>NC_079212.1:26102575-26455075 GCF_029633865.1 Lampris incognitus | reverse complement strand
TTATATGAAGGTAGACCCAAAGCTCCTATGTGCCTGCTGTCTACATATTGGGTTTGTGGCCTTAATTCAAAGAAACTTCAAAAAGCTGGGCGGCCAAGTGCTAATGGTGCCCCCACCGCCAGTTAGTATGCCGTGTCTCGGATAATCTGAGTTAAATGCAGCTCGTGTAAATTCAGATATTGAGAATTCGACCGAACCTCTTAGCGTCTCATGTTTGGGCATCGGGCTGGGGAAACCGACAGTAAAAACAGCTTGAGAAAAAAATTATAGTTTCCAACTCAGCTTCCTCTGCCAATCCGTCTGGTAAGACATTCTTAGTAAAAGTACAGTAAACGCTCGAGTTTAACGTGCGGTTGCAGTTTATTAATCAATATACAGTTACAGACTGATTTTCTTCACTGTATATAATCTGGCATTATAATGTTTTGATTTTGCAATCTGAGCGTCCATAGTTGCGTGGTTTAAAATGGGTCTGGAGTAACTATTGAGTAACAGTAGACATTTCATGTATGATGCAGATTTCACAAAAAATAAAATAAAATGCTGACTTTGAAAAGTAAGTTTCACGTAACAACTGTGCTCTCATATAAAGACTGTAGGGGGGGGGAAAGGCTTTGATATGAGATTTGCCTTTAAATTTGAAGTTTTGAGTTTAATGTTTTGTGTGTTACAGATCGCAGGTTTGCTGAAATTGTCATTCAACACATACAAATATATATTTATATATATATATATATATATATTACATTACATGTGTCTGCCTATGCTCTCTGTCCGCCCTGCATGCCTTAGTGAGAGAAAAAGTGTCTCCAAAAACCATGGGCTACCCTGGGATTGGCTCAGACTGTTGTGCAAAGCTGAAAGAGCCGACCAATGGCATCCAGGGGGATTCTATCGCTGACTCCATTGACCTATCCGGCAAGAACAAGAAGCGACGCAACCGCACCACGTTCAGCACCTTTCAGCTGGAGGAGCTTGAGAAGGTGTTTCAGAAGACACACTACCCGGACGTGTACGCCCGAGAGCAGCTGGCCCTGAGGACTGAGCTCACCGAGGCTCGAGTACAGGTATGCTCTAGTCCGGTGTGGTGCATACAACGCTCAGCTGTCTCTGGGTTTAAATACCTTTTGTTGTTGTTGTTGTTGTTGTTGTTGTTTTTTGAACAGCTGTGATTCATCTTCAATAACACCACAACACCCGCCCAAAGTGTTCCGAAATTATAACTGTTTCCATATCTTAAATTATGTCCAGGGCTAACTTACATTGCATAGTTCACTGTAATTGCAAGATGCCTTTCAACGCTATTTTCTATTCATTAGGTGTGGTTCCAGAATCGCAGAGCCAAGTGGAGGAAACGAGAACGTTATGGGAAGATCCAGGAGGTGCGCAACCACTTTGCTGCTACTTATGATATCTCTCTCCTCCCCCGACACGACACATACCAGGTACTTACTGACACATACTGTAGGCCAGTATTGACTACCATCATAATAATTGTTGTTGCAGAAGTTATAGGATAACCAAATTAATCTTGCTGTGAGAAATTATTTTATCACCACTAATGATCCACTATACAGAAGATGCACGGCCCAGGTATCCCTCACATGAACAGTGCAGATTTAGATGGACTATAATGCATATTGATGCCATGTCTTGTTTTTCTCAGCAAATGTGTGTTAAACAAAATTCTGAAAAAAATTGAAAGCTACTTCACTGGAAATCAAAAGGTTGCTTTGTTTTCCCTCTCTTTTCCCCAACCCCCTTCCCCAACCTGTAGATGCAGAGCAACCTGTGGCCGGGGGCAACTACAGGGGGAGGCAGCGGCTCTAGCGGGGGCTGTGTCCTGGGTGGTGACTCCATGCCCTCATCCTGTATGAGTCCCTACTCCCACCCACACAGTAACCTGCCTGGTTTCATGGGCATGCCCGCATCGTCCAACCACCCCCACCACCATCACCACCACCACCACCACCACCCAACACACCATCCAGGGATCAATGGCCTCTACTCGCTCCACAGCTTCCCAGGGGGGCTCGGGCCCCCTTCCTTTGAGCCGGGACCCGAAACTGACTACAAGCCTGCGGGCCTTGTGGCACTGCGGATGAAAGCTAAGGAGCCGGGTAGCCTTCTGTCCTGGCCTACATGACCACCACAGTGCCAGCTCCCTGTTATGCACTGACTGAGCCAAAGTATATTACGTTCCCAAGCCATACACACAGAGTCATAGACAACCCCAAATGTACACACTCACCTCAAAATGACAGAGACATTTTCCTCTCCGCTGTAACATTTATGTAAACCAACTTACAGACTTTAAACCACCATGACTCAAAAGCTCTCTTTTGAATTTGGGACCGTTTCATAAATATGGAGGACAACTTGGGCACCCTTGCATGAAAACCCAAAATGTTTATAGAACTTTTGTTTCCAGATTTACAGTAACATTACCTTGCTGAGACCAAAGAAGGGCAATAACGGTGTTATTTAAGCATGTAAAAAAAATTGTAATTATCATAGTAATCTTTTTTTAAAGTCTGTTGTGCTTTATAGCGTGGCCAATAATAAAGATGTCTGTGTATGTCATCTTTCTTATTCCATAGGAAAGAGTTTTTGGAAAATTTTGGTAATATGTAACAAATCTATTAGTTTTTGTCTTCCGATGACTTTCTAAGACTATGGTAAACAACAGAGCTGACCAAAAGTCCATGTTGCGTGCTCTAATTTGGTTGAGAAAGTTATTTGTTTGGAAAGTCGTGAAGCAAAAAATGCTGTACGGGCCGCGGCAGCAATAAACAGACAGAGCTGTATAAGGGTGCACAGACACACGGCACAGACAGGCTGTGTATGTGCCGTCTAGCTGGCTTCACTTCAGGAGGCCAATGGGTGGCACCTCATGCATCAGGAGCGAGTGGCAGGCCCGTTAATGAAAAACTAACTGAGCGACCACAATTCACTATAGATGATAAAGTGCCCTGCTAAAGCACTACTTAACATAGAGAGGGGCATTCCCTGCACACATCTGGCTTCAGTGGTGGACCCCTGACTAAATGAACGATGAGTTACAGTCTAACAGAAGAAATTGGGGTTACCAGGGCCCAGGCAATACCTTGTTTGCCATTATTATTTTTCATAGCGGTGACTCTGCCCAAGACTCTCCAACTGATGTGTTGGCTCGGACTGACCACATACACACAACAGCAATACATAGATCATCCATCAGTTCGATCTTGCGACTCACAAATGGACGGCTATGTATGCATGCGCATGTTTTGTTGCTTAAAAATAAATACGAACATATTTTAGGGATGCATTTGCCGCCAAATATGTTAAGAAAATGCACACTTAATTGTGCTCTGCAGGGGGGGAAACCTCGTGTCTACCAAAGCAATTTATTCCATTGTCGAGGAAATTTGGGAAACTTCAGTTGCGTGGCAACATCCCATCTAGTGCACATGATTAAAATCCAATATATGCATGTTAGATGTGCAAACGTTTCTGTTTGTATGATTGATAACGCAACAGTAGTTGGGGAATAAGGGGTTTCCACTGATGGACAAACCCCTCAACCTCTGCTTACTCCCCAGGAGTGTACAGGGTTTACCAGTAAATGTTTGGTTCTCCCCCTTCCTCTGCTTACCTCAGTATGACAGCCATGCTGGGACAGATTAGCTGCCAGTCCCTTCAGTCTGCGCTGGGGTTTTGTGTGAGCCAGTAACATGTGGTTCCAATAGAGGAATGCAACAAACCCATCAGAAACACTTTCCACACCCACAGCTTCAAATTCCAGCCAGGCCTTGGGAGACAGCAGCCCTTGCTGCAGCTACATAGTCCCTCTGATTAAATCCCAGATTAAGTGGAAGAGATAAGAGGAACTGTCAAGAGGGATAAGCAACCAACGAGATGGCCATCTTGAAGAAAGCCGAGGAAACAGGAGAATGTGGATCAGTGCTCAATTATAACATTTATTTTAGAAGGGCTGGTTATCCAATTTCTTTTTGTCTTTCAGTGAAAAGAAGACACATAAGGATAAGTAAAACTGATATGTTAACTGTTGAGCATGGTGAGGACTGCCGTAATGGCATCACTTGTGATATTTGGAGAGCAGCATGGTTAACTCCACTCAAAACAACATACTGAAAATTATGACCCTCGGTTTACCATTAAGACATAGAGACATACAGTTTTGAGTTGCTGTCAAAGAGGTAATGTCATAGCACAAGCTTTTTTTGTTTAGACTCAATATATCAAGCTGTAAAGACATAGATGATTTGTCAGAAATAAACATTAATCAGAGATGTCTAAAACCACACGGTGCTGGCTGCAGCCACTATAACATCACTTCTCTCTCTTTTAGAGTCACAGGCTGAGGACTGTCCCTGTGTCTGTAAATTACTATATCATTAGCCTTGTTATAACCACAAAATATGATTTAATGGTCATTAAGATCTATAAAACTGACTCCTGACCACACTTCCAAGTATATCGTGCTTTGATCCAGACAAGATTTATCTTGACCTTGCAGTGCAGCAATTTTGACCCCACAGAACAATTTATTTGAGGTGGTTGAACTACATCTGCAAAATTATTTCAAAGAACCCTTAACTGGTAGCATATATACATATATCTATCTATCTATCTATCTATCTATCTATCTATCTATCTATCTATCTATCTATATATATATATATATATATATATATATATATATATATATACACACACACACACACATACATAAATAACTTTGTTCAAAGAAACGCTCAACGGTAGGGGAAGTGCTCAACAAATAAGGAGCAAAATAATCCAGTGAGTCCAGTAAATTCTTTTTGAGACAGTACAAGCCTGTTTCATGCTTTAAGCAATCATCACTGATGGCATGAAACCAGCTTGTACTGTCTCATAAAGAATTTGCTTGACTGAGTCAAGTAAATTCTCTATTAGACGGTAAAAGCCTGTTTCATGCTATAAACAATAATTTAACTGGATTATTTTGCTCCTTATTTTATGAGCACTATCCCTACCGTTGAGTGTTTCTTTTAACAAAGTTATATATATATATATATATATATATATATATATATATATATATATGATCCAGTGAGTCAAGTAAATTATTTATGAGAGACAGCTAATGATTGCTTATGGCACGAAACAGGCTTGTACTGTCTCATAAAGAATTTACTTGACTCACTGGATTATTTTGCTCCTTATTTGTAGAGCACTTTCCCTACCATTGAGCGTTTCTTTTAAAAAAGTTTTATATATATATATTAACATAGCTGTAGGAAAAACAAAACTTGAACACATAGCAGTACAAGCTTGTTTCGTGCGTCGCGCATATATATATATATACACATACATACATACATACATACATACATACATACATACATACATACATGTGTGTGTGTGTTTTTGTATGTATCTATTTACACACACATACATACATACATATATATAACTATAGTAGCACTGTGGCCAACACAATAAGGGTCAGTGAAAACTTCAATGAATGTAGGCAAGCCCAGCACTATCTGCCATATTGTGTCTGTGTACTTTTAGCAAAGATGTTAACGAGTAGAAATGTATCTAATAGTTAATCACAAGGAGGAAAATGACTCTTCAAATTTGCAAGTGACACAATTAATTTGCATGCACAGCATGTATAAAAACATTCTTGACAAACATCCAGATGTGAAAAGCCTGGAGTACCGAAATAACATTTTCAGCTGTAACTGTTTATTCTAGTATGTTTTTAAAACCAGAGGGAGGGCACTTGTCTAGAAAATTAAACAGGTGTCTTAGGAGTCATTCATGAGTCAAAGAGAAGCCCGGAAAACACGTGCGCACGCGCACACACACGCGCACTCACACACCAAAACTGAGTTATCGTTATAAAAACAAAAAACAAAACAAAAACAAAAAAGGGGCCAATAATAGCTCAAAGTTTTCAGATGGTTCTTTTTTTTTTGTATTGGCAAAGAAGTCTAGGGTAATGGTGTTCCACTGCACAAAATATGTTATTTGTGCTTGGAATACCTATGTCCAAAAAACTGCCTAAATACAGACAGGAAAATAAAAACAACTCAAATATAAGTATGAATAAACTTTAAAAGCATTATTGTATAAACTGCAAAGTAATAAAAAAATTTAACATTTCAGCAACAACAATAATAATAACAATAAGGATGATAATAATACAGGAAACAAGCCAAAAGAAGATGATGATAATAATTATAATAATGATAAAAGATTTTTTTTTAAACTAAATGAAGTTGATATTGATTATTTTTTAATAGGATATAATTTAGATTAATAATCCTGATAGAAAGCATGTCAGATGAGAATTCTAGGAACAAACCTAAACAGCTCGTAGTTCCTGGGGATCCTCTGGTCAATATCGCCACCTTGTGGTAATGTATCGGCGTGTTCGGGAAAAGATCCTTTTTCCTCAAATTGTTCTCATAAATTGGCAAAAACTAATAGATTATTTAGGCATTTCAAATTTACTCGTTTAGCAGACACCAAAGGCTTTTGTTTGTTGTTTTTTGTCATTCATTACCTGCATTTTGTTATTTGTTGTAGAACTTAATTTATTTTTTTATAGTATTTTTATTCTGTTTAGTATTCTTACAGCAACTTTTATAATGACAAACTGTCTGGAACATGTATGCTCCATGTTTTGAATAAATCGAACTTACTCAATAAAATTGGAAAAAAAGTTGTTCTCTCTTAATGTCTTCCGCTTGTGAAATGTTTATTTTCACCGCTTAAGAATCTCATTGTTTCAGACAGCTCCAAGCCTTCATAAATCCATTATATATCATAGTAAAATAAAAACGTGCATATTTCAGTAAAGTACGTGTGAAAGTAAGAAATAACCTACTTTTATATTCGAGACCGATACTAGACGCCCACAGCACCGGAGGCCCTTTTTTTACAGGAGTCCGTTATGACTGACAGGCACTGCAAAGGTTCCACCTACTTTTCCATCCAATCACATTCCATCAGAGGCGGGCCTAGGTAATAGTCTTGACAAAATGGCGAATGTTGTTGTTTTGCCGCAGGGTCAGTGATTATTATTTTTATATTTTCTACCATTTTCACCTAAATAATTGCGGGAAATAACAACGGGAGACATTTAGTGTAGAGTTAATCGGATCCTCGTGGACTGAAATGAAAGGTAAAGAACGTTCACCGATTAAAAAGCGGTCTCGGGCCTTGGACGATATCCGAGACAGGGGAGGATGCCATCCGACCAGCAAGAAAATGGGGGCTCTCTCGCTCTCCAGCGGTAGCAATAATGGAAACGGCTCCGTCAAGGGCGACGGCACTTCTACGAGGAGGAGTCTGCTCGGTGAAAAGAGAGACAGGGATTTCGACGGACACAGCCGCACTGGAAATAACCACAGCTACCAGGCCGCCGCTGCCGCTGCTAGCTCCGTCGGTAAAAACCACAGCCTGAGCCTGACGCTTGACTTAGCCGCGCCGAGGGCTAACTCGAGGGCTCAGCCGCCCAGCGCCGAAAGCGAGTATAAAACCCTTAAGATCAGCGAACTCGGCACCCAGCTGAGCGACGAAGACATAGAGGATGGACTTTTTCACGAATTTAAAAAATTCGGAGACGTTAGTGTAAAAATCAGTCGCAGCAACGATGAGCGGATAGCGTTTGTAAACTTTAGAAAGCCGGAGGACGCCAGAGCTGCCAAACACGCCAGGGGGAGGTTAGTGCTGTATGACCGGCCGCTCAAAATAGAGGCAGTCTATATCAACAGGAGGAGAAGTCGCTCTCCTGTCGAGAGGGATCCGTACGGCGCAGCGCAAGGCCATAGACATTTGCATACTCAAAGACCCCTGTCTCCCACTGGGCTTGGTTATAGAGACTACAGGCTGCAGCAGCTAGCCCTAGGGCGACTTCCTCCACCGCCACCCCCTCCTTTGCCCAGGGACCTTGAGCGAGAGAGGGAGTTTGCCCTGTTCGAGGCCAGGGCACGGCCAGCTTTCATTGCAGAGCGAGCAGCTTTTCGTGAGGAGGATTTTATATCGCCAGAAGATGACCAAAGAGCCAACAGGACGTTGTTTTTGGGCAACCTAGACATAACTGTTACAGAGACAGACCTGAGGAGAGCCTTTGACCGGTTTGGGGTAATTACAGAAGTGGACATTAAGAGACCTACACGAGGACAAACCAGCACGTATGGATTTCTTAAATTTGAGAATCTTGACATGGCCCATCGTGCCAAACTTAGTATGTCTGGCAAAATAGTGGGCCGCAACCCCATTAAGATTGGCTATGGTAAAGCCACTCCCACCACGCGTTTGTGGGTGGGTGGACTAGGCCCATGGGTCCCTTTAGCTGCACTGGCAAGAGAGTTTGACCGTTTTGGCACCATAAGGACAATTGACTACCGAAAGGGAGACACCTGGGCTTATATTCAGTATGAGAGCCTGGATGCTGCACAGGCAGCATGCACACACATGCGTGGCTTCCCCCTAGGAGGTCCTGAGAGGAGGCTCAGAGTGGACTTTGCAGACAATGAACACCGATACCAGCAGCAATTCCTGCAGCCTCTCCCACTGCCGCCATTTGACATGGTGGCAGAGTCATTTGTCCACCGGGCAACACCTGAACCTCTGAGGGTCAGGGAAAGGACTCCACCGCCCCTTCACTTCAGAGAGAGAGAGCTTTTTCCTGGAGCGGAGTGGCCCAGCCCTGCCCTTCGTGACCGGGTTCGTGCCTCCCCCTTTGAGCCTCTGGAGCACTTGGAAAGGGAGCGGCGGCCCCGGGAGCCTTGGTCTCTGGAGCGAGAACTGCCAGGACGGGACCCTGCGCGCAAGAGGCGTGTACTGGAGGACGGGCGCCATCTAGACTGCTCCCCTGATAGCACAGAGAGGACAGTCAGGCGCAGACGTGCCTCCCCGGATGGCAGCCCTGGTGGGAGCAGCAAAGATGGTGGGCGCTTCAGTGATTCAGAACGCCCCCTGCGGGGGGACAGGCCCTCCCCAGTACGTGAACGACATGGCAGCCTGGAGCGAGTAGGAGGTGAACGGAGGCTTAAAGGCCAGAGCCTCTCTGACAGGGGGCTATCAGCCAGTGGGGTGTCTGCAGCAGGAGAACGCAAACGCAAGGCAGGGGACACCAACAAAGGCCCCACCAAGAGAGAGCGTTCTGAAAGCACTCCTAAGGGGGCTCAGTCAAAGGTAGACAGCGGCAAATTAGGCCTGGCCTGGCACGGTATGTTGTTACTGAAGAACAGCAACTTCCCAGCCAACATGCACCTGCTGGAGGGAGACCACTGCGTGGCTAGTGACCTACTCATCGACGGCCAAACGGGAAGGCAGGTGAGCGAGCTGAAGATCACCCAACGCCTCCGCCTGGACCAGCCCAAGCTCGACGAGGTCTCCCGGCGCATCAAGGTGGCGGGCCCTAGTGGCTATGCCATCCTGCTGGCTGTCCCTGGGAGCACAGAGGAGGCATCATCATCCGACCCGGCAGCCTCTACTCAGCGGCCGCTTCGTAACCTGGTGTCCTACCTTAAGCAAAAGCAAGCAGCCGGGGTCATCAGCCTGCCAGTTGGCGGGAGCAGGGATAAAGACAACACAGGGGTTCTTCATGCTTTCCCTCCCTGTGATTTCTCCCAGCAGTTCCTTGATTCCTCTGCCAAAGCATTGGCTAAAACTGAGGAGGACTATCTGGTCATGATTGTAGTTCGTGGAGCATCTTAAAAAGAAGAAAAGAAAAATCTCAAACACGCCATTTTAATGGCGTTTAAAAAAAATCTGCTCTATGTCAGTAACTATTGCATGCTGTGTGTTCTGCATTATGGGGTACACTAGTATGGTTCTCTGAGTGTATGTGTGTTTCCATGTATTCCACTAAAGGAAAGGCCCTCGCACAGAAAAAAAAACCCAACTTAGCAACCTTATTTGTCTTGAAAAGAGTGTTTTAACTGCTCACCTTGTCACTTATACACATGCAGTAACTCACTCTCTATATTAAGCATTTAACAAGGAATATTTTATGAGTTTTAGACAAATTATCCTTTGAAATGATTCAGAAGGTACCGTTTTGTTGTATTTTTTTTTACTTCTCTGTCATTGTAATTATTGAAAAAAAATACTTCAAAGTTGGACAATTTGGTCTTGTAAAAAACAAGAAACCGTGCTCTATACAATCAGCCGTCTGTAAGAAGTATGTTCTAAGGGGGAAAAAAGTCCCCTCGTAAAGGCTTCGAATTGCAGAGCAATAATATTTCTGTTATTGTCACATTTTAGATGGTTACAGTGGCTAGGTCACATCTTTGAAATTTGGGTTTCAAAATGTGATTGGTTAGATTTGTCAATGATTTGGTATTTCAGTTACAGAGTTTCCTTTGGAGAAAGGAACCCGCTAACAATTGGAAGTTTACTGTGTTGAAAATTTTGTAGGGGCAGTTCACATAAATTTCAATCGCCAATGTTCTGTGTTCTGTTAAATGAACTGTTGATATAAATTCAGCGCTTGGGTTTGGATTTAAGTGTAGCCCGCTGAGTATTGGAACACTGAAATGAGAAATGTTCAACCCAGTATTGGTTTCAATGGGGTAGGAAAATTGTTGTCTTCTTTATGCGGAATGCTACATACTGATAGATATGGCATAATTGCCCAGGGAACAGACCATAACACTATACATATAGCATAGTAAAACAATACTAACATGCTTTCATGTTTTTTTCAATTGTTATTTTTACTGTGTATCTTATTTTGTGCATCCCCACCCTTGCAATGGCTGTGTATTGTGATCTATAAAAAATTGCATTAGTAATGGATAAAAGGCTTAGACTAAGAGTTTTGTGTTGATATTTGCCAGTCTGTTTCTTTCTCACTTTGAAACCAGTAGGTCTACTGAGAATCTGCCTCAATATCTCCATACTAGTAAAATGTTTGTACTAAGTTATGAATATTTGCTGTCTGTTTAGATAGGTAGGGCTGATGATTTTGACAGTTAAAATTTTAATTTAAAACTCCAGATGTCTAAACTGGGCAATACATTTCTCATGCTTTCCCATATACTGAAAGCCTGCTTACAGTATTTTATTGTTGCCATTGTATGTCCTGTCATCAGATAGTATCTCACACTGAAACACAGTGAAATAATGCATTGGGTTTAAAATGTATTTTAAAAAAAAATCGGTATGGAAAATGGTTGCATGTGTGACCAGTCTTAACCCACTCAACTTTGGACCCCAGAGGAGACTAAGGTGCAGGGCTGAAAACCTCCACAGGGAAGGAAATCTAGCATTTGTGAGTCTTCACTGATGAGGCAGCTGTTAAGTTGTGTAGCCTATCAACGCCTCTGATGACCTCTGTTTTAAGTGGAAAATTGAGAAATGTACATACATTTGATGTCATGGGAAAGGAAAATCCCCACAGCCCGTGCAAAGCTGTTCACGTTCCTGCAAGTGCATTTGTGCACTTGTGTGACCCAATATCAATAAATTGTTTCATTTGAAGGGAACCCTGTTTCTTCCGTGGAAGTAAATTGAAGAAACGAGCTGCCGTACATCATTGTCTCTCCGAGGAGTTGACACTTGAATCGCGGTTTGTGCAGACGAGAAGGGAGACGTCTGTTTGCAAATTGTTTAGAACCAGTGAGGAAACGACAGTCTGGCTTATGTGAGGATCACTGGTTTTGTTGCAGGCCTTCTTTGGTTAACTCATCAGAAATTGCTCCCCTATCATCCCCAGTCAACCTCTCCCCACCCTTTCCCCCTCAACCTGTTCGTCTCGACTATGTGTGACACCTGGGCAGGATCGAGGAGCCTCCATTGCCCCTCTTGTTTACAGCCAGCACCCATTTTCCTGTGGGAAACAAAGAGGCTGGGGCACAAACACCATTACAGCGTGGAAGACCAGGCCTGGAGAAAGTAGCAGCACATGCCAGTATCCTGTTTGGCCATCACTTGCCCACCCTCCTCCACCCTTTGCCAATACCCTAAGGGTTTGATTTGCATTGTTCCTGGTTCTCAATAGGAGCAGAAGGAATCCTGTCATTGGCCATCACACACTCCGTTTAGGAGCATGTGAAGTTTCCATGGCATCTACTGCCTCAAGCTGTTGGTCTGCAGAGGCGAAATTGAAAACCTTTGGGGCTGATGTCAACAGTTGCCGGTTCAGAGGGAGACAATCATTTGTCGTGTAGTTTTTTGTCTTCCCCAGTTATGATTCAGTTTGACTTAATGTCTGGCCTGAGGGAACAGGAACACCCTGGCCCAAATCTCTGCTAGGAATATTGTTTACCCAATCGTTGTATTTTGCTTCGCGTGTTTTCCGTTGGTCGAACCTTTTCCAAGTGGACAAGGAAAGACATGTCGTGCTCTGCTGACTCTGCATGAAAACCCTCAGAGTTTATGCCAGTTTGCTGCAACAAGGAAAGGAGCTCTGAAAAAGCATCAAGCCC
Source organism: Lampris incognitus (assembly GCF_029633865.1). Classification (NCBI taxonomy): domain Eukaryota; kingdom Metazoa; phylum Chordata; class Actinopteri; order Lampriformes; family Lampridae; genus Lampris; species Lampris incognitus. Next base: position 26,442,635 of record NC_079212.1, on the reverse strand, counting down.
AGTGTTTTTCACGCTGCTGGAAGGGATCCATATGGCTGCCTCACCCACCCCACCCTCGCAGAAGAAGTCAGTGACATTTATGTCAGTCACCGGTGTACTTTTTAGTTATTCACTTTTGTAAGCTAAGCCCTCTATACTCAGGGAAGAAAAGTTGCTAGTATTGTATTCCCTGTAGTCAAGTTAGTGTGAAAACAAATACTTTGTTCTGTGCTGAAGCGGACGCCTCACCACACTGGAGAAACACTGCTCTCTTCAGGACCAAGGAGCACCTGCCGTCCCCTCGCACAGTCCACCACCACGTGACACAACACACTCATGCACCAATCTACATCCAGGCTGGAGCAGATGGTGGTAAACCAGTGCTGTGAGAAGAGCTTATTGGTGAGTAAGGTGTGTGAGTGCTGCCTGCCAGGTCTGTATCGGTGGCCTAGGCAGCAATGGTAAGTGTTTAGTGTCAACGCCATATGTTTTGCCATGGTACATATACAGTGGCACTCCCCTGAACAAGTCTTTCTCATCACCAAGGCTACTTCCACCGATGAGACGTAACAAAAAAAAAAAAAGACTCAGTGTACAATAACAGTATCATTCACTTCAAAATCAGTCGTGTAGCTTTTAACCACATATTCAATGTAGTGGAAAAAACATCCAAATATAGACATGTATTTTTATTCACCTTTATTTTAGGTACAAATTGAATCTGATCTTTATGTAATAACAGTTGCAGGAGTTTGGTTTTTCATAGCAGTTAGCCAAATATCAGTGCTGTAATAATTACAGTAAAAGTTAATATAGATGGGTTTAAGCATTTCAGATGTAAAGGCTTTTGACCAGTAATGTGGTTGCAGAGGACTACGTATGTATACAACATGCAGTAAGATGATAGACAAATGCTAGTTAGGTTAAAGAAAATTGTGACCCCCCCCCCGACCTCAGCACTATACATTATTATTGTGGCACACAGATAGTACTAATCTTAAATGTGCATACTACTCAACTGAAGGATTAGCATCCTATTCAAACAGCCTACAACACCAACCCACTAGTCTAGTACTCTCTTCTCAATGTAAGAGCTGGATATAGCAAAACATAAATCTGCAACATGGTATTCTGGCTCTGCCCAGATGACAATCAATAGGTGTTAACTAAATTGGTTTACTTGCAATAATTTAAGATGTTTAATTAAGCCTTGTGTCATATTGTAGATGTGCACTTTAATTTGTTCCAGAAAAAAAAAAATCCCGGCGGAGCACGCTATCTCTTCTAAATCATAGTGTCCCGTCTGCTGTGTGAAGAGACCAAAACAATCTGTTATACTCACCTGTTCACTGTCCGAGACAATTTACTGTATGTCCAGTAATAAACATTGACACTGATCTAGGATATAGGAATAACATTCCTCAAAGCTGAATGTCATTAGTATTCTCATGTAAGTCTTAATTCCATTGTATTAATTAGAACATTTGTTTTGTTTTGTTTTTCCATGATACATTTTATGCCAAGGATAGATCTTGTTGTTATTGTATTACGCATGACACATTTTCCATTAGAGAAATGTAATTTGAATGAAACAGCCGTTAAAACCTTCAGTGTGAGGGTGAGTTGGCCCATAACATGCCATGCCCCACCTATCTACCAGTTAATGAAATGAGTCAACAGCGGAAATGGAGATCTGGTTCTTCACAGAGGGCCCTGTCCGCCCTGACATATAAGTAGGGAAAACTCTGGTTTTAGAAATAAATCAAACTGAGCAGCAAGCAGTGTTGTCAGGCTAACTGCCAGTTTAACTGAGCAATCTCATTCCCTACTCGCTAATAAGTACAGCTCCTTTAACTGCAGGCAGCTTTATGAGGGCCCATTTTCTTACTAGTTTACATTTTAAAAAGCGTTAATGCAAAATGAGGTCCCTACTCTTAAAAGCATCTGAGAGGACAAAAGACACAAGTTTTTGAATCATAAATAGGTAATTTAAGTCTTTATCTTCTGCTCGACTGTATTTCATAGGTACTAAGTTGGTTAAATATGTTGAGATTTTTTTCAATTAATACTAAAATTTCAAAATTTTTACATTTGAATGGCTTAACTCTAGAACCATAATATCCAAACTGGAAAAAAAGAGTTTGTTGGTAGTTCATGACTGTCTCTAAAATATAGTTTTCAAAATGTAAAATTGTATCGATCAAGGGATCAATTTAACCTATTAGAGAACACCATTATTATTATTTCGTCCTTTTTTGACAGGACAGTAGAGACAGACAGGAATCTCAGTGAAGAAAGTGGGCAAACGTCTTGAACCTAAGGCTACTGGGTCTGCTAGTAGGCCCAACCCCTCATGGTTCACACCTTATGAGCTAAACCACCAGGATACCGCCAAATATCTCATTACTTCAAAATCAAACCCATTCCACGAAACCATTCCTAATCATGTTTTTAATATCCCAAATGGTGCAATTTTTTTCATTTGTAGATTATGCCTTGGGATGATTATCACAGTTTCACGCATAATTATCTGCCAGAACACATGGCTCAGATGATAGATGAAGGTAAGCAACAAAACATTTGATCTTGTTTAGAAAAAAACTTAATAAAGTTATTGATTAATAGTTCATTTGAAAATTGCAGTGCCGTGGCATTGCATGACACAGCAGTCTTTTGGACACAATATTTCTTGTTCAACATGTTCAGTGACAAATATGTAGCAGATGATCCACTGTGGCGATCCCTAAAGGGAGCAGCCGAAAGTAGTAGTAGTATTTTCAGGGACAAATAGTCCTGACGACATGACTGTCAGACAACATATACAGTATTCTCCACAGAGCACATTTTCTATTGCTACTGAGGATTAAGATTCATGAATATTTCCTTGTCCCTACAGAGTTAATCTGGACAGCAGCTGGTGCATCACTTTCTGCTTCTCCGTCATCCAACCCACCAAGATGCTCTTATGTACAGTAAGTAGCCTGTTATTTGGACATACATTAAGGAAATCTGAAATGGCGCTCTGATGATCAGTGTGTGCTTGTAAAATATATTGTAAAAGTCATCATGCTTTATTTTTCACATTAGAACTTTGGATGAAAGTGAATGCAATGAAATACGTGTGAGTAACTTTGTAAGTCTATGCTACAAGTGTCAATAAAAGTACCATATGTGAAATTTATCTTTTCTGTTGGAAGATGAAATTTTGTTCAGAGTCTTTCTATCGTTTGTCCTTGTAACAAAAAGACCAGATTCACTGAGTCAAATGTCATTTTATTGCAGCTGACTGTGCAGTCTGTCACAAAGCTTAAAGAGAAACGCTACAGGAGCTGTGACCATGATGGCTACGATTGGTTCAGCATATTGTCTAACCTCAATCAAGAAACAAAAACAGAGGGTCTCATTAGTGGGAAAAGTGATAGTGGTTCAACAAAAAAAAAAAATGCATTTGCAACATATATGATGTAACTGCACGTATCGGCAAATACGCGAGTGACTTTTTTTAACAACTTTTGTATCTAAGCACTTATCGGTGGTGAGTTGGAGACATTATCCAAGGAGATACAAATGCTTGCAAGATATCACTCAAACATTTTTCTTTTAAAATACTCAGCATAGTCAGAAAATTGCAGAGTATAATGAACCTGTAAAGAAAATCTAACTTTAAAGCATCAAATATATGATTCATAATACAAAACATTCAGTGGCCCTTAGTCACAAGTTGTCTAGTGATGAATGCAACTCACAAGCCTAAAGAGCCTTTGTGCATGACTGTAGTTAAATGAAACAGTACAAAGAGCTTTTCTGAGCATTGTAAAAGTGAGTTGAAGGGGAATAACTTGGTACTAATTGAGGCTGCATTCTTTAAGTAGAAGTCCTCTAGTGCCACAAGAGGGCAGGGTAACAAAACAAACGTCCTTCACGGTATTTTGGACAGCCCTGACGTAAAACTCAGGGAAGTGGCTGTAAATAATGGATGGTCTTTGTGGTTTTAAAAAGGGTCTCTGCGGGTCTTTATGACAGTCTTCATGATATCAACTTACGCAAAATCTCCAAAAGGTACTGAATGCAGCAGAACTGTTGTATTCCGAGCACATTTTTTTTATACTGGTGAGCAATGAGCAGTCCCACAGTCTTCAGATACATCTGCAGAGTTGGTTTTAATCCACATTTTAAAAAGATGGTTGTACCTTGTATTCCAGTCGACAATTTTAGAATTTAACTTGAAACTCAGGGACACCCTGTTAAAATGCATTAACACAGTGTCGTGACTAGTGTTCAGAGGAAAGAAAAGTTCAAGTTATAGGTAGGTTACTAATGTGTCTTTGGCTCACATTAAAAAGAAAGTAAGTTACAGTACTTCATAAGGCAAATAGCGGTGATAAACAAGGAACCCACCGAAAATCGAATAAAAACCTTTTAAACATAAAAAAAGAATATTTAACCAATGAGACTCCCAAAGGTAATATGTTTCAATTTTAAATTGCATTGCTATTTTTGGGCAATGCAATGACTGTAGTAGTGTTTGCACCAGCATAACCCCATCTATCCAAATGCAGTTCTGCACAATGGGCAGCACGAGCAGGTGAAGGCACTGACTTGTGAATATGGGCAAAGTCAGCAAAAACATTATCAAACTAAGTTGGTTTGCATGGTAAAACAATGTGCAAAATGCACCATGAAACAAAAACAAGCCTTGCTGTTTCACTGGTGTTGACCTGCTCCTTTCCCTGTAGGACTATGCACCCGTCTCCTCCCTTAGGCTGTCTGAAGTTAATCGGGCTTCACAGTTTGTCATCCAACCCTCAAATAAGCAGGTTACCTCACGACCTTCCAGTCATCAAGATACACTTTACAGCATTTTGATACACATTTAGAGAGGTTGGGGAGGCTATTTAGATATTACATAGGTTATTATTATTGCTATAATCAAAAGGTAGTGAGCATTCAGGAAGGAGTGAGCTTTAACTGGAGGAGTATCATTCTCAGTACATGATACAGATTTGCCTACCAGCTGTGCTGTTTTTATTTTGTTTTTTTGCATAGAAAAGCAATGTAGCCCCCCTAAAACAATGGGCTAGATAGACCTGGGTATGGACTTACATTGGTGCTGCTAGCACAGGTGACAAGAGAAATGTTGTTTTCTTCTTTTTTTTTTAAAGGGCGTTAGAATCACTACCCTGCAGCAGCAAAGAGCAGTAATCACTTTTTTGCACTTTAAAAGGGCCAAGGGTCGCAAGTAGAAATTATACTTCATATCAACAAAAGGATGACCATAAATGCTCCCAAATAATGAACATTCTACATCTGTTTGTGGAAGTTTGGATGTGTCATTTTTCTCCCATTTCACTAATCTCATAGATACTGCCCTTTGAGATTCTGGGCAAATAACACATTGTGTTTTTGCTGCAGGCTGCAATTAAACTGATGACTCAGTTTAACTGGAACTATTTGGCAGCTAAAGGCCAAGGAAGTAAGTGTTACGCAGCATGATCTTAAGCTGGCCCAAAGTGCATGTTTGTGAGTACAGGTATAATAAACACAGAGGTATACAAAGGAATCAGCCGAACAAGACTCGTTCTCTGATGTGCTGTCTCGTGATTTAAGAATTTCACAATAGAAAAAACAGTTGAATAAGAATGTGACAAACAGATGTAGATGAAGCTTTTCATCTTAAAGACAGTTAAGTTTCTTGGTCAGGAAACGCTACGCACAATGAAAGTGAATACCTCACCTGCATATTAAGACACCTTCAAACCACTGGAGACATTTGGCATTCTTTTGTGCTGTCACATTAAATTTTTTTCCTCATGTATTCCTGTTTGTGAAGAAGGCGGAGGTAATAATGTAGCCGAGTTGGAGAACAAACAATTCGGCTATAGTGATGCGCTCAGACTTGATGACAGAGCGTCGTGGATGTCTCCAGCAGTGAAAAAAGGTTTGCTTTTTTTTTTTCACATTTTGCAAAGTGATACATGCACTTGGATTGTGTGTTGAGGACAGGGGGATCAAATGTATGATATTACATTAAGTTTAAATTTGGCTTATACATATCAAAAAGTTACAGACAGTGTCTTCTGTTCACCAGAGTCCTTGCTCGATCCATGGACATCATGTTACGGTGGTGATAATAATCTTGTCCTTATCCTTGCTGCCAAAGTTTGAAGGTCACTTGTGTCCTGACCCCTCAGCTGGGGTCACATCCAGGTCCATGCGACGCAGGCTCATGCAAGACATGAGCACGCTGGTTCAGGATGGAAGGCATTCCCTGCTTTTGAGTCCTCTACACAACGCCATTGTGCAAAGGGTCAGGGCTGAAGCAGCCATTGGTTTTGCAGCAGCTTTCAGCTCCCTTGACCTGGGCCTGTTTCTTCCGGCCCTGCCAGTGCTGTGCAACGGGCTCCAAGAAGAGGGAGAGGGAGGAGAGCAGGTAGCAGACCCCGGCCAGGTAGAAAGAGCAGTCATAGGTCTGGGTGTAGTCATACAGGAAACCTGCAAGACATCCAGCGATTTGAAATCATACTAAACTACAACTTAAAACGTCATGGTAACTCAATGAAGCACTCATGAATTATTCAAAGTGTGTACATTTTATAACAAGCGTTTGTAATATATCCTCCTTCTCCCTTTTATCTCCACTGTCCTGCAGTACTGTAAATGCACACAATTTTTTGTCTTCTGAAACCTAATGAGTACCGAACCAGTTCTCCTCATTTATGTTAGTACATACTCTTTTTCTTTTTCTTGGAACCCCCCCCCCCACTTTTCTCCCCAATTGTATCCAGCCAATTACCCCACTCTTCTGAGCCATCCCAGTCTCTGCTCCACCCCCTCTGCCGATCCGGGGAGGGCTGCAGACTATCAATCAATCAATTAATCAAGTTGCATTTTATATAGCCCTTTTCTAGCCCCTCTGATACATGTGGAGTCACCAGCAACTTCTTTTCACCTGACAGCGAGGAGTTTCACCAGGGGGACGTAGCACGTGGGAAGATAACACTATTCCCCCCAGTTCTCCCTCCCCCCTGAACAGGTGCCCCGACTGACCAGAGGAGGAGGACACATACCCACGTCTGGCTTCCCACTCGCAGACACGGCCAATTATGTCTGTAGGGACGCCCAACCAAGCCGGAGGCAACATGAGGATTTGAACCAGGATCCCCATGCTGGTAGGCAACGGAATAGACCGCTACGCTACCTGGACGCCCCAGTACCAGTACTCTTTAAAAAAATTGCAGTCCTGATCAGTTTTTCCACAAAGTCAACTTGATATTTCACTTTACATAGGTCATCTTGGGTGTGACAAACCGCTACACTTAGGAGATGAAAAGCTTGGTAGCCTACACAAAAAGCTGTTGTAAGGCATTAGGAGTCCTCAGGGTAGGGTTGGTCAACAGGAAAATTAACACAGCCTGTGTCTGGATCTCGGGGAGGAATGACAGTTTGCCTTATGTCAATTCTTCCCCACAGCACCAGCAGGGATGGTAAACCGAGCCACATGCTATTTCCGTACCACCCCAAAGGGGGTCATTAATCACGTTTTGACCCCAAAATCCACAAGCTGCTCTCGGGGATTGCCTAACAAAGTGCAGGGACCATGTCACTGAGTTCAAGGGGAACCCCCCACCCCCCCAACCCCGATGGAGGCCAAATGTCACCAGTGAGGGCAAGTAGAGTTATTCTTCCTGGAAACACAGGGAGCGTTTTCACAGAAAAAGATGTGGGTGAAAACATTTTCATATGACATGCATGTGTTTACAGCATGTCTCAGTGCAACATTAAGGATGAGGCCTGTGCAAATGTCAGGATTCCATAAACAGTAGATGAAGACACCAATTCACCTAATTAGCAGCTTGATTTGACTGAGCTTAACATGGTGGTTTCAGAGAAGGCCATACTTGTTGTAAGGACTAGTCAACAGCCTTGGGTGTCAACAGAACGGTGAAGACACTGGAGGTGTGGTACCTGTTACTTAAGATTAAAAACAGCTTTCCAAGTCAAACAAAGACTATCTGTCGTCACTTAAAATAATCTCCCTTAACCCGGCCATGAACACATTATTCCAAGGCTCTGCATCACCTTCAGGCAGGATGAAACATGACCCAGTCACCCCTTGGTACACTTCTGTCAAAGTGACCCAAAAAGATCTGTCTGGGCTAGACTAACTATAGGTTGTTTTTCTCCTATGCGTTTCAGTTTTCACGTCATGATGACAGCACAAACCACGCATGCACACACACATGCATATATGCACACAAAAACTGAGCCATGACCAGGAAATAAGGCCCTGTGAATAGATTTGCCTCAAGGCCCTAAAAATGTTTAAGGACAAAGATGCTTGAGGCCTCCTCAATCATCCTCTGCTCTCCTGCAGTACATGAGGCCCTTTGTATGTTTGCATACACACACAAATATACACTTCATTTCATCCTGGCCTGATACAGTACTGTAACGTGCATGGATAAGTAGACACGTTGATCCTTGACTAACGGGCCAGACCCTTTAGTTGACTGGTTAACATTGTCGCTTGCGGAGTGGGAGACACAGGTTCGCGTCCTGGCTGTGGCGACGGTCTCCCAGACTGCCCCCCGAATTCGCTACAGTACATAGTGTAATATACTATATCTTGCATCCATTGCAAGCATGGAGTCCAATGTTTTTTGTGAGTGTGCGTGTGTGTGTGGTGTGACAACGTGTATGTAGATGTTAGTGTGTATTAGTGCATGCGTGACTTGTGAAGGTTTTCCATAATAGGAGTCGCTCACCTGCAAGAGGAGGCCCAGTGAGACAACCCAGGCCAACAAAGAACATGGAGAAGCCCATGGAGTTGTTAAGTCTCTCTGACCCCACCAAGTCTACCTGCAGAGGACAAGACGGCGAAGAGTCAGTGTCCCCTATCGTTTTAAAGTGGAGCATAAATCCAGCATCTGACAAATCGAGACTAGGCTTGTATTTATAATATGATTGTTTTTTGTTTTTTTTAATTACACAAAGGTTCACAGACAAATGGGCGATGGGGAAATTTGAGATGAGTTAATTTGATAGAGCACAAAGTGCAGGACTGTATGTTTTATACATTGTCAAAATGATTTATTTATCTTTGTCATCACTCTTTCTTTCCCAACAGACAGAAGAAGTGGTTCGCCTTTTCAGTTACTTCCCTTACCGGATCACAAAGGTCCCTCTACATACACCCCCAGACACAGTACTGCTGAGCTGAAAACGCAATCTCTGAAATGTCATCACATGTTGTGTTTATCTGCTCTGAGATGAGATCATCTAATGATCAGATGGGATTACCATAAGATACTGGATACTGGTACCACCCAGAATGGCAGTTGTGGAAATCACAATGACAGATAACACCCTATCTAACCTCTCTCAATCTCTACGTTTGCATGCATACACGTATCACTTGTCCACATGCCTGCATGTTTTTGTGCCACAGACAAGTCAAAAGCCCCTTCTCCACCCATATATGCACACACACACACACACACACACACACACACACACACACACACACACACCCGCGCACATACACACACGCACAAAAACTCCATGAGACAGTCCCTCTCATTACAAAGAAAGAGAAGACATGGTTCAGCTAGATAGTTCTTCACTTCTGGTGCCTTTTCATCATGTTCCTTGATGGTATTTTTTTTCAGTATTACCACATCTCATCTTATCTGTCCTGTCGCAGAGTTGTAAAAACCAGGTCCAGAAAGTAAGTGTCCAAACCATGTATTTGCCCCAACCATCTTATTAAACCAGCTGATTTCATTAGCAAGTTTTCCCTACCTAGTTGAGGAGTGGTGTTGACTAGAGTCTGCTGGTGTAGTGCATGAGTGGAGCAAATACATGGTTTGGACTTGTACTTTCTGGACCTGGTTTTTACACCTCTGATTCTAAGACAGTCATTTGAAAGAAAAGTTCTCTTTCTGAATTTGACGAAAGCGTGTGTCCAGCCATGGCCACAAGGCGGTTGGTTGGATAGACGTCTTACCAGGACGGGCAGCAGCAAAGCCATGTAACCTCCGCAGAAGACGGCAAAGAAGACAGCGTACACCATTAATAATATGTAGGAGGTGGCCAGCGGGGAGAGCAGGTTTACAAGGCCACAGAGGATCAGGTAGGCCTTGTGGTAGTGGTACTTATGGAACAGGTTTCTGTCTGTTATCCAGCCTGAGGCGAGCTGGGCTATCGTCTCTGTGATACCTGGTGGAGAAACAGGTAAGGCAGATGGGGAAATTAAAATTTTTAAAAAAAAAATGCAAGACAGGAGGCAAACATACAGAGAGGGAGGAGGGGAGAACTGATAAGAAGGTAAAATTTAACAAGGAGAACATTAGGGTGAGTCAAGGAGGGTGATAAAAATGAGAAAGGATGTGAAAGAGAAGGGAGAGGGTGAAAGAGAAGACATGATAGGACTTCTTATGGTGGCTCAGCCAATAACATGAAATGATAATGAGAATATCCATAAACAATAGGCTCCAGCATCCCTGCAACTCTGACAGCAGGATAAGCGGTCAAGATATTGGATGGATGAATATCCATAAACATCTTAACTGGTGAATAAACATTGTTACTAGCACAACAATTTTCAATATCTGGAGGTCAGGGCATACCATTCAGATACACCTAAGGACGTTCTCTTGAGATCCCCAAAAAGAAAAAGACGACACTGCTACTTAACATTCCAACTATAGTTGTAAACTGCGCTTGGGTAATGGCGTTCTCTAAAAGAAGTAAAAAACAATGGGGCCTTTATTTGAATTATTCAATTTGAAATTAAAATACTGCCAACCAGTAAGTGAGTATTAAATGTTAAATTTAACAGTCTAATGCGGCCCAGCCATGCCTTCATCAGCTAGTGGGAGAGAGACATCAGTAGTGGTTAGGATGCATAGGAGAGCACAGCCCATTCCTGAATGTCATTCAAACATAGTACATTTAATTTTATAGAAACATTTAATGCCAAAGACATTCAGAAAATGTCTACATCAGCCTGTATGTGACATGTGGGGAATTTATCCCGGCATCTGGCCGAGCTATGTATACGCATTTGTCAATCTGACCCTTGCATTTCAATCAAAATGATCCAGTAAATCAAGGCTAAAGAAAACAATAGTATAAGCACAAGTGTGTGTGTCTGAAGAGAAACTGAGGCAAGCTGTAGGCTTGCTGCTTGTGTGTGCGCACGTGAGTGTTCGCGCATGTGTGTGCACATGTGGGGGAGGTCGGGTAAAAGTGAAGGCACTGCAGCACAACTGCACAAGTCTCTGCACTAGCATCAAAGTGACACCTGGCCACCTGCATATGAAGTTCTCATTTACCACAATGAACAAGTGCCAGAAACGATTCATTCTTATACCGTACAACTGTTTTACATCAGCAACAGCTGATAACACACAGCCGACTAGTCATTACACATTGCATTCCACCCCACTGATTTACCGGCTGGTACGTTGCCTCCAGTAAGTATGATGACTGGGCAGATATACGCTGCTCTCTGCTGAGGTCAACTGGAATGCGATAAGCAGTGCAGCAACTGCAGTGGTGTATTGACCGACGCAGGAATAGCTACAGGCAGGCAGCAACAAGCCACTGATCAATAAAACAAAACGGGTCCCATGCATATCAGAGTTACCCATCCCATGCTCAGACACTGCACTACAACAACAACAACAACAACAGACGTCAGCCGTGAACACAGCCTTCTCCAGCCTTTGGGCTTGCAATCGTTGCTGAGGTAAACAAGGATGGACTTGCATCATGTCACATAAATCCTATTTAAAATGTGAGTCAGTTGACTGAGTTAACTAACTCACAATCAGGAAAAAAGCAAGATGAATCATTAAAAGCATATTGGCGTCTTGATAGTTTCTTAATCTGACCGGGAATTTGCCTATCCAGCAAGAAATGAATGGGGACTAAAGGAACGGGTCAAGAAATGCCTTGTTACTGAACACCTCTGCTGTGGTTACATAACAGAATATTGTACATATCTCCTCACCAAGGTTAGAGAGATGACATGAGGCAGCTGTGCTGTGTTTATGTGTCCTCCTCTAGTGACCAGAAAGAATGTCCTGGGGCGTCCCCTGCCTGCATACAGACAAGTCCTGCGCTTGTTTGTGTGTTTTAATCGCAGCAGGTTAGTACAGGTCTGCAGCTGTTCCTGCTCAAACCCACTGCAATTCCGTTTGAGTGCAACCTCTCAAAACGGCGCTTGGGCTAAATACCTCAGGGGCATGATTAGTTGCAGTCCCTTCCTCAATATGAGGGTATCTCTTCGGCTCAGACAGATTTAACAGGTATTGGTGCATGTCTCTGTGCTTTAATCGACTATAAATGGGTTACAAGGCATTGGGAGAGATGCTATTCACTTTGCCTGAAAGGAGGGACACTGAGTCACTATAGTAAAGGCAGGGGTATAAGAGGCATGTTGGTTTTCCCAGCCTCTCTCATTACTAAACGGTTTGCTGTTGGCTCATCTTGCTTCATCTTTTGTGCAGATTGCTGCCTCAGTGCTCCTTGGCAAAACTTCAGCCACTCCAGAGTTGGGCCCAAAAAAAACCCCCCAAAAAAATCGCGAGCCCCTTTTGTTGCCACAGCAGCCACTTAACTCAGTTCACTGTTGCCTAGCGACTCCCGTTTGTGCCTGACTTGGTGGTGCTAGACCGATGATAGTCGCCTCCCTCCCTGCGTTAACTCAATGGGCCTCTGTCAGAGGTGCTGGGTGGGGTGAGGGAGCAGGACAGCAGGATAGCAGGATTGTCAGACGGTGTCTTTGTGGTGTGGGTGGCAGGCATTCTCACTACCACACTCACTACCACACTCCCTCGCTATCTTCATCAAAACGCTACGCAAGACTAGAGAATGTGAGAGAGCAAACGTGGTTTGGTCTTGCTGGCTCTTTGGAGCCAATTGTTGGCATGCTGCTCATTTGCGTAGACCGCCAGGGCAAAATGAGACACCTCATATCCTACATGCTCTTTGTTTGACATCCACAGAAACCAAATGTAGATGAGCTCTAAAGATCTTTATACTGTCTCTAGAAGAAAAAAAAACACCTTTAATGTTTCCTCTGTATTTTCATGAAGAACTGATTCTTGAGGATGTTTTGCCTAATTTTTTTTCAATAGTATTCTTGCTGTTGTTGTACACTATTTCTGAGTGAAATACTACATTCATCAAGACATAGTATTAGTAAGTATGCTTTTGCCATGACTAATTCATGCAGCATTCACAGAAAACATGTGCCAAGTGGTCTTTATGGTAGTCTCAGCCCACATCATATTGACATAAAAAGTCCAACAACATGCCACCATGTTATTCAGCCAGATAAAGGCATTTTCATTGAATATTGTAGTCCCCCGAATTTCTTAGTCATTAAACAAAATCAAATGAAAATGATCAAATATCAAGAACTTGTTGTTGCATCGTGATAGCAGCTTCTGTCACGGCATCGCTTTCATTGCACCCACAAGAATACTGCAACAATGTTATTTCAAAACATGTGGGCAACTGCTTTATCTACAGACATCTTGCAACTAAGGTCTCAGCAGAAACAACTGCTTATCATGGACCACTGGATGAATTACAGAATAGATGCTTGTACAGTACAAACCCAACATGCTGTCTGCAGTGTATAAATTATTCACTAAATTCTACCAAGAACATTTGCATGCACGTGTGAGGTTGGTCGAAAAAATGTTAATTCTTTTTTTTTTCCTTTCCTATGTAGTGGCCTCGTCAGTGGGGTACTGCTGAACCCATCAGCTTTGGCCAGTAGACCAAAGTTCAGCTTTTATGTAAGCACTTTTATTACATAAGACTGCAGAGTCTGAGCAGCTCACAAATAATTAAAGCCTAGAAGTTGACTGAGGACTTTTTTCTTTTTGCATCGCTTCTTAAACCCAGTCTGTAAAGGAAACATGCACCATCCTGTTCATAAATGCAGTGGACCTCTCTGTTGGAAGCTGCATTCAAAGACAAACAGATGGAACATCCACGTGTTCAGTCGCCAACCTCCAGACACATTGCAAATAGGTTGAGGATGAACGTTCGGCTTCATTGTTTTTTCACTCACTCAAGCAATACAGTTGTTTCGCAGAGCAATTTAATCTTCAGAGCATAGTGACACCTGCTCTAAAATCACTGGACGCCAACTCCAGAGTCTCACCTTCCCCCACCAACAACAGACTGTAAATAAATCTCACTCCAGTCTGAATGATCCAGCCCATCAGCTGCACTCTGCCTAGGAATGGACACCTTCTGGCAAAATACTCTGCTGTCCAGGATGCAGAAAAAGAGCCACTTTTCTCCCTGAGGTCATCGGGCTTTTGAGTAACTGAGACCCCATCACCCCCATCCCCCAGCCAGAATTGGTATGGTCTTGTCTACTTCTAGTGCCCCCTCCCCTGTGAAGTCCCCTCAGTGAAGCACTTCATAGGGTTGCTAATCAACACTACTGTTTGCCTGTTCCTGTTTGCTCATTCTATTGCGCTTTGCCTGCCTTTTGATTGATCCATGGGGATGATATAAAGGTTACTGAATTGAACTGAATGCTGTGAGACGTTTGTGTGACCTGTCTCCTATCCTTGTCCTCCTTTTTAAAATCCCCAAAGGTAACATGTTACCACTTCTGTATTTTAGTAATCACCACCATAGTTAAATCCAATTCATTTGTAGTCTAATTTAGTCACTCAAGATGCACATGGGAAACATCTCATCTCAAGTGACGCAATCATTCACTTTGATGGAAAGGATCCTGCTATGGCTTATGGCAATAAGGCTTATATACTAATGACTAGTGTAGACCTCACCTGCCACAGAGATGATAAAGGATGCATCCATAGCATCGATACCCAGGGTCCTGGCACGGGCAGACAGGTGGAAGTAGGGAATGAAGTAGGCCAGTTGGCTGAAGACAAGGGACCAGGTGTAAATGCAGAAGAAGGGGTCCTTGAGCAACGAGAAGTCCAATACTTTAGTTGTTTTGACAGGCGCCTTGCTAGGGGTGCTAGCATGGGATGAAAGCCCTACAATGGCAGACCCATTCATGCTGCCATTGAGCTCTGCAGAGCTGTCTGGGCTTCCGGGTTTACCTGGACTCAGGTCATGGTGTGGCTCAAGGCCATTTACACCATTTAGGACCAGCTTGGTCAGTTCAGGATTAATTGAGTGGTCCTGGAGGCCTTGGGTGCTCTGGCCAACTGGGGCTGCCTCGGTGTCCCAGTGAGGAACAGAAGGGGGAGATGGGAATGAGTCTTGTTTGGAGATGCCATTTGTAATGAGAGAAGAGCCATTCCCATTCATGCAGTTTTTATGGTGTTCTTTATCAGAAGAGCTCTTGAGGGAGACAGCAGGACTCTTCTGAATGGGGGAGGAAGTTGGCATCGATGTGACTGAAGGCCTTACATCGATGGGTCTCAGAAGCATTCCTGAGGCAACCAAGTTCAACATGAGACCCCCAAGGATCAGCATGGCTCCTGTAAGAGGACAAATATAATGCCTTCAACTTATCACTGAATTCCCAATTTGTCACCATAACATCTGTAAACCTATACCGAAATTTCTTAACAGAAACCTACCTAAAAACATTTTATGTGTGTGTTTACAACATTGGAAGGAAGTCTGTAGTTGTCTCCATATCAAAAGATCAGTCCTACATACCCTGCCAAGCATATTGGTCCAGGAGCAGCTGAGTGAATGGAGCCAGGGCAAAGGTCAAACCCATTCCAGAGCGTCCAATTGCATATGCCGTTGCTAACCTCTTTCGGAAGTACAATGCTGTGACAACTGAGAAGCCTTGATATAGAAGAGCAAAACCCATTCCTAAGCAGGAATAAAAAAAAAAAAGCCACACAACTTGTGAGTCATTAAGACATGGACAGACAACAGACATTATTGAAACTGCACACAAATATTGTGCAATTGAGTAGCAGCACTGTTCTACTCTGGCTTTAATACAGAACTGTAGGGTGCATGGCCCTACATTCATAACCAATAACCTCACATTCATATAAATGGATCATGCTGAGGAGGGAAGACAATAATTGTGTTCCCTGGCCTTGCTTTATGGATTCTTTGGGGAGGTAGCAGTTTTAAATCCCTTGTTTGAGTTTGCCATAGTGTTCATGAAATATTTCCACTCACCAACTATCACTCCCATGCTGACGTACAGGAACACCACATTGGTGGCAAAGATACTCATGAGGAAGCCTCCACTGACCAGCACTGCTCCAGCAATAGAGGTCACTCTGCATCCTAGCTTGGCACAGGCCACAGATGCAATGGGTGCTATAGAGATTACAGCAAAGGAACCACGATGAAATGGGAGTTTTCCCTTTTTCCCCAACATTAAACATCCAACAGTATGTGGCAACACACAGTGAAGGAGTGGGCCCAAATGGAAGTGGCTTTTGTCTCCTCTTTAAACTCTTTTTGGGGAAAGGAAGCAAGGAAAGATGAGAAACAACTGAAGGAAAGACTTCTGAGGTTCAACTTTTGACTCAGTGTTTAGGTGATGTGTGCAGACCCTAACCTCCTGACAAACGCAGACTGGACATGATGGAGCCAATCCAGCTGATACTCTCCGATGAGCCTCCAAATTCATCTTGGAATGCCACAAAGAAGATCCCAAAGCTCTTTAGTGTTCCCATCACCAGGACATTCACCTGCAGTCATACAAAGAAACAATCATGCATACACAAAGAATGTACACACACGCACACACACAGATTCAAGCGATAATCCTGAAAATTTACATGCACACGTATGTTCTTTCTGATACTTTACATCATTGTTGTATTTAAGATAAAAGCTATTCCATGAAAACCAAAATTACGAACACTATTGTACATGCTTGCATGCTAATGGTTCATGTTGGATAGCATTTTGCATCTTCACCATAACACCCAAATACAGAAAAAGGATTTGAAGAGGAGGCAAGGTTGTTGTGGCTGACAAGCAAATATTGCAGACCAAGCTTGTAAAAGACATTTGCAACGTCAATAGCTCTTCCATAGCTGCGTCCTCTCACTATTCCCAACATATGAAACGCTCTCTATACTCTATAGGTATACTCTATACTCTACTACTCTATAGGGACTAATAAATTGAGATTTTGGACACTGCTGAATTATCAATTTGTGTCTTCTCGTCTCGTCATTGTACAGTGAAAAGAGTGCACGAGCGGAGGAGAGAAGAGGAGAGAAGAGGAGAAGCGTTGCATTGCGGTATTTTTGGCATTAAGTAATGTACATGCATTGGGCACTATTTCAGTTGCCTTGTAGAGATTTTCATGGTCACTGAATAGTGAATGCATTTTACAGTTAGAATTCAGACACAATGGAGGAAGGTGAATATAGTACACTGTATATCAAACAGGGAGCGATTTGAAACACAGCACGTTTTATTTTTTTTTGACAGCCAAGACGGAGCTGATGTCATAGCACTGGCAGCTCAATTTCACTTCCAATGGCTCTCTCTATGATTTATACCGCTTAAACACCATTGCAATTAGCATGGTGTTCATTGATGTTCAAACATTAAACAAAACAGTCTTCAGGATTGTAGTTTCAAGGATATTTGAGAGTGAAACAAAACTCAAGCCCCGTAGTGTATGCAAATCAAGGATAATAATTCTGCTGTTTCATAATTAATCATTCATAATTAAGCTCCGTCAATACTAGTACAGGAACAATTAAAAGAATCTGTGCTGAACATACCAGGAAGCAGTGCAGCACCACCATCCAGCCCCAGCCTCCATCTGGAGGGTCCGCATACTGAGTCTCTTTCTCTTCCTGCTCTGTGGTCAGGGCAGCCCTGCTGAACAGGCCGATCTGGCCTGCCTTGATTTCACTAGAGAAAAAACAAAACAAAAAACAAATCAAAACAGTGAGTTCAAAGAAAGCTCCCTGGGCTGCCTAGCCACAAGCATTCTTATAATCATAAGCCACAAATCTCCTGCAAAATGTGAATTAAAATGAAAAAAAAAGAGACCCCCTCTGTATTGAGAAGTATTATGTAGGTTTCTTTGTTGTTCTAAGGATGATATTTTTGAGCACATCTACATTCAACTGTGAGTAAGATCTAATATAATCTTGGCTCAGTATGGATGTGGAGCAAAGTGTGGCAGATTATCTTTCAACCCGAGTCATTTAGTTGGACGGAGGTTTATAAATGGAGTATTTGCCAGTCTGCGTATCAGACATCGAAAACCACCGAGTAAAAAAGTATCTACAGTATACCTACTGCCCACTGTTTGACTGTCGTTTTGTTTGACTAGCTTGGTCTTTGTGTTATGCAGACCCACGGTTTAGAAGAAATTAAGGTGGATTTATATTCCACAAACACTGAACTACTGCGTTTTCCCTGGTTAAGACAGTTGCACTTGTGGACTGAATCTGTGTTGTTTGGAGGCTCTGCCCCATCCAACCTGCCCTTCATTGTTTCACCAGTTCCACCTATTTTATCCCTCTACATTTTTATGTTTTAATTTCTTTTAATCCGATTCTGTGCTTAGAGCAAATGTCTTTTTATGCGTTATGTAGAGCATGTTGCCTTTGTGTATGAAATGTGTTGCACACATAAACTTGCATTTAAACATGTTCAAGCCTTGTGGGGCCATTTCAACTCTACAGCCTATCTTACTGTGACGATGGACCAGACCTGCAGATAAATGCAGGATGTAACTTGACTGTACCAATTGACGTATGACAAAGAAGCCACTCTTATTTGGGAACTTAATGCCATGGCTTGATCCTACATCGGTGCCCCTAATGGCGAAATGTAAAAAAAAAATCTTTCAAATCTGACATTATGTCATTAGCATACAGTATTTCATGTACAGCAGCTGGTTATGATGCAATAAGGTGAGAGTCAATGGGCTGTGAAATAGAACAGTTACAGTGTAGCCAATTCTGTTTACTTCTCTACCTCTTTTGTTCATATTACAGCAGCTGCAATGGACTGAGTGTCTCATCAGTGCTTAAGTCATCACTGCACGTGTAAATATTTAATTACCTAAATCTAAAATCTCTTGCCCCATCAGCACCTTTTGTTCCCTTGCACTCACCTTGCATCACATTTCTCTTGCATGACTGGTCAAGTATGCTCTATAATGGTTGAATGAGACCATGAAGTAAGGTTTATAAGAGATAAAAAAAATGTTGACAGATTGGTTCCTGCCAAGCAATAAATGATTTCAAACCATACATTCTCAAACA
The DNA here is from genome assembly GCF_029633865.1 of Lampris incognitus. NCBI lineage: Eukaryota > Metazoa > Chordata > Actinopteri > Lampriformes > Lampridae > Lampris > Lampris incognitus. The sequence continues at coordinate 26,423,421 of NC_079212.1, read as the reverse complement.
GTGTCGGACATCATTTACAATGTATTTATTTTTGTTTGGCGAAGTAGTGGAATCCTATATCTATATTGTCGATCTTTTGTCTGTTTTGTCTGCGCTGGACATTATAATGTGTGATGGTGTGTATGATTACAGGTCACTAAAAGCACTGACAATAATCAGGTAGAAATCAACTACATTTTTGAACTGAAATTTAACTTAACACAGTGTGTGTGCACGTATAGGTAAATGTTCCTGTGTGTGTGCGTGCACGCATGCGTGCATGTTATGGGGTTACGACTTTGTAAACTTGGAGATTAAGGAGATTGACTTGGCCAATCTTAATGTAAACAACCAAGACTTGTCTCTGAATTTCTTTGAGGCATGTTTCTAAAAAAGAAACCAGCTTTTTCTGGGACCCTCCTCCTGAAAGACTTTGACTTGTGTCTGCAGATCTCTCAGCAGCCTTGTTAAACATGAACATAAAACCTATTGTGTATTCATCAATTAACTACATACATTTTCATCGATCGGGGTCATATTGGGAGAGTAACAAAGGCTAGGGTCACAGAGACTTGTTTATGCTAAAAACAGAAAATCATGTTTTGGTGTTGGTCCTCGAGTCTAGAGAATGCACAACCATGAGCTCAACTTCAAAAGACAAAACACAAGCCAAAACGAAAGGACAACGTTGTTGAGCTGAACGCAGCACTGACAAATAAACACAACCAACAAAAGATTTCAACATAACTATGTTATCAACAAACTAATTTCGTAATTACAATGAAAATACCTCCATGTAACAGTACATATTTCTTTGAGACCAGTCAATGGGAAGGCTTTGCATATGTTAACTATAACTTTGTATGACGTGCAGCGATTAATCTGAGTTGTCTAACATTTCTACAGAAAGGCGTAACCCAGAGTTGCCAACTTTGATAACCTGGCCGGAGGGAGATTTTGTGCACGCTGCTCTCATTTTTCCCTCTGCCGTTGCACTTAACGCTAGACAGCTAACGTAAGCTAGCTGGCTGTTTACACAGCATCTATTCAACACGGAGATACGCGTCGTGGGCCAATCAGAGAGTCGTTTAAAATGCATCTCCATGGAAACACCTACACAAAAACCCACTTTTCGATATTTTCAGGTCCCCCCCAGAATTGACCGTTTTCAGCTGTCTTCTACAGTAAAATTCGTTCGCTTGGTTTAACCATACCAGAGAGACTTTTATGTTCGCCCGTTCATCTGTTTATTGTCGCGGTGTTTTTGGCGTGAGATTTACCTTGATGTCGCGAGAGCGTGAGACGGCCTGAAAACGCGAGACTCGCTCACGCCAGTTGCGTGAGAGTTGGCAACCCTAACGTTTTCCCTACCCGTGACACATCTGCAAATCCATACCGCCGAATCAAGCTTTGTTCTGTCTACATTTCACAGTCCTGCTGTAAACCACCCCAGATGAATACCGCCATGCTTAGATAAATACAAAGAAATTAGTTCTAACGGCTCCAGACTGCGACTAAAAGTGTGCGAGTTGAAATCTCACGTCCTCGCATTAGTGTGGCAAAACACTGGCAGATCTGCCAAATCTGGCAACAATCCACCTTTAGCTGTTACCGTGTTCTAAAAAATGAAGCGCGCTACGGCTGTTTATTTACAAAAAAGCAAAATGAGGAGAGAGAGGAGGAGGCTGCTGAGGAGGGAGAGACCGACTGAGCCAGTGAAAGAAGAAAAACTACTACTTTCAACCACAATGGCTGACGCAGTGACCCGTGGTTGCGGTACGAGGGGAAAGCTATGCTGTGTGTGTGTGTGTGTGTGTGTGTGTGTGTGTGTGTGTGTGTGTGTGTGTGTGTGTGTGTGTGTGTGTGTGTGTGTGTTGTAGGCCATGTGGCCCGTCCATTGCAGGCAACTCTAAACAGTGTTGGGCAAGCTACTTGGAAAGTGTAGTGAGCCGAGCTACCTGTTACTCTACATTACATGAAGCTTCACTACACTGAATGAAGGGGGTCAGCCCCAGTCAGCCCTATGCTCCCCCAGCCCTGTGGGTTAGCTGTCGAACAGGTTAGGTTAAGGTAAGCGTTGGGTTAAGGTTAGGGTTAGGTAGAAGTTGAGGTTAAATCAGGTTAAGGTAGGTTAGGTTAAGTTTAGGTAAATTCGATGAAATAGGGTTGAGGGAACATAAACACGCTCCCCACTGAAGCCCCCCCACCCGAGAATTTTGCAAGCTAAACTAAGGCAATATGGCAAAAGTACAACCCCTAATCAGAAAAAAGTTGGGGCGGTATGTTAAATTAAAATTAAACCTGAAAACAGTTATTTGTAGATCTTTGACCCGTATTACATTGAAAACTATACAACAGCACATTATTTAACGATTTACCTCATGATTTTTTTAATAACATAATTACATTTTGATTCTTGCAACATATTTTTAAAAAAAGTTGGGGCAGTAAAGCATTTCACCGCCTTGTGATATTGCCATTCCTTTTCACAACACGTAAAAGATTTCTAGGGACTGAAGACACCAAGTGATGAAACGTTTCAGGTGTAATTTTGTCCCAATCTTCCTGCAAGCAAGTCTTAAGCAGAGGCATAGGGGAAGGGCTCGCAAGGCACGCGCTGCGGGGGGGGGGGGGGCGCTAACGTTGGATTAAAAAAAAGATTAACATCTATATTTTTTTTACATTTCATTTCTTTTAAAATAAAAGCCAGGAAGCAAACCTTTATTGTGCTATCAACCTTACAATTGTTCTAAAATTAATACATTTTAAAGATGGTATCCTGTGTTATCAGTCACAATCACAGTCACCCCAGTGATTTTGAACTTTAACTTTGTGTCGACGTCATGTGAAACATTGGCAATTCTGCTGTAGTAATTCAAAATGAGCAAGCAAAAATACCTCAGTGGAGCACAAAAATGCACAAAATGCGGGGGATGCCAATGCAGATAGCACTGGGACAAACACAGGTGCATCTGTTGTTAACACCACTGAGGCTAACGCTACTAGCTGCACCCCTCCTGATCAACAGGTAGACACGGAGATTGAGCCTGATGATGGTAATCAAGAGGCAGTAACAAAATCACATAACAAACAGTATCCATTAGACAACTAATTTCCTGGTGGATTTAACAGATCCCATGGTGAGGAGGACCATACTTGACTTGGGTTCATGCAAAGTGCAGAGGGCAAGGATATGATGGAGCCAGTGTTATGAGTGGCATTTATTCTGGTGTGCAGAAATGCATCCTCGATAAAGAACCATATGGGGTGGCACAGTGGCCCAGTGGTTAGCACTGTTGCCTCACAGCAAGATGGTTCTGGGTTCAGACCCCAGGCTGTCCCAGGTCCTTTCTGTGTTGAGTTTGCATGTTCTTCCCATGTCTGCATGGGTTTGCTCTGGTTTCCTCCCATCATCAAAAAGACAAGGCAGACCAAGGCAGTGGAAAGAAAAACTGTAGTTGGTTCCCGGGCACTGCAGCTGCCCACTGCCTCTATACGATAGGATGGGTTAAATGCAGAGAAAAAATTCGTTGTAAGAATACAATGTCATATAAAGTGGCTTTCTTTCATTTCATTTTCAAACCTGAGGGACCCTTTCCTTGTAATAAAAACAGCAGGTCCTTCTGGTTGTAAGGTCCCTTGTAAATGGCTACGCTATTCTCCAAAGATGGACTGTGTGTATCGTCAGCTGTGTTGTTTTTTTGTTTTTTTGTTTTTGTTTTCTGATAGGAGGTGTCCATCCCATCAGCTCTCCTGGACTGTAGGGATAAATGACTGGCAAGGCCTTTCTGGCAAAATCTAGAAACATGAATCATCCCATGCCCATCTAGCGGCATGTGTGGTATTTGACACATGGAAAAATGACTGTACAATGGATAATGTACTAGACAGCGAATACAAACCTGAAGTTGGTTTTTGGACCAAAGTGTTAACAACAATCACAGATGTCACTCTGGCATAGCTTCTAGGGGGCATTGTGAGAAAGTGGGTGAGCTCAAAAATGGGAAATTCTTGTCAATAACAGAATTGCTGGTTCGATATGATCCCATTTTGCGGGAGTTACTAGATAAAGGACCTAACATGAATTATTTAAGCCCTTCAACTCAAAATGAATTAATTGCATTGTTATCACAGAAAGTACGTGACCAGGTTGTTGCTGAAATAAAGGAAGCCGAGTTTTATTCAGTCATAATGGACACTACTCAGGATTTAAGTAAAATCGATCAACTCAGTCAAGTTTTCAGACATGTCACAATTCGCAAAGACGGCGATGATAATGCCACCACAGTAGTTTTCTAGGATTTCAGCGTATCTCAGATCAATCTGCAGAAGGGCTCGAAGCAAAAATCCTTGAACTGATCGAGAGTAAGGGACTGTCACGTAAAAAGTACAGAGGGCAAGGATATGATGGAGCCAGTGTTATGAAAGGCATTTATTCTGGTGTGCAGAAATACATCCTTGATAAAGAACCAAATGCTGTATATATGCATTGTGCTGCACATAATTTGAATTTAGTGTTGAATGATGCTTGCCAACCGACTGCAGAAATCAAAGAGTACTATGACATTGTACAGACACTTTATGTTGTGTTGGTCAGCGCATCAAAAGATGGGACATGTTGGACAACCATCTTACTTCTAAACCAACATTGAAAAGACTTTGTCCAATGCGATGGACATCTAGGCACGAATCTATTCACGTGCTTCGATTTCGCTATGCTGACGTTTTACAGGCAATGACCAAAATCAGTCTTCAATTAAAAAAAAAACAAAAAAAAAAACAGCTGAATGAGCAGAGGCCACTGGACTTAAGTCAACTGAAACTTTCGAATTTGCAATGATGACAGTGATACAGGAAACGGTTTTGCAGCCAGTAAATATAGTATCCAAGTTATTGCAGAAGAAGGATATGGACCTCTTCCATGCAGCAGATCTACTGGGCACTGCATGCAACCCCCCATCATAGCTAAGGGAGGAGTCTGAACACACCAAAAGCATAGCACAGGGACTTGCAGTTTTTTGGGTTATTAACTGTCATCTTACTCAGAAACGCACACCCCACACAAAGTGACATTTTGATGAGTTCTGTGCAGCTTGGCAACTCACAAGTCCAGGGGAATGTTTCAACGTAGGCATCTTTAATGTGTTCATTGATACCGTTGTTTCCCAGCTCAAACGTCGATTCAGAGCGATGGGTGCCACTGCCAAGAAATGCCGTTGTTTATGTCCCAGTGAACTCATACAGGCAAACAATGATGCGTTGCACACATCCGCCAAGACACTAGCCCTACTCTCCAAGGATGACCTTTCATCGGATTTTCCATCACAGCTACTTTCATTTCGAAATGCTCTGAGGTCAGAAATAAAAACCACTGAAATGGATTCAATTAAACATCTGACCAAGCTCCTGTTCCTGAGAAATGCTTCTATTCTGCCTAGTGTCACAGACGTGGCTACTGTTCTTAAGCTTTTTTATTTCTTTTTCTTTTTTGAACCATTCCTGTCACTGTGGCAAGTGCTGAGAGGTCTTTTTCTAAACTGAAAATCATCAAAAACTATCTGAGACAAGACGGACTCTCTGGACTAACGATTCCCATTATTGAAGGCCAGCAAGCTCGCCAGATGGATATAACAAACACTGTCAATGAATTCACACAGAGGAATGCAAGGGGAAAAAGGATGTCTTGGGGTCATTGTTAAGAGTAAGAAAGAATACATTTGATTCTTTTAGGGATATTTATTAATCATGGAATCAGATTAACACAGGGTAAACTGTTGGCCTAGTCTTAGTCCTATTTGTGTGTCTGTATTCTGTGCTTGTTTATGAATGGAATTGAATTAGAATTGTGTGTTCCTTCTGTGCTGGCTACCAAAATATCTGACTTGGCCTATGTTAAGTGGCTACAGTTTATTTTTGCCCATTGCCATGGTATCGATTGTTATTTACAGAGCTGTATGTTGGTTACTGTTGCATGGTTTGTGTGATGGATGATTATATTTTAAGTTGAGTAATCAGAAGATGAAATCAACTACTACCTTAGCTATCTTACCAAGCTTGCAATATACATTGCTTATTGACCATTTTATTGTAAGTTGCGTGCGTGTGCGCGCTTTTCATATTTATTTTTTAGTTAATTTTGCTGGTGTCACTATAACTGCACCTCCATTGCAAAAGGGCCCACGTCCCCTCCCTGTGGGGTTGGGGGACATGGGATTTTATGGTACGCCACTGGTCTTAAAGTATGCAACAGTACAGGTTCTATGTTGTATAATTTTGTGTTTCAAAATTTGCCACATATTCTCTATTTGGGATGGGTCAGGAATGCAGGCAGGCCAGTCCAACATCACAGCCATGCCTTTGTAATGTGTGCAGAATGTTGTTTTGCATTGTCTTGTTGAAAAAGGCTTGGGGCGTTCCTGGGAAAGATGTCATCTTGAAGGCAGCATATGTTGCTCCAAAATCTCTATGTACTTTTCAGCATTAATAGTGCCATCACAGAAGTGTACTTTACCCTTACCAAGGGCACTGACACAGCACCATACCACGATAGACCCTGGCTTTTGGACTTGTTGCTGGTAACAATCTGGATGGTCCTTTTCTTATTTGGTCTGGAGCACACGGTATCCATTTCTTCCACACACAAAAAAGACTTGAAATACTGATTTGTCTGACCACAATACACATTTCCCCTGTGTGATGGTCCATCCCAGATGCCTCTGAGCCCAGAGAATTTGACGACGCTTCAGGACACAGTTAACATAAGACTTGCTTTTGGCAGAGTAAAGTTTTAACTGGCATTTGTGGATGTAACTATGTATTATCATGCTTGACAAAGGTTTTCCCAAGTAATACTGAGTCCATGTGGTTATATCGCTTATAGATGATTGATGGTTCTTGAGACAGTGCCATCTGAGGGATTGGAGAGCACGGATATTCAGTTTAGGCTTGCATCCTTGTCCTTTTACACATTGAAATTCCTCCAGATTCCTTGAATCTTTTAATTATGTTATGCACCATAGAGGGTGAAATGTCTAAATCCCCTCCTATCTTTCTTTGAGGAGTGTTGTTCTTAAACATTTCAAGAAATGTCTCATGCATTTATTGGCAAACTGGCGAGCCTCAGTGCATCTTTGCTCCTAAAGGACTGGGCCTTTCCTGGATGCTGCTTTTGCACCAAATCATAACAATCACCTGTTGACATCACCTGTTTCAAATCACATCATTATTTAATGATTTTACTTCATTACTAGCCCTAAACTGCCCTGTCCCAACTTTTTTTTGGAATGTGTTGCAAGCCGGAATGGCAGGAATGGATGTATATTTACAAATGAAATGAAGTTAACAAGACAAAAAAACATGAAACATCTTGTGTTCATACTGTCTGCAATGAAATACAAGTCAACGTAAATTTAGAAATCACTGCTTTCTTTTTTATTTGCAATTTCCATACCATCCCAACTTTTTCTGAGTTGGGTTTGGAGTCTACTACATTAAAAAAAAAAGGTTTTTACATTGAACCAACTTCTTTCCAAGTCAATGCTATCTCAGTGATCAATAGAACTGTCAGTCAAAATATGTGTGTGTGTGTGTGTGTGTGTGTGTGTGTGTGTGTGTGTGTGTGAGTGCGTGCACATGCATGCATACGTGCGTGCATGTGTGTGCATGCATGCGTGTGTGTGCATGTCAGTATTTCCCTGCAGCAGACAAGCAGCAGGCATCATCAGGCCAAGGATTAGTACGTGACCTCTCCATCATACGGAAGTGCTTCTGTTAGCTACACATACAGGTATCAAAAAAGGTTGACTTCGTTCATCTGGATACAACATTCATTGACAGATACAATTCATCACTCAATTAAGTGACATCTTCAGTCTAAACTGACAGCAGGTATCCCCACCCTTATAAACAATACAGTGCAGGGTAACAATAACAATAACAATGCAGGATACCTGCAGTCAGTTTAGACTGAAGAGGTCAGTTAGATGAGTGATGAAACGTATCTGTCAATAAACATTGTCTCCAGATGAACTAATTCAACCTTCTTTGATTTTCTTACCTGGATTATTGAGCATGCATCAAGGCATACATACAGGTAGTACCATGTATGGCAATGGCGTCACTTACTGATCCTTAGCAGCTTTAGCAGCAGAAAGCTCTGCTGCGCTTGAGCATCAGAAATGTTTGGGAAAATGTAGCTTGTGTGGATGCTACCGCACTGCTTGATCAACAAAACAGCTTTGCTACTGAAAAGCCATTTGATTCAGAAAACAGCGATGCTACCACCACGCTAATGAGAAATGTAGTTAAACTGCCCACACTGACTCTAAACTTGTGACCGGGTCAACACAGTTTAAGCTTGACACTTTGCAGTTGCACAGCGACAGTAAGAAACAAAACCTGCAGGGACCGATGCAAGACCCGAAACATTGAGCCCCTCCCGAATACTTTTCATCAGTTAGATGATCGCTTTTTTAATTATGTAAGCAACTGCTCAAGGCAGAGTAACTTAATTGTTCAAATTAAAATATTTTGCAAATATCAAGTCTCGAGTCACTGTCAATATTTACATCAATGCAAAACTGGGGTATGCACATTAAGATGACTATTCATCATCATGCAAGGTCATTGATTAATACCATCTCATCCCCAGTCGCTTCTCTGGGGTCAGGTCACGGTGGCAGCAAGCTAAGTAGGACACTCCAGACATCCTGCTTCCCAGCAACACCCTCCAGCTCCTCCTGGGGGATCCCAAAGAGTTCCCAGGCCAGACTGGACATGTAGTCCCTCCAGCAAGTTCTTGTCTACCCTGAGGTCTCCTCCCAGTTGGATGTGCCTGGAAAACCTCCAAAGGAAGGTGCCCAGGGGGCTTCCTATCAGATGCCCAAACCACGTCAACTGGCTCCTTTCAATGCAAAGGAGCAGCGGCTCTACTCTGAGCTCCCTCTGGATGTCCAAGCTCCACACCCTATCGCTAAGGCTGAGCCCAGACACCCTATGGAGGAAACTTATTTCAGCTGCTTGCATCTGTGATTTCACCCTTTCGGTCACTACCCAAAGCATGACCATAGGTGAGAGTTGGAATGAAGATTGACTGGCAAATTGAGAGCTTTGCCTTCTGGCTCAGCTCCCTCTTCACCACAACGGTCCAGTACAACGTCCGCATTACTGCTGATGCTGCACCAATCTGCCTGTCAATCTCCCGCTACATCCTACCCTCACTCATGAACAAGACATCGAGATACTTGAAATCCTTCACTTGAGGCAACAACTAATCTCCAACCCGAGGGAGCAATCCACCATTTTCCAGTAGAGAGCCATGGCCTCAGACTTGGAGGTGCTGACTCTCATCCCAGCCATTTCACACTCAGCTGCAAACCACCCCAGTGCACGCTGGAGGTCGCATTCTGATGAAGCCAACAAAACCACATCATCTGCAAAGAGCAGAGATGCCATTCTGAGGTTCCCAAAACGAACACACTCCTCACCTTGGCTGCGCCTTGAGATCCTGTCCATGAATATCACAAACAGAATCTGAGACAAGGGACAACATTGGTGGAGTCCGACACCCAGCTCTCACTTTGATTATACAAGGAGCGGATGACTTGTTGCAACTGCCCTGGTACCCCATACTCCTGCAGTACCCCCCACAGAGGGCCCCGGGATACACGGTCGTAAGCCTTGTCCAAGTCCACAAAACACATGTAGACTAGCTGGTCAAACTCCCATACCTCCCTCAGCACTTCCGCAAGGGTAAAGAGTTGGTTTGTTGCTCCATGGCCAGGACAGAATCCTCTTTGTTCCACCTGGATCCGAGGTTCAACAATCGGTTGAAGCCTCCTTTCCAGCACCTAGAGTAGACTTTCCCAGGGAAGCTGAGCAGTGTGATGCCCCGATAATTGGAGCACACCCTCCAGTCCCCTTTTTTAAACATGGGAACCACAACCCCAGTCTGCCACTCCACAGGTACTGTCCCTGATCTCCATGCGACACTGAAGAGGTGTGTCAGCCAAGACAGCCCAACAATGTCCAGAACCCTCAGCATCTCAGGGCGAATCTCATCCACACTTGGCACCTTGCCATTGGGGAGCTTCTTAACTACCTGAGAGACCTCTGCCAGGGATATGAGTGGGGCTTCCTCTGAGTCTTCAGACTCTACCTCCTCCACTGAGGACATGTTAGCTGGGTTTAGAAGCTCCTCAAAGTGTTCTTTCCACTGCCTGACAACATCCCCAGTCCAGGTCAGCAGTTCCCCTCCCCGGCTGAACACAGCCTGAGTCACGCCCTGATTCCCCTTCCTGAGTTGGTGGATGGTTTGCCAGAACTTCCTTGAGGCCAACCAAAAGTCATCCTCCATAGCCTCACCAAACTCCTCCCACAGCTGAGTTTTTGCTTCCACGACCGCTGAAGTCGCAGGCCTTCTGGCTTCCTGGTACCTGTCTGCTGTTTCAGGAGACCCCTGGGCCAACCAAGCCCAAAAGGCCTCCTTCTTCAGCCTGACAGCCTCCCTCACCGCCAGTGTCCACCAGCGGGTTCTTAGGTTGCCACCTCGACAGGCACCGATGACCTTATGATCACAGCTCCTACCTGCTGCATCTGCAATAGAGGCTTTGAACATGACCCACTCAGACTTCATGTCCCCAGCCTTCCTCAGGATACATGAGAACTTCTTCTGGCGGTGGGAGTTGAAGACCTCACGGACAGGGGCCTCCGTCAGACATTCCCAGTTCACCCTCACGACAAACGTGTAGTGAAGGTGATTAATATCATGCTGTACAAAAAGAAAGGTGAAAGGTTTGAACAAATCATGGGCTGGTGCGACCAACTGAGAAAGTTAGCAGCACCAGGGCTACCAGTGGAAACGTTAGTCTGGAACCCTGTTTCACATAGGTCCAGCTAAGGCAAGGCAAAGCAAGACAAGGCAAGGCAAGCCAAGACAAGGCAAAGTAAGGCAATTTTATTTGTACAGCACATTTCATACACTAGGGCAATTCAAAGTGCTATACAGAGTGACAACATTACAAAGGTAAAAGGTATACAATTTTTACAATTAAAAATTTTAAAAAGTGCAAAAGTACCAACAAAAAAATACAAAGGATAAAAGACTTAAAACTAAACTAGTTAAGCTAAAGGCTATTTAGCTAAAAGATGTTACAGATTATGGTAAGCAGTACAAAATAGGAACGTTTATAACTTTGATTTAAAAGTGGGTCAGAGCTTGCCTGATATCATCTGTGAGGTTATTCCAGGTCTGTGTAGCATGATAAAAAAACGCTGCCTCACCATGTTTTGTGGTGAGGCAGCGTTTTTTTTTGGGGACAGCCAATAGGCCATCTCTTGGGACAGCCAATAGGCCATCCCCAGATGACCTAAGGGTCCTAGAAGGTTCATATGACACAAGCAAGTCAGAGATATATTTGGACCCAGAGCCACAAAGTGATTTATAGACCAACAGCAGTATTTTGAAATCAATTCTCTAAGTTACTGGTAACCAGTGTAAGGATTTTAGCAGAATATATATATATATATATATATATATATATATATATATATATATATATATATATATATATATATATATAGCGTTTTTTTTCCGAAACTGTCAGTGGTGTTGAGTGCTCGCCTAATGAGGAGTGGAATATCAACACAGATACAGGAAAAAAGATTTTAATGCATAGCAGTACAGGCCTGTTTCGTGCGTCTCGCACTCATCAGCTGTGAGATGCATGAAACGGGCCTGTACTGCTATGCATTAAAATATTTTTTCCTGTATCTGTGTTGATATATATATATATATATATATATACACATCAATACAGATGCAAGAATTTTTTTTAATACTTTAACAAATATAAGTTTTTTCCCGGAAACTGTCAATGGTGTTGATAAAAGTGCTCAACAAATGAGGAGTGGAATATCAATATACATGTGTGTGTATATACATATAACTTTGTTGAAAGAAACACTCAACGGTAGGGGAAGTGCTCAACAAATAAAGAGCAAAATAATCCAGGTAGTCAAGTAAATTCTCTATGAGACAGTACAAGCCTCTTTCATGCCATAAGCAATCATCAGCTGTCAATTCAACCACACATCACTAGAAGAAGCAGATGAGGAGGCACAGTGTTCCTACAACATGTTTGGGGTGGAAACGGGTGAGGAACCACCCGAGCCCTATTATGCCACAGTCAATGTGAGGGGACGGGACATTAAGTTGAGGTTGATTCAAGGGCTACGGCATCAGTCATTAGTGAGGAGACCTACAGCAGGAAATGTGGGTATAATCTGCCTCCCATCAGGCCATCAAAGCTCAAACTCAGGACTTATACGGGGGGCAGCCAATACCACATTTATGTATATATACACACACACACAGATAGATAGATAGATAGATAGATAGATAGATAGATAGATAGATAGATAGATAGATAGATAGATAGATAGATAGATAGATAGATAGATAGATAGATAGATAGATAGATAGATAGATAGATAGATAGATAGATAGATAGATAGAGATATATAATCCAGTGAGTCAAGTAAATTCTTTATGAGACAGTCAAGCCTGTTTCATGCCATAAGCAATCATCAGCTGTCAGTCTGATTAACAGCTGATGATCACAGGCTTGTACTGTCTCATAAAGAATTTACTTGACTCACTGGATTATTTTGCTCCTTATTAGTTGAGCACTTTCCTTACCATTGAGTGTTTCTTTTAATAAAGTTTATACATATATGTGTGTGTGTGTGTGTGTGTGTGTATATATCATCAGCTGTCAATTGTCAATTGACAGCTGATGATTGCTTATGGCATGAAACAGGCTTGACTGTCTCATAAAGAATTTACTTGACTCACTGGATTATATATATATATATATATATATATATATATATATATATATATATATATACACATATATACATATATACACATATATACATACACTCTGCATAGAATGAAATATGCATATGTATATATAATATGCATAGAAATATATATATATATATATTATTCTATGTAAATTTCTTTTTATCTTTTATGTGTTCTCATGTGAAGTGCATTATTACTTTGCATTTCAATGTCTGAAATGAGCAGTGTTAATAAAGCTTGATTGATTGATTGCTCATTTGTGTCCTTTCACCTAAGTGCCTGAACTTTGTCACAGCTCTCTATTGTGCCTCTATAAACTTGCCAGTTGTCTGTTGTTCTGTGCTATAGACCATGTCCTTCATCTCAATCTGACTTAGACATCTATAAGAAGCCAGTACCAAATTAAGCAGAGACCATGGAGCGGATTAAAAGGGGTATGAATCGGGCCAGTGTACTGCAGGGAAGGCATTTCCTCCCATGTGCTGTTCACAAGTTGTCCCCAGAATGTGTTTGAGTGCATATTTGTGAATGTGTGGTGGGTCTGAGGGTTTTGGTAAAGGGGGGCTGGAGATCAGCACCTTGCAGTGAAGTATTAGCACCACATTATTGCAAACCTTCACCTAAGCATTCTCTTGCCCCCTGCCCCCCGTCTCTCTCTCTCTCTCTCTCTCTCTCTCTCTCTCTCTCTCTCTCTCTCTCTCTCTCTCTCTCTCTCTCTCTCTCTCTCTCTCTCTCTCTCTCTCTCTCTCTCTCTCTCTCTCTCTCTCTCTCTCTCTCTCGCTCTCTCTCTCTCTCTCTCTTCTTCACATTCATTTTTTTTGGACTCACGTGAGGGTTGGACTCAGATAATGAGCCTATTTGGCAAATCCCTAATTCTTTCCAAAATACATATCCTTATTTGACCTACATACAACCTTCAGTGGTATGACACACCGATAAGAATACATAGAAGAAGAAAAAGAATTTCCCTTAAGCAAAAGCACCCTATATACCTCTGAGGATACCTTTCAAATGTGCACTCCTTCCTCCAGTTTGAAAGCAAGATTTATGAGACAACTTTGACAAAGGCAGCACACACCTAATTGAAAACAGAAGTGGATTTCAGAGAATAAACAACTGCCCTGAACCGGCGTCCCAAATACTTCAATGTATGCTTGTTATAAAAACAAGGCTGCAATTTTCTCCACCTTGTAGCTTGCAAAACCAGCAAACAAACAAAACCGTTTTGTGAGGTGACATGACAAAGGATGTGTCATGCCACTTGACATGGTTTGCTGTACAAGTTATGCTGTTGTTAAGCTCAAAAAATATCACATGTATACTGTTATTGTGTCTTAGATGGCGGCAAGAGCCATTTTAGCACTAATGAGTGTAAATATTATGAGTTTGATGGTGGCAATTGGCAATAACGTGAAATCAGCTCAAAGATTGGAAGATTCGGTAAATTGCCTTCTGAAAGAATTTGTTCAAGTAACACAATAGACTAAATGCCCCATCCAAAGCTATATACTTATGTCAGCTAAACACATTTGGGCCATTATTTCACAAGACGACATTCGATACCACATAACACTAGACAGTACTGCAAGTTCAGTGAGATACTCAGGTGCAGGTTGCCTATGTCAGCATCAGTGAACCAATAGCTCAATGGCAATGTTGATAATACAGCCTACAACCAGAGAGAGGGGGAGCTGGGGTGGGGGGAGGGGCTAGAGAAAGGGGAGGCTAGAGAAAGAGAGAGAGGGGGCTTGAGAGAGAGGGGGGAGGGTAGAGAGAGAGAACGCGAGAGAGAGGGCGCTAGAGAGAGAGAGGAGGCTAGAGAGAGAGAGGGCAGGCTAGAGGGGGGGGGGGCTAGAGAGAGAGAGAGGAGGTAAGCCTGTAGGACAGCCTAGTCTCCTTTAGTTTGGATCAAGTCAAGGGTATTGGTAAAGCCCACAGTTATATCCTCAGAGGGTTTTACATTCACCTCACATTGTCTAAAACAAGGTAAATATAGTAACCAACAACATATGGCACCCCCTATCCTTAAACCCTCGAGACGGATGACCGATTGTTTCACAGGGGCCTGGGAATCTTTCTGTCTTATATTTCAAATGAGTCAAATTCTTCTAAGGCATATAACTTAAACATATTTCAGAGTTGTAACATGGTGGTGTTCTCCTTCATAGCAATAGGTCTCCTGAAAAACCCACTGAAGAGTAAAGATCAGGGTGAAACTTTACTATGTATTGTTTGCTCTCTGTGGTTAGCATTTCCTGCTTCCCTTTCATCACACAAATAAATGCCTGTATGCACTCACTCACTCACACACACACACACACACACACACACACACACACACACACACACACACACACACACACACACACACACACACACACACACACACACACACTCACTCTAAATTCAGGGTTCTGTGTTACCGGACAATGGAGATCAGGGTTAGTGTGTTATGAATTTAGTCAGCAAAAACGTCATGTTATGTTTCTTACATACAATTCAATCTCACTGTCTATGATCATAAATAAAAAAATGGTCTATCAATATACCACTATTCCCACAGGCAATGGGATCAGAGTGTATCTCTAGTAGGGGCAGTAATTGGCATGTGTGACATGTCTGCAGACAACAGTCATTGGACATGTAAGCATTCAGGAATGCACACTTTACAGCAAAGAGGCGCAATGTTGGTGTGGCAGATTTATTACAAAAAATGTAAATAAAATTATATTGACACAGAGATGTCAAGATGTCTGCTACTTATGACTTCCACTGAAACGAAGGCATATTATTCAGTTTTTCTCTCATAAAACATATCCAAGTGCGCACTTACTCTTTTAAGGACATCAAAAGTCACCAGCACAAATTTCTACTTACCTGTTATGCTCTTTTGGTAGCATTGCTGATGGCTCTGGAGATGGAAGGAAAATTTCAAATGTCCTATTTCCTGATTGCCATCCTCGAGTGTGTTGACTGGGACATGAATCTATGGCTGCCTCGAGGTTAGCCTTACACCTGTAACAAGAAGTGAACAATGATTACCAACTGCAAAGTGAGCATTGGAATATCAAATCTAAAACATAAAAAAAACACTGCGGCTGCATGCATGCTCAAACATTAACCCCTGAAACCTGGGCTGCAGAGAAATTAATGCATTTTAACATAAGATATAACACAAGACAACACATGATAAGATAAGATAAGATAAGATAAGATAAGATAAGATAAGATAAGATAAGATAAGATAAGATAAGATAAGATAAGATAAGATAAGATAAGATAAGATAAGATAAGATAAGATAAGATAAGATAAGATAAGATAAGATAAGATAAGATAAGATAAACTTTATTGATCCCCACCGGGGCAAATTCACATGTTACAGCAGCTCACGGAAAATAGTGGAAAAGATTAAGTGATTGATAAATGATAAATGATAAATGATAAAAAATATATAAACTATATATACTATATGCACCTTTGACATTATACAAATATGACCCTGCAATGGTAATACACACATGGTGTGCAGCATTATATTAAAAAATATTGCACTGCAAAATAATAGCATTCTACTTAAATTCTCCACTGTAAATTGGGCTAATTGCACAATGACAGTATTACTGCACAGGAGAATTGCACATATAAATGGAAAAAAGTCGTAATGCACAATGGTGGAACATAAGATGCATATGCTTATAAATAACCGACAAAGTGATATGCGAATAAATAAGATATATACCCAGAGATAAAAAAAATTGCTATTTTCATATTATTGCTGATGTATTGGTACAGTGTGTACATAAACTGACTGAGCTCATAAATGACTGTTTTTTTATTCTTATCTGTGAGCTGTGAGGGGCCCGTAATCGTAGTCATTTGACTCTCACTCAAGAGAGCTCTCTGTAATTACTTGGAGAGGTAAACACACAAGTTTTGACTCCATCCAGTCTTCAGTTTAAATGTGAAGTGACACATTGACGAAGAGGGAAGGCCATCTCCTTTATTTGTGGGTGTTTACAGGTATATTGGATGAACAGGTTGGAGAACTAACACCATCGTTTGCACACAGTCTCTGAATTTCAGAGTGTCAAAAGGTGCTTTGACAGATTAAGGGGCAGATAAGATATATTTAATAGTGTAGTCCTTTTAATGTGCAATTAAAATTCATTGTGGTTCAAGGACGTTCCAGCTGGATGTCAGAAACCCACAAACTGCACAATGCTCTTGATATCTTTAGGTTTTAGTTTTTGCAGATTTTGGGGGTGGGAGCATGTTTTCAAAAAATTTAGCTGCTGCTAAGTGGGTCTCTAAAGAGGACACGGATTACATGGTCAGGGTTAACGGGCTCCTCTGACTGAGCTCCAGCATCCTACCAGTGCGGTCTGAAGCAGAGACCAGAGCCAATATGTCATGCAGTTTGCCGGTGTTAAAACACATCTGGAGCTCACCCATTTGCAGTAAGAAAATACCCTCGTTTGGCCGTGTCCTATAAACTCCCATTTGCTAGTCAGCAACTCAATATTAAAACGTTTTCGACTACGTCCACCTCTGTGAATGATTTGTCAATAAGAGCCGATAAATCCTCTAAAAGCAAACAAATAACACGAGTAAGTGTAAGGTAATAGTTGGCAATTTTAGTCTGATGCTTCAATAGTTCCCGTTTAAACACAGTTTGCAAAATTAGCAATAAGATGGAAACGGCTTGAACGGTGACATCGCACTCCCACACCCCTCTAGCCTTCACTGGGACACCAGTATGTATGGCATGGTGACCAGTATGGCGTTTGGTAAAATAATACATCCCAGTCAGTTTTGACATTTAATTTTGACATTTGACATTTAATGTGTCCTATAAAAATGGGTGTTCCCTGAAACCATCATGCTAACCCAGGGCAATAGTGTATATGCATGGTGAAGAGTACACACATATAAAGTAAGTAATTTCACTCATTTTCACACTGCTTTGGTGTCTGTTCCGAACTCAACATTTTTAGCATGAAACCTACTAAATAATACAGGGACAAGCAACCTTGCACACCAATGACAACATACTTTACCGAAGGGGTATGTAGTTACCACTCAATGCCGGTGTATTTTTTAATGGAGATTTTTTTTTCTAAATAACTTGGACCATTTAAGAGGTACACGGTTTTTAATCCCCTGCATATGTTTTTAACACTGACTCACGTCTTCTCTGCACAGATCTCCGACTCCAAGCCGATCTGCTCTTGGCCTCGAATTTATCATGAAAGGCCAACAGGAAATTTGATAGTCTGATATATTTTTCCTCGCAAAGTTCTTAGCGAGTTGTTGTTGTGTTATTGTGAAGCGGTTATAGTACTCTGGCACAATTTCAAAGTAGTAGCCAGGTACTATCCCAGTAGTATCTGGAGGATAACATTATGAGTCATTAAGGTCAGAAAGACAGTTTTACTGCCTACTCCACATCTCAACGTGTTCACTGCTCTCATGTGCAAATGTGCAAAAACAAACGTTAAAAGGAGGGAGACACCTGAAAAACATGGGAAGAAGCTGCAGGACTATCCCCCAGCCGGACAAGTAGTGTCTGACACAAGCACACAATCCCTAATTGTAATTAACATCTGCCTATTTTCTGACTGTCTATTTGCAAGTGGCCAGCCGCATACTTCAAGCAGCCTTTGGCTGAGGCAAATATGGACAACAGGAAAATCAGCTTGAATATCCATTGCTTTAAAACCCATGGGGGTATAGACCTTGGCCATTCATACTCTCGAATCGGCATGGCCACTGAGAAAAAAAGGAATAATAGCTCACATTAGTCATGAGGAATTGTGAGATTAGGTTGTAAAGTACGTGGTATTTAGTTGGAAGCTTGGCTTAGTCTGTTATCCCTGAGCAGAGAATGGAGCCAGCATGCACCAGAGTAATGTGAAGAGAGGAGGGTTCCTACTGTGTAAAGCTGTGGCCCAGTGGCTATCTTCAGTCCACAGGCATGCGACATCGTTGCCCCTCACTCAACACGGCTGCTGGGGGACAGAAAATGCAAGAAACCGCTCAGGTCACAGAGAGGCGAGCAGTCAAGAGAAAGGCAAATCAGCGCTCGCTGTGAATGTTGAATGGCTGCCACCTGAAAGATGGAGCACAACGTTGCAAGTTTTACACTAGTGTAAAACTTTATAAGTTCTCACGTTGCTTCATCACGTCACAAATACAACGACCGTGTAGCTTACTATGAACATAGTGGGGGGGGGGGCAATTCCGTTCACAAAAAAAGAGTAAATCATCCATAAATATGAATCCCATAAAAAATAATCTTGATTTTTTTGTCCTTTCTCCCATCAGACACATTTATACGACTCAGAACAAGCACATTTTCAGAGCTGAAGAAACCATGCCGGCTGCTCCTTAATTGGCGTAAGAACAAATGAATAGTACGTACCTGAAACGCGGCAGCGCCGTCGGCTCGCTTTCGCTGCGAATTCAATTAGTGGTTCTGAAAACAGGTACTGGGATGTTTTTAACTGTGCAGGGGTTGGTGGGGGTGGGGGTGGAGGGTGGAGAGGGGGGGGGGCGGTTGTGTCCTAAAAAGGTACGCTCGTCATCCTTTTAATAGTAGGCGCAGATGTCACTTTTAAGATGCATGGCTTAGAAATACTTATTGTCAGGTCCCCTTTTTCTCTTCGCTCCCTCGCCTCCTCTCCGGGATGCTCGTGCATAACTTCCCCACTACGGGCAAATTCCAGTGAATCGCGTCTCGGCCGCAGCGAGCGCAGCTTTCACAAGGCGGAGCACGTGACTGAGACGTAGCAGAGCCCTCGTCCAGTGGCGGAGAGAGAAAACACCAAACACACAAAAAACCTGCGACCAAAACATCAACATCAACAACACAGTGTATAAGCTTATCACCCAAGATTACCACACCATGACCCATTGACCCATGACTTTTTTTTAATTTCTTTATTTCTCGTATTCAATGATCAAATCATCACAAAAAGATATAGCACAGCTGTATACCGGCAAATCAAGGCTATAATATAAGTTTTTTTTTTTACTGCAACACGTTCACTGAAAATCAAATGAACTAGATAAATGGCAACTGGTGGGTGCTTTAAAAGTGTCATTACCAGTTAACCGGTGGATGTTTCCAAAAGAGGAAATACTCTTTAACCAGGCATGTTGAGCAGAGGACAAAATAACAAATGCTTAACACGAAAGAGGGCATCTTAACACCAAGCCAAGTTAAAAGTTTATCAGGGAAGGTTAGATTGTAGCCGTCTATCTTGCACCATTGAATATAGCATGAACAGGCTACAACAGTAAGTAAGAGAAAAAAAATGTTAAAGGGAAAAAAATGACAGCACTGCAGAAAAGGATGGAAGCAACTTATACAAAGTTATATTTAGTAAATTCCATTCATATTTCAGTCAAATCGTGTTATATTTATGAGGCGAAAAATCAGCCGAGATTTAGATCACACTCGGTAAGAGAGAGAGACAGTATTTATGCAGAGAATCACTAGTCCTAATAGTTCAAAACACACTAAAATGTTTGGACTGGTCGCAAAAATGTGACATTTCTCGGAGGAAACACGGAAGCCAGATGTCACATCCTTCTCAAAGTGCGACAGTGTTTATGTTTGTCTGCACGTGTCTGTATAAATTACTGTACAAGAAGACACTTCAATCATGTTGCCTTCATGATGTCATCTTGTGAACAGCCATTGTGATGGTTCCGTGTGACCTTATTAAAATATTTCTGTAGGGAAAAAAAACAGAAAATAAAGTTTGTGTTATGATAGTGTTATATAAGACAGTCCAAAGCAAAAAATAAAAATAAAGCCGCATTGTACTGATAAACACCAAGTAGATGAGTACATCATAACATATTCAACATCATAAATGCTTAGCTGAAACATCATATACATTAATTGGCAGAACCATTTTTCAGTTTTTCATTCCATATCAACAGAACTTCACATATACCTCAACAAGATTCAAGATTCTTTATTTGTTACGTCTCATTATAAGTACGAGAGAGTAAAATTCTTGAGTTTCAGCTCCTCAGCACTGCAGCAAAAATAGTAACTAAACAACAACAAAACAGAATAAAAAAGCAGCAACAGTTGAGCTTTGCAGAACTGCAACAGTTTGATTGGATATTTGATAATCTCATCAACTGGGTTGAAAGCCTTTGAATCAACTGTTTACATCTTGATGAGCTATAGTCTTAAAAGTATTTAGAAAGCTGTAAATCATGACAGGTCAATTGAATAAGGGAGTGGATTTGGCACTTCATACAAATGATAAATGACTTGAATCACTGTTAAATGAGTCGTTTCTCATTACTAGAGGTAATAAGTAAATAAAACAATTTTAAGCATGTCAGGACATGTTTTCAGTAGCCACAGGGTGGCAGCACAGTCCAGCAATTACATTCATTTGAATGCAATTGCTGGAATTACATTAATTTACCTTTATAGCAGAGGTGTTCAATTATGTGCCATGGAGGTCTGTGTGTATTCAGGTTTTTGTTCAAACCCAACATTGCATCAAATGATTTCACTGATTAGTCCTCCTTTCTGGTTGTAATTGTGTTAAATCAGTAAGATCAGCAGGTGTAGTGTTTGGGTGGAAAGAAAACCTGCATACACACAGACCTCCAAGGCACACAATTGAATAGCACTGCCTTACAGGCTAACCTCGAGAGTACACTAAGAGAGTTTGGAGCCAAGAGCTCAGAGATGAACATCAATAAAGGAAAGAAAGCTGACACTTCCACCAGACAAAGCCCCTCTCCATCAGCTGCTCACCCTGAGTCTGACTCCAGGCACACGGTAGGGTTGTCTGTAGGGTCTCTGGTGAGGGCTGCTGCTTGTTTGGCCAGAACTGACACTACACCTCCATGCTCATCAGAAAGGGAGCCACGGCCTAATGTAGCATAAAGAAAACCAGCATTACAGTACAATTATGGAAAATACTTTTTAACAACAAAGACAAAATTTCTTTCGAAACGGAAACCCCCATACACCCCTAGTAGAGCTACCCATCTACTAGGGGTGAAAAGAAAATTCTATTCAGTGCAAAATGGCGACACCAAGTCACGACAATTTTTATATTTGTGAAGACGTCCTATGTAATGATTTACAGATCTCTGAATGTCTTGATTGGAATTGTTTGTTTTGATGTTTACTAAGGGAAGCACCCTCATGTTTGAGCTTCCAGAACACATGGATCTTTAACTAAATGCATTTTGTTACACATTTTTATTTGGATTACTGCAGTTGTCACATTTTATTGTAGATAAGAGGCGATAGAGCCTTTAAAAAAAACCCTAATATCAACTTACAAATATAGAATATTTGAAAAATCACAATTTGTCTTGAATTAGAACTAAATATTGTTGCAATATCAAATATGGAGGTACCTGCCGATTTCCAGTCCTACTATCTTCTTATCTATCTAGCTAGTACAATTTGTACATAGCTATACTTGTACATATCCCTGTACATAGAGCACGGATATGAACAAACTACTGGGCCAAGCATATAATCCTCCATCTCTGGATGTACAGTGTACTACTTCCATCTGTAATTGCCAATAATTAATTGTTTGTCTGGATCTGTGACTAAACAAATGTTACCTATATATGTGCATTTTATCAGTTGATAGTGAGCTGTGCACATCCACACATGCTTGACATGTTACTTTACATATTATACATATGCACATGAACTGTACATAATGCACATGAACTGCACATATTTTGTATAGGCCCAAATACAACCAATTCACTTTTGTACTTTTACACCCACTTGTTTTATGTTACTTCATCTATAACACCAAATAATACATATTTACATATATGTATGTATATAAGCTAGATCCTCTTGTAAATCTGTGAGAAATCGTGATAAATATTTATTTTTTAATATTTTCTATTCGTTTTTCAGATATGCAAACTCATGGTGGGAGAATAAGGTGACCAATACAGTGGTATACACAAAATAAGTCACTTAAAAGGTGACTATTTCACATCCCCATTTCTTGCATATGTATATCTAAAATACGTGTCTGTAAATTTCTATACATTTCTTGTCCCATTGCTGTTGATGCACCCATGCATATACACTTTAAAAGGCACATCTCTTTACAAGAATACTGCATCTTCATCTATTTATTCAAATAATGTTCTCCCAAACGGCAAAAAGTTTCACCCTCTTCAAAGTTCTCCTTTTTTACTCTGGTTTGTGTCCAAATTCCACCTCAGGCCTGTTCATGCCAAGTTTCCCTTGAAATAAAAAGATACCTCAGATGGGGACTGCCACCCGTTTCCTTGACACGTACATTAAGGTTCTGAGTATTGACAGATTATAAAATATTGGGCCCCAGGGCATAGATTATTTTATCCAAACCTCCCACCCACCTCCCCACAGGTACACTCACTCAATTAAAGCAAACATCACATTGACATAATGCACCCCTCTCAACCACACATATGATCAGTTTGAACTATCTTTAATATTAACAAAGTCATAACCTAAATAAAAAAAAAGAAAAAAAAGAAAGAAAGAAACAGTGCCAGCAAGCTGTCATTGAGACAAACGAATGAAGCCTTCACTCTGGCAAAATAACAGTGACTGTACACAGAGGCTCTGGTTTAGTTGCCCCCTGACCCCTTGGGGCTCTTGGGCCTATGTCCGGTACAAGCCCGTTCGGTAATCCAGCCACGGTTACGAGCGGAGAGAAATTGAAGTGCAATGTGACATATTTGAAATGTCTCAACTTGCTGAGCGTTACTCTAATTCTATGTGATCTTAAACAACCAACTGGACCCAAGTTGACTTCCTCCTCCCAGTGATTCAGAGAAAAATCTACATACAGGCTACAGAAAGAAGCTAAGTTTGTGTTAATGTACAAAGAAGCGGTATCTCACATCCCAGGTTGTGTCCTTGTTGATCAGTGCAGAGTACACCTACAATCGCTGAATTCTTCATGCTGCCAGAGACACCAACAGAAATACAAGAATTGTCTTTACAGTCACAGACTGAGTATACATGTAAATCGCAGTGTGCTAATGACTTACGTATCATCAAGATGCTGTTCGAGTGTCGACTCCATTATCGACAGTCGTAAATGCTGGTAAATTACAATTTTAGTAGATTGGTTGTTGTAGTTAACGGCTTCCTCGAAACCTACTCCCAGTCAGCTGACTTTATGTGTACTACGGGTGCCGATGAGGGCCAAATCCGTGAAATGCTTCTTCTTCTGCGACTTCCTCCTTCTCCAGCGTTGGTTACAGCGGTTGGCAAACCTCGAAAGGGCGTACTACCGCCACTAACTGACTTGGAGTATGAACATAAACTGTAATGAAACTACTACTACTACTTTCGGCTGCTCCCGTTAGGGGTCGCCACAGCGGATCATCCCTTTCCATTTCTTCCTGTCTTCTGCGTCTTCCTCTGTCACACCAGCCACCTGCATGTCTTCCCTCACTACATCCATAAACCTCCTCTTTGGCCTTCCTCTTCTCCTCTTCCCTGGCAGCTCCATATTCAGCATCCTTCTCCCAATATACTCAGCATCTCTCCTCCACACATGTCCAAGCCATCTCAATCTTGCCTCTCTTGCTTTGTCTCCAAACCGTCCAACCTGAGCGGTCCCTCTAATATAATCGTTCCTAATCCTGTCCTTCTTCGTTACTCCCAGTGAAAATCTTAGCATCTTCAACTCTGCCACCTCCAGCTCCGCCTCCTGTCTTTTCGTCAGTGCCACTGTCTCCAAACCATATAACATAGCTGGTCTCACAACCATCTTGTAAACTTTCCCTTTAACTCTTGCTGATACCCTTCTGTCGCAAATCACTCCTGACACTCCTCTCCACCCACTCCAACCTGCCTGCACTCTCTTTTTCACCTCTCTACTGCACTCCCCGTTACTTTGGACAGTTGACCCCAAGTATTTAAACTCAGATGTCTTTGTCACCTCCACTCCTTGCATCATGACCATTCCACTGTCCTCTCTCTCATTCACGCATAGGTATTCCGTCTTGCTCCTACTGACTTTCATTCCTCTTCTCTCCAGTGCATACCTCCACCTCTCCAGGCTCTCCTCAACCTGTACCCTACTCTCGCTACAGATCACAATGTCATCCGCGAACATCATCGTCCATGGAGACTCCTGCCTGATCTTGTCCGTCAACCTGTCCATCACCATTGCAAACAAGAAAGGGCTAAGAGCCGATCCTTGATGTAATCCCACCTCCACCTTGAACCCATCTGTCATTCCAACCGCACACCTCACCATTGTCACACTTCCCTCATACGTATCCTGCACCACTCCTACATACTTCTCTGCAACTCCTGACTTCCTCATACAATACCACACCTCCTCTCTCGGCACTCTGTCATAAGCTTTCTCTAAATCTACAAAGACACAATGCAACTCTTTCTGGCCTTCTCTATACTTCTCAATCAACATTCTCAAAGCAAACATCGCATCTGTGGTGCTCTTTCGTGGCATGAACCCATACTGCTGCTCGCTGATCGTCACCTCTCCTCTTAACCTAGCTTCTATTACTCTTTCCCAAATCTTCATGCTGTGGCTGATCAACTTTATACCTCTGTAGTTGTTACAGTTCTGCACATCTCCCTTGTTCTTGAAAATCGGTACCAGTATGCTTCTTCTCCACTCCTCTGGCATCCTCTCACTTTCCAGGATTGTGTTAAACAATCTAGTTAAAAACTCCACTGCCATCTCTCCTAAACATCTCCATGCCTCCACAGGTATGTCATCAGGACCAACTGCCTTTCCACTCTTCATCCTCTTCATAGCAGCCCTCACTTCCTCCTTGCTAATCCGCTGAACTTCCTGATTCACTATCCCTACATCATCCAACCTTCTCTCTCTCTCATTTTCTTCATTCATCAGCCCCTCAAAGTATTCCTTCCACCTTCTTAGCACACTCTCCTCGCTTGTCAGCACATTTCCATCTCCATCCTTGATCGCCCTAACTTGCTGCACATCCTTTGCAGCTTGGTCCCTCTGTCTAGCCAATCGGTACAAGTCCTTTTCTCCTTCCTTAGTGTCTAATCTGTCATACAACTCACCATAAGCCTTTTCCTTTGCCTTTGCCACCTCTCTCTTTGCTTTACGCTGCATCTCCTTGTACTCCTGTCTACTTTCTTCATCTCTCTTACTATCCCACTTCTTCTTTGCCAACCTTTTCCTCTGTATAATTTGCTGTACTTCCTCATTCCACCACCAAGTCTCCTTGTCTTCCTTCCTCTGTCCTGATGACACACCAAGTACCTTCCTAGCTGTCTCCCTCACTATTTCTGCAGTGGTTTTCCAGCCATCTGGCAACTCTTCACTACCACCCAGTGCCTGTCTTAACTCCTGCCTGAACTCCACACAACAGTCTTCCTTCTTCAACTTCCACCATTTGATCTTCGGCTGTGTCTTCACTCGCTTTCTCTTCTTGGTCTCTAAAGTCATCCTACAGACCACCATCCGATGCTGCCTAGCTACGTTCTCCCCTGTCACCACCTTGCAGTCTCCAATCCCTTTTAGATGGCGCCTTCTACATAAGATATAGTCCACCTGTGTGCACTTTCCTCCACTCTTGTACGTCACCCTGTGTTCCTCCCTCTTCTTGAAATATGTATTCACCACAGCCATTTCCATCCTTTTCGCAAAATCCACCACCATCTGTCCCTCCACATTTCTCTTCTTGACTCCATACCTTGAAACTATGATACTTATTTTTCTTGATGATTGATTCAGACTCTTACTTGCATTAAACACTTCCTCATCTCTTGTAGCCTATTTCTCTATCACTATCATATTTTCTACAATTTTATTGACATGATTTGCGGTTTCCTCCGGACCACAACCATCACACCTACCAGATTCAGGTTTATTAATGAGAAATAAAGTGCCGTTTAGTGCTGTATGTCCAATTCCTAGTGATGACATTTTCTTCTCTCCTGTTTCTACACCAAGAGCATGGAACTGTTAGTCTTCCGCACTTATGATGCCGCATGAATCTAAAGATCAATTAAAATTAGTAGTTAAATGCGTACAACCTAAGACGTCCTTTTAAAACTATAAACCAAAACCCAATATGATCACATCAACATAGCTGGAAATCAATCAGCAAATCAGTTTGTCGATTCACAAATTCCAAACACAAATTTACAACCCGGTCTCAGCTTTTGAGTAACTTGGGGTCCATATAGCAACCATTTAAGAAGTGACAGTAACATAACCCCCCCCCCCCAAAAAAAAACCAATTTGGGGAAAAACGGATACAAAACCAAATGTTTATAACTGATGAGGATTTGACAGCTTGATTCTATTTTCAATCTTTAGAAATCAGACAAAACTAACTGTCAGCCTATATGCCACACACACACACACACACGCACACACACACACACACACACATATATATATATATTGTGGAGTTAGAAAACAACGAGACAGGAGACGTGAGAGTAGACGTAGTCCAGGTAGTTTACTAGCTCCAACTTTCATTGTCATATATTCGACAACGACACTGAACTCCCTGGACCGGAAGCGGAAGTGCATTCTCTCTTAGGTGAATGTCTCTAGTTATATAGATGTGGGTCACCACATAGGCCCCCCCAGAATTCACCTACACAAAACAATGCAAAACAGCAAAAGCGCAACTCATGAACATAAAAATAGACTCTACAACAGAACAGTCAATGACATAGTGCAAAGTCACGGGGAAAACAAGTGACGAGTCGGGGGGTGGACCCTGCGGCCATAACGGCTGCGCTTCACAGGAGGGGAAACAGATGGGGCCGAAACCCGGGCCATAGGCGGGGCCGAAGCAGGAACAGAGGCAGGTGCCGGGGCCGACCTAGGAGGGCGTCCCCGCCGCGGGGGTAGGGCCAATTGCATTGGCTCCCCAATGTCCAAGTGAGCAGGCTTGAGACGGTCTATAGCGACCCGCTCCGGCCTGCCCCCCATGTCCACCACAAAGTTCTTATCCCCCGCCTCCAGGACGCGGAAGGGCCCGTCGTATGGGGGCTGCAGCGGGGACCGATGGCTGTCGTGCCTAATGAAGACGTACCTCGCCGATGGCAGATCCTTGGGGACGTAGGACCGGGGGAGGCAGTGTTGAGACATCGGAACGGGAGCGAAGGCACCGGCAGCGCTCCGGGACGCACTGAGGTGAGAGGCGGCCGACCAGGGAGTCGTAGCATCCGGAAGAAACTCCCCCGGAACTCGCAGGGGCTGGCCATACACCAGCTCAGCGGAGGAGGTCTGGAGGTCTTCCTTCGGGGCCGAACGCAGGCCGAGCATGACCCATGGGAGCCGGTCCATCCAGTCGCAGCCAGTGAGGCTTGCCCGCAGAGCGGCTTTCATGTCCCGATGGAACCGCTCACAAAGTCCGTTGCTCTGCGGGTTGTACGCCGTAGTGCGGTGGATCTTCATCCCCAGGTGCTCAGCGACCGCCGTCCAGAGCTCCGAGGTAAACTGGGAGCCCCGGTCGCTCGTGATGTCACCCGGTGTGCCGAAACGGGCCACCCAGCAGCCGATGAACGCCCGTGCTACCTCTGCTGCCGTCGTGGAGGACAAGGGAATAGCCTCTGGCCACCTGGTGGCCCTGTCCACAATAGTGAGGAGGAACGTATAACCACGGGAGGGGGGCAGGGGACCCACCAGGTCAACATTGACGTGGTCAAACCGCCTCTCTGGAACCACAAACGGCGCCAAAGGGGCCTTGGTATGGCGGTGCACCTTGGCGCGTTGGCACGCCACACAAGAGCCGGCCCAGGCTCTAACATCCTTACGGAGCCCAGGCCAAACAAACTTGACGCTCACCAATTTGGTCGAGGCCTTCACTCCCGGGTGGGAAAGGCCGTGGACGGTGTCGAAAACTCGGCGCCGCCAGGAAGTAGGCACCAGGGGGCGCGGTTGACCGGTGGAGATGTCACAGAGGAGGGTGGTGTTGGCCGCGTCGAACGTCACGTCCTCCAGCCGTAGCGCCGTAGGGGTCGACCGGTAGTCTTGAACGGTCGCGTCCTTGGCTTGGTCCGCTGCCATAGCGGCGTAGTCGAGTCCCAAGTGAACGGCGTTAACAACCGCCCGTGAAAGGCAGTCGGCGACGGAGTTATCCTTGCCCGACACGTGTTGTATGTCCGTGGTAAACTCGGAAACCGCCGCGAGATGACGCTGCTGACGCCCAGACCACGGTTCTGAGGTTTTGGCCATACAGAACGTCAGCGGTTTGTGGTCCACGAAAGCGGTGAACTGTCGGCCCTCCAATAGGAACCTAAAGTGTCTGGTTGCGAGGAAGAGACCCAGTAGTTCCCTATCAAAGGTGCTGTATTTGCGCTCGCTCTCACGGAGTTGTTTACTGAAGAACGCCAACGGCTGCCAGCCCCCCCCCACCCACTGCTCACACACGGCCCCCACGGCGTAGTCGGAGGCATCCGTTGTAAGAGCTATGGGGGCGGCAGGCGACGGGTGAGCTAGCAGCGCAGCGTTGGCCAGCGCGGTCTTGGCGGCCACAAAAGCCTCGTCCATCCCCGAAGACCAGTCCAGCTCGTCCTTAGACTTCTTACCCCGCAGGGCCTCATACAGGGGACGCATGATGTGGGCGGCACGGGGCAGGAAACGGTTATAAAAGTTCACCATGCCCAGGAATTCCTGCAGCGACTGTACAGTGCGGGGGCGGGGGAACATGGTGACAGCCTCAACCCTGGCAGGGAGGGGAACGGCCCCCTGTGGAGTGATGTGGTGCCCGAGGAAGGTGATGGACGACTCCCCGAACTGACACTTAGCTGGGTTGATGATGAGGCCGTGTTCGCTGAGCCTGTCAAACAGCTGTCTGAGGTGCGTCATGTGTTCCTCTGCCGACGCGCTGGCCACGAGGATGTCGTCTAAGTACACAAACAAAAATGGCATGTCACGGAGCACAGAATCCATAAGGCGCTGAAACGTCTGCGCCGCCCCTTTAAGGCCGAAAGGCATACGTAAAAACTCAAAGAGCCCAAAGGGTGTGATGACAGCCGTTTTTGGGACATCCAGTGGGTGGACCGGCACTTGGTGATACCCCCGCACTAAGTCGATTTTGGAATAGATGGCAGCGTCCGCCAGGTGGGTAGAGAAATCTTGTATGTGCGGTATGGGGTACCGGTCGGGGGTTGTGGCATTGTTTAGGCGACGGTAGTCCCCGCACGGGCGCCAACCCCCGTTGGCCTTAGTAACCATGTGAAGAGGGGAAGCCCACGGGCTGTCAGAACGGCGGACAATGCCGAGGCGCTCCATAGTCGAAAACTCCTCCCTGGCTATTGCGAGCTTGGCCGAGTCGAGGCGTCGGGCCCGGGCGTAAACTGGGGGCCCCACTGTGGTGATATGATGTTCCACGCCGTGCTTGGCCACCGCCGAGGAGAAGGTGGGTGTGGTCAGCTCGGGGAAATTTGCGAGCAGGCGTTGGTATGGATCCCCGGTGGAGAGTGTGTTAGCGAGGCACAGCGCTCCAGCGCCCCCAAGCGTGCAGGGGTATGACGCAAAAGAGACGGCATCAATCACGCGACAGTTTTTAACATCCACCAGCAGGTTGAAAGCACAGAGGAAATCTGCACCTAGGAGCGGGGTGGATACAGCAGCCATCACAAAGTCCCAGCCGAAACGTCGGCCGCCAAAACACACGTCCACATGTCTGATACCGTACGTCCGAATGGACGTGCCGTTGGCGGCGTCCATCTGGGGGCCGTGACTGTCGGTCATCGTGTCCACAGCTTGTGCTGGTAGTATGCTGCGTTGAGCGCCAGAGTCAACCAGCAGCCGCCGGCCCGACAAGGAGTCTCTGATGAACAACAGCTTGCAGTCACGGCCGGCGCCCATAGCCGTTAACGAGCGCCGGCCTTGGCGTTTCCCTGAACCCTGTAACTGCAGGGTTTGCGACACCGTTTTGCTTTTGCCCCAAACCTGGCATGGTAATAACAGAGCCCGTCGTCAGGTTGGCGGCGGGCTGTCACCGCAGCCGCGGTGTCCATATAGTCGTACACAGGTGGTGGTGGGGCGGTCTGGTGGGGTAGCAGGGCATGCACAAACTGTTGCCGGTTGGCCAGGAAAACCCTGTCTGCTTCAGCAGCCAGAGAACGGTAGTCCTTGCAGGCGGCGAGAGGAGAACTGGCCAGTGCTGTGCGTACAGGTGCGGGGAGCTGCCTCAGAAAAATGTGTGTGAAAAGAAAGGCCGGATCAGCCGATCCCAGCACAGACAGCATTTTTTCCATTAAATCAGACGGTTTGCCGTCGCCGAGGCCATTCGGGGACAGTAAACGGTCTGCCTTCTCCAGCTCCGACAGTTCAAATAGTTTCAGGAGGAATGTCTTTATAGCATCGTACTTGCCAGCAGCTGGCGGAGCTTCCAACAGTGTCATTGCTCGCGCCGTTGTCGATGCGTCTAACGCCGCCACTACGTGGAAGTACCGCGTTGCATCCTGCGTTATCCCTCTCAGCTGGAACTGGGCTTCCACATGTTGAAACCACGGCCGTGGATTATGCTGCCAAAAGTCGGGTAGTTTCACAGTAGCGGTGTAAATGCTAGCGTTAGCAATAGCCATGTTGTTAGCACCGGCGTCGTCGTTGTCAGACATACTCGTATTAGTTGTTCGATCACGTCGGGGTCACCAATGTGGAGTTAGAAAACAACGAGACAGGAGACGTGAGAGTAGACGTAGTCCAGGTAGTTTACTAGCTCCAACTTTCATTGTCATATATTCGACAACGACACTGAACTCCCTGGACCGGAAGCGGAAGTGCATTCTCTCTTAGGTGAATGTCTCTAGTTATATAGATGTGGGTCACCACAATATATATATATATATATATATATATGTGTGTGTGTGTGTGTGTGTGTGTGTGTATACGTGTGTGTATACGTGTGTGTATACGTGTGTGTGTGTGTGTAAATACACACAGAGTGTTGTGATGCGTCTAGTGCAGCAGTGTGTAGTTGGAGGGAAGGTGCATGTGTTCTTCCAACCCGCTTGTGTCCTTCCTGTCCTTAGCTTGCTGCCGCTGGCTAGCCTTTGTGGCGAATAGGGAAGCATCCTAGCGTGTAACCCTTCCCTTGCCAGTACATAGCCTCTCCTTCACCAAGACTCCTGCCAGGCCTCCCCGTGGCCACACGTGGTAACTGGGGTCTTGCGGCCCCAGGCTAACTTGGCAGGGGATCTCGGAGCAGCAGTGGGCCCCAGAGATATGGTGTGCAGGCCCACCCTGGTGGACACGCCCTGGCACCTATCAACCACTGCCCCGCTGCCTTGTGGGTGAGTCTGGAAGACATAAGGCTAAGGGAGCTTACCCCAACAGAAAAGCAAGCTGTGGCGGCACGCTTCGAGGCGGTTTCCGAAAAACTGGATTTCCGGCAGCCCCCTGCAGTTGTGTGGAGGTGCCGGTCGTCTAGGGATCCCCCTTGCCATCGGAACCATCTCCTCTACAATCAAGTCATGTGGCGTTGGGAGAAGCGCACCCCCCATGCCACTTTAAAAACCATCTCTGCGCAGGTATCTTCTGCTATCTGAGTCCTCAAAGGACCCACAAATAGAAGAAGATGGTCATCATCGGGCACGATGGACAACCAGCAAGCAAGCAAGCAAGCAAGTATACGTGTGTGTATACGTGTGTGCATGTATGTATAGGCTTATTCCTTACAAAGAAAAATTTGCCTTTAAAAACTATTATTTATCACATTTAACCAATCAGATAGATTTAATATGTCTAAGGGGAAATTTCACGGTTTCCTCTCAGGATTTGATATATGTGTTTAATATGTCCTATATGCCCTGCCCCTTTTACCCAATTGCTTTCCCCGTGACGTTTTCTCAGTTAAATCAGTTGAAAGATAAAACCCTGCCCCTTCGAGTTTTATATTTCATCACTCAGATATTGAATGCCTCATTCTTACTTCCATTCCTGCCAAGACCAAAAAAAAAAAAAAGAAAAAGAAAAACTTCTGTATTCATAACTCCATAACACTAAAATGGATTACACAGAATTATATGAGTAAGAACTTGGGGTGTGTCTCAAACCGCTCAGTTCACTGCCAAGAGGGTAAGACATTTTCTAGGGTGTCATGATGTCAAAATTGTTCAAGTGCACTGGAAGTTCAGAACCCTAAAAAAATTCCCAGAATGCCCCGAGGAACCAAAAGTTATGTAACTTCTCTTCGGCTATGGTGAGATGAAAGATGAGAGACCAAACCTTATGAAGTACTGTTAAACCTACATGTTAGCAGCTTAATCTTTATTTTTCAATACAGGCTTTTTCATGTTTTCATATATAGGCTATATATTTATGTTATATTTATATAAACATATATATGATCATTGTGTTTACTCAGCTAAAGAGTTAACCCCGGAATAAAATGGCTTTTTACATTACATTACTTAACTTTACCTGCTCGAGACTGATAGCAAATGACTTGCAAACTGCAAGAACAAGCACAGAAATAACAAAGGACAGCATACTGTTTATGTTGTAAAAACCAGAGTTAGTATTTTTATTGAAACTGAAATTAATAGGTTTGTCTTAATGTGCAGACCTAAATAAATATTACAGAACCTAATTAAATAAAAGTGAACGAGACAGAATGTACACAGTTACTCTGTATTTACTAACATATTGCAATATATGTTTTCTGTCAGAGCCAGAGATCACCTGCTGAACACACATCACATGAGTTTCTGGTAAGGTATAATTTATTATACATACAAATGAACACATTTACTACACTGCAAATGTAGCATTGAAGGAAACATTATGTAGCTTGCAGACATATCATGCATAGATATCATGCTAGTAGAACAAATGCTCACTAACCCATTCACTGGGGATGCACAAGCCAGTGCATTCTTGGTGCCAGTCCCAAGCTTGGATAAATTGAGAGGGTTGTGTCAGGAAGGGCATCCGGCATAAAACCTTTGCCAAATCAAATAAGCGGATCATAAATCAAATTTCCATGCTGGATAGGTTGAGGTCCGGGTCACCAACAGCTGCCAGTGGTACTGTTGGCCATCTACTGTTGGGGGAAGGCATGTCCAGAGGTAGCAGGAGAGGAGGAAGGGTAGGAGTGTGGAGGTGAAAGTCGGAATTTTGATTGCTGCCACTATGATTGGTTAAGGGAGAGAGTTAGCTGATATGATGGAGAGAAGGAAGGTAGATATAATGAGTGTGCAAGATACCAGGTGGACGGGGAGTAACACCAGGATCATCGGAGGTGGGTCCAAACTCTTCTACCGTAGTGTGGATGGGAGGAGAAAGAGTGTGTTGGAGATAAAGAGAGCGTTGGTAGAGTGAAGAATATGAAGCTGGAAATCGAAGCTGTGATGATGAATGTTATCAGCGCATATGCCATGTAAGTTGGGTGTGAGATGGATGAGAAAGAAGAATTCTGGAGTGAGTTGGATGAAGTGGTAGAGAGTGCGCTCAAGGAGAGTAGTGATTAGAGCGGACTTCAGTGAGCATGTTGGTGAAGGGAACAGAGGTGATGAGGAGGTGATGGGTAGGTATGGTGTCAAGAAGAGAAATGTGGAAGGACAGATGGTGGTGGATTTTGTGAAAAGGATGGAAATAGCTGGGTTGAATACACATTTCAAGAAGAGGGAGGAACACAGGGTGATGTATAAGAGTGGAGAACGTTGCACACAGGTGGACTATAGCGTATGCAAGAGGTGCAATCTGGAAGAGATTGGTGACTGCAAGGTGGTGACAGGGGAGAACGTAGCTAGGCAGCATCGGGTGGTGGTATGTAGGAGGACTTTGGACATCAAGAAGAGGAAGGTGGCGAAGGCAGAGCCAGTGATCAAATGATGGAAGTTGAAGAAGGAAGACTGTTGTATGGAGTTCAGGGAGGAGTTAAGACAGGCACTGGGTGGTAGTGAAGAGTTGACGGATGGCTGGGCAACCACTGCAGAAATAGTATCAAAGAGGGTTGAATCGGTTCATCAGGATACAACGTTTATTGACAGATATGTTTTATCACTCAACTAAATGACATCTTCAGTCTAAACTGACTACAGGTATCCCCACCCTTATAAACATACAGTACAATTCAGTTGCATAACGACCGAAGCCAACGACCAGTTTCATATGCAAATATGGGTGTGACCATTAAGTAGAGTTTCAATGGCCATGTGTCTTATTCACAGAGGATTTGGGAATTGTTGCAATCACAGCATTGTAAGATAGCAACAGATGCATACCAACCGAAACCAATGACCAGTTTCATGTGCAAATATGGGTGTGACCATTAACTACAGTTTCGATGGCCATGTGCACTATTTACAGAGGATTTGGGGATATTTGCAATCACAGCATTGTAAGATAGTGACAGATGTAGTCTTATCCCCCCCCCCGGTACAGGGATGGTTGTCCCCTCTTAACAAAGATGGCCTCTTTGACTCCCCATTCAAACCAGCATTCCTCCCTATCAAGGATGTGCACATCCTCATCCTTGAAAGAGTGGCCAATGGCCTGTAGATGGGTGTAGACTGCGGAGTCCCGGCCTGATGTATTAGCTCTTCTGTGTTGTGCCATTCTTTTGGTCAGCGTAAGGTGTAGGGATACCTGCAGTCAGTAGACTGAAGATGTCACTTAGTTGAGTGATGAAACATATCTGTTGATAAATGTATCCAGATGAATTGATTCAACCTTCTTTGATTTTCTTACCTGGATTATTGAGCATGCATCAAGACTGCAGAAATAGTGAGGGAGACAGCTAGGAAGGTGTGTCATCTGGACAGAGGAAGGGAGACAAGGAGACCTGGTGGTGGAATGAGGAAGTACAGGAAAGTATACGAAGGAAGAGGATGGTGAAGAAGAAGTGGGATAGTCAGAGAAATGAAGAAAGTAGACAGGAGTACAAGGAAGTGTGGTGTAAGGCGAAAAGAGAGGTGGTGAAGGCAAAGGAAGAGGCGTATGGCAAGTTGTATGAGAGGTTAGACACTAAGGAAGGAGAAAAGGATTTGTATCAATTGGTGAGACAGAGGGACCGAGCTGGGAAGGATGTGCAGCAGGTAAGGGTGATCAAGGAAAGAGATGGAAATGTGCTGACAAGGGAAGAGAGTGTGCAGAGAAGGTGGACGGAATACTTCGAGGGGCTGATGAATGAAGAAAATGAGAGAGATAGAAGGTTGGATGATGTAGGGATAGTGAATCAGGAAGTGTGTTGGATTAGCAAGGAGGAAGTGAGGGCAGCTACGAAGAGGATGAAGAGTGGAAAGGCAGTTGGTCCTGATGACATACCTGTGGAGGCATGGAGATGTTTAGGAGAGATGGCAGTGGAGTTTTTAACTAGATTGTTTAACACAATCCTGGAAAGTGAGAGGATACCCGAGGAGTGAAAAAGAAGTACACTGGTACCAATTTTCAAGAATAAGGGTGATGTGCAGAGCTGTAGTAACTACAGAGGTATAAAGTTGATCAGCCACAGCATGAAGACATGGGAAAGAGTAATAGAAGCTAGGTTAAGATGAGAGGAGATGATTAGCGAGCAGCAGTATGGGTTCAGGCCACGAAAGAGCACCACAGATGCAATGTTTGCTTTGAGAATGTTGAGGGAGAAGTATAGAGAAGGCCAGAAGGAGTTACATTGTGTCTTTGTGGATTTAGAGAAAGCATGTGACAGGGTACTGAGAGAGAAGGTGTGGTATTGTATGAGAAAGTCAGGAGTGGCAGAGAAGTAAGTAGGAGTGGTGCAAGATATGTATCAGGCTAGTGGGACAATGGTGAAGTGTGCAGCAGGAATGACGAATGGGTTCAAGGTGCAGGTGGGATTACATCAAGGATTGGCTCTGAGCCCTTTCTTGCTTGCAATGGACAGGTTGATGTATGAGATCAAACATTGAGAGTAGGGTGCAGGTTGAGGACAGCCTGGAGAGCTGGAGGTATGCACTGGAGAGAAGAGGGATGAAAGTCAGCAAGACGGAATACATTTGTCAGAATGAGAGGGAGGACAGTGGAATGGTGAGGATGCAAGGAGTAGAGGTGATGAAGGCATATGAGTTTAAATACTTGGGGTTGACTGTCCAAAGTAACGGGGAGTGCAGTAGAGAGGTGGAGAAGAGAGTGCAGGCAGAGTGGAGTATGTGGAGAAGAGTGTCAGCAGTGATTTGCGACAGAAGGGTACCAGCAAGAGTTAAAGGGAGGGTTTACAAGACCACCTACACTACCGTTCAAAAGTTTGGGATCACATTGAAATGTCCATATTTTTGAAGGAAAAGCACTGTACTTTTCAATGAAGATAACTTTAAACTAGTCTTAACTTTAAAGAAATACACTCTATACATTGCTAATGTGGTAAATGACTATTCTAGCTGCAAATGTCTGGTTTTTGGTGCAATATCTACATAGGTGTATAGAGGCCCATTTCAAGCAACTATCACTCCAGTGTTCTAATGGTACAATGTGTTTGCTCATTGGCTCAGAAGGCTAATTGATGATTAGAAAGCCCTTGTGCAATCATGTTCACACATCTGAAAACAGTTTAGCTCGTTACAGAAGCTACAAAACTGACCTTCCTTTGAGCAGATTGAGTTTCTGGAGCATCACATTTGTGGGGTCAATTAAACGCTCAAAATGGCCAGAAAAAGAGAACTTTCATCTGAAACTCGACAGTCTATTCTTGTTCTTAGAAATGAAGGCTATTCCATGCGAGAAATTGCTAAGAAATTGAAGATTTCCTACACCGGTGTGTACTACTCCCTTCAGAGGACAGCACAAACAGGCTCTAACCAGAGTAGAAAAAGAAGTGGGAGGCCGCGTTGCACAACTGAGCAAGAAGATAAGTACATTAGAGTCTCTAGTTTGAGAAACAGACGCCTCACAGGTCCCCAACTGGCATCTTCATTAAATAGTACCCGCAAAACACCAGTGTCAACATCTACAGTGAAGAGGCGGCTGCGGGATTCTGGGCTTCAGGGCAGAGTGGCAAAGAAAAAGCCATATCTGAGACTGACCAATAAAAGAAAAAGATTAAGATGGGCAAAAGAACACAGACATTGGACAGAGGAAGACTGGAAAAAAGTGTTGTGGACGGATGAATCCAAGTTTGAGGTGTTTGGATCACAAAGAAGAACGTTTGTGAGACGCAGAACAAATGAAAAGATGCTGGAAGAATGCCTGACGCCATCTGTTAAGCATGGTGGAGGTAATGTGATGGTCTGGGGTTGCTTTGGTGCTGGTAAGGTGGGAGATTTGTACAGGGTAAAAGGGATTCTGAATAAGGAAGGCTATCACTCCATTTTGCAACGCCATGCCATACCCAGTGGACAGCGCTTGATTGGAGCCAATTTCATCCTACAACAGGACAATGACCCTAAACACACCTCCAAATTGTGCAAGAACTATTTAGAGCAGAAGCAGGCAGCTGGTATTCTATCGGTAATGGAGTGGCCAGCGCAGTCACCAGATCTGAACCTTATTGAGCTGTTGTGGGAGCAGCTTGACCGTATGGTACGCAAGAAGTGCCCATCCAACCAATCCAACTTGTGAGAGCTGCTTCTGGAAGCGTGGGGTGCAATTTCTCCAGATTACCTCAACAAATTAACAGCTAGAATGCCAAAGGTCTGCAATGCTGTAATTGCTGCAAATGGAGGATTCTTTGACGAAAGCAAAGTTTGATGTAAAAAAAATCTTATTTCAAATACAAATCATTATTTCTAACCTTGTCAATGTCTTGACTCTATTTTCTATTCATTTCACAACATATGGTGGTGAATAAGTGTGACTTTTCATGGAAAACACAAAATTGTTTGAGTGATCCCAAACTTTTGAACGGTAGTGTATATTATATGGTTTGGAGACAGTGGCACTGATGAAACAACAGGAGGCGGAGCTGGAGGTGGCAGAGTTGAAGATGCTAAGATTTTCATCGGCAGTGACCAAGAAGGACAGGATTAGGAACGAGTACATTAGAGGGACAAATCAAGAGAGGTGAAATTGAGATGGTTTGGACATGTGCAGAGGAGAGAGGAGAGGTAGGCGGCATGGCTCAGGAGATAGAGCGGGTCGTCCAGTAACCGGAAGGTTACTGGTTTGGTCCCCGGCTCCTGCAGAGAGCGTGTCGAAGTGTGCTTGAGCAAGACACTGAACCCTTAACTGCTCCTGATGAGCAGGTTGGCACCTTACATGGCAGCCTCTGCCATCAGTGTGTGTGAATGGGTGACTGTAAGGCATACATTGTAAAAAAAGCGCTTTGAGTGGTCGGTAGACTAGAAAAGCACTATATAAAAATGCAGTCCATTTTTATGTTGGGAGAAGGATGCTGAAGATGGAGCTGCCAGGCAAGAGGGAAAGAGGAAGGCCAAAGAGGAGGTTTATGGATATGGTGAAGGAGGACATGCAGGTGGTTGGTGTGACTGAGGAAGATGGAGAGGACAGGAAGAGATGGAAACGAATGATCCGCTGGTGACTCCTAATGATAGCAGCCAAAAGAAAAAGAAGAACAAATGCTCACTAGCTCCCTGTCAGGGTGAGCAATCCAGATGTCAAGTTGTTGATGTTACATCATTAAAACGTGCTTGTGTTGCATGTCAGTGAGTCATTAGGGTGTCTCAATATTTATCAGCGCACAGCACAGTGACTGACTACCTACTGAAGGAAGGAGAGGCCAGAGACACAACCTTAGTCAATATTAGTCAATATTTGTTCTTCTTAGCATTCAATTTAGCAATCCTGTTGCTAGTCTTTATACTTAAGTATCATCCAGATCATTGAATTGACACTAAAATATTGAGGATAGACAGATAGTTTAAGGCAGGTACTAACTGAAGCAAATATGTGCCATGGTCTCGCATCAGAAAGCATCTATTTTGAATCAGCACAGATATGAAGTATCATTATAAACTTAAGTCGTACCTGGAGACAAAAAAAAATCATCATCAGCATCACTGTCTGGTCTGCACAGTAATCATTACAAGACAGTATAAACATCTGTCACAATTACACCATGAAACACTTAAAACCTTTCCAGTGCGACGACAAGCCATAATTGTTCACAAGCCATCGTTGTCCGTGAAATAACAGAGTACTAATATCATACTGCACGGCACTCTTCTCCCAGTCTCGTGGTCAAGTTTTATTTTTATTTGTTTATTTATTTATTTTTGTCTCTTGGTGGCTAAGAGCCAATCAATGGGGCTCACCTCTCTACATGATTTCTGCAGCCTGTCCCCAAGATGGTGAGGCTCCAGTGCTTCTGCTGACAGGGTAGAAAGGTTTGAATGTAATTATGTGGCCAGGGCATCCGAAGAATCCATCACCTACACGGCAGCTGGCTATGTCCTGCTGACTTACCTACGGGCTATGCTTCCCCCTCCCCTTCTCTCTCCTAATTCCTCTTCTTCCTTTTCAGTCTTACTTTCTTCTTCTCCTAGTCACATTTCTCTTCTTACCCCTTAAATCACGGTCTTGCTGAGCCCACCAACACCCTGCTGTCCACCTGCTCGTGAGCCTATGCACACAACACGAACACACATTCACAAACATTGAAACAAATGCCAGGTTTTGTGTGCATGCTCATTGATATGGAAACTGTATGTATGCTTAATTCTGCAACCTGTTTCTATCTCTGTTTTTCTTTCTTTTCATGTTCTCTTTCTCTCTCTCGTTCTACCTTGTCACACACACACACACACACACACACACACACAACACAAACACAAACACACACACACACACACACACACACACACACACACACACACACACACACACACGCACGCACGCACGCATGCATGCATGCACACACATCCAAGGAAACCCTTCAGGAACTAGACCTTTAAGAAAGACCTGACTCATGGCCAGTGCATCATTACCTTTTTGTATAGTACATATTTCTCATATCTGTTCGTCCTCGATATTACCATAATTCCTGGAAATTAAAAGTGAAATCCTTTGGTTTAAGTAGTCATTAATGTTTTTATTGTTGTATCCTTTTCGTTGTGTGACACCTGTGTTGTCAGGCTTTGTGTTGCTCTCTCCTCTTTTTGTTTTTGTAGTTTACTTTGGCTCTGTAAAGCAGTCATAAGCTCTGGAGCAGTGCTATAAAAACGTTATTTATGATGAGTATTATTAAGCTGATATGACCTTAAAGATGTGCTTTCATACCCGAGCCTTGCAAGCCAGCTCAGGAAGGCTTTGCAAGAAGGAAAGTTGATCTGTTTTCTCCATGGGTGCATTTCACCTTGAGCCTCATGACTTACCGACGCTACGTTTGTACATGATTTAAACACAGACGGTCAGAGTAGCAGTCGGTGTCTGGTCCCTTCATCAGGGGAAAAGACAGTACCCCATAACATCAACACAACAGCTGCAGGAGTGCTTTATTGAGATATGGGGTGCCAGATTACAAGAACTAACATGATTGTACATGATTGTAAATAACCCAGCCACTGAGGATGCACAAGCCAGTGCATCCTTAGTGCTGGTCCCAAGCCGGACAAATGGGGAGGTTTGCGTCAGGAAGGGCATCCGGCGTAAAATCTTTGCCAAATCAAATATGCGGATCATAAATAAGACTTACATACTGGATCGGTCGAGGCCCGGGTTACCAACGACCGCCACCGGTACTGTTAACCAGCAGGGTGTCGGTGGAAACTATGCTACTGTTGGGCGAAGGAGAAGGAGAGGGGGAAAGCATGTCCAGAGGCAGCTAGAGAGGAGGAAGGGTAGGCATGTGGAGGTGAGAGTTGGAACTTTGAATGTTGGCACTATGACTGGTAAAGGGAGAAAGCTGGCTGACATGATGGAAAAAAGAAAGGTAGGCATAGTGTGTATGCAAGAGACCAGGTGGAAGGGGAGTAAGGCCAGGAGTATCGGAGGTGGGTTCAAACTCTTCTACCATGGTGTGAATGGGAGGAGTAATGGGGTAGGGGTAATTCTGAAGGAAGAGTATGTCAAGAGCGTGCTGGAGGTGAAGAGAGTGTCAGACAGAGTGATGAGTATGAAGCTGGAAATTGAAGGTTTATTGCTGAATGTTATCAGCGCATATGCCCCGCAAGTTGGGTGTGAGATGGATGAAAAAGAAGAATTCTGGAGTGAGTTGGATGACATGGTGGAGAGGGTACCCAAGGAGGAGAGAGTGGTGATTGGAGCGGACTTCAATGGACATGTTGGTGAAGGGAACAGAGGTGATGAGGAGGTGATGGGAAGGTATGGAGTCAAGAAGAGAAATGTGGAAGGACAGATGGTGGTGGATTTTGCGAAAAGGATGGAAATGGCTGTGGTGAATACATATTTCAAGAAGAGGGAGGAACACAGGGTGACGTACAAGAGTGGAGGAAAGTGCACACAGGTGGACTATATCTTATGTAGAAGGCGCCATCTAAAAGGGATTGGAGACTGCAAGGTGGTGACAGGGGAGAACGTAGCTAGGCAGCATCGGATGGTGGTCTGTAGGATGACTTTGGAGACCAAGAAGAGGAAGCGAGTGAAGACACAGCCGAAGATCAAATGGTGGAAGTTGAAGAAGGAAGACTGTTGTGTGGAGTTCAGGCAGGAGTTAAGACAGGCACTGGGCGGTAGTGAAGAGTTGCCAGATGGCTGGACAACCACTGCAGAAATAGTGAGGGAGACAGCTAGGAAGGTACTTGGTGTGTCATCAGGACAGAGGAAGGAAGACAAGGAGACTTGGTGGTGGAATGAGGAAGTACAGCAAATTATACAGAGGAAAAGGTTGGCAAGAAGAAGTGGGATAGTAAGAGAGATGAAGTAGACAGGAGTACAAGGAGATGCAGCGTAAAGCAAAGAGAGAGGTGGCAAAGGCAAAGGAAAAGGCGTATGGTGAGTTGTATGACAGATTAGACACTAAGGAAGGAGAAACGGACTTGTACCGATTGGCTAGACAGAGGGACCAAGCTGCAAAGGATGTGCAGCAAGTTAGGGCGATCAAGGATGGAGATGGAAATGTGCTGACAAGTGAGGAGAGTGTGCTAAGAAGGTGGAAGGAGTACTTTGAGGGGCTGATGAATGAAGAAAATGAGAGAGAGAGAAGGTTGGATGATGTAGGGATAGTGAATCAGGAAGTTCAGCGGATTAGCAAGGAGGAAGTGAGGGCAGCTATGAAGAGGATGAAGAGTGGAAAGGCAGTTGGTCCTGATGACATACCTGTGGAGGCATGGAGATGTTTAGGAGA
Organism: Lampris incognitus; assembly: GCF_029633865.1. Taxonomy (NCBI): domain Eukaryota; kingdom Metazoa; phylum Chordata; class Actinopteri; order Lampriformes; family Lampridae; genus Lampris; species Lampris incognitus. The sequence goes on along the minus strand of NC_079212.1, from coordinate 26,380,414 downwards.
GATGGCAGTGGAGTTTTTAACTAGATTGTTTAACACAATCCTGGAAAGTGAGAGGATGCCTGAGGAGTGGAGAAGAAGCATACTGGTACCGATTTTCAAGAACAAGGGCAATGTGCAGAACTGTAACAACTACAGAGGTATAAAGTTGATCAGCCACAGCATGAAGATTTGGGAAAGAGTAATAGAAGCTAGGTTAAGAGGAGAGGTTATGATCAGCGAGCAGCAGTATGGGTTCATGCCACGAAAGAGCACCACAGATGCGATGTTTGCTTTGAGAATGTTGATTGAGAAGTATAGAGAAGGCCAGAAAGAGTTGCATTGTGTCTTTGTAGATTTAGAGAAAGCTTATGACAGAGTGCCGAGAGAGGAGGTGTGGTATTGTATGAGGAAGTCAGGAGTTGCAGAGAAGTATGTAGGAGTGGTGCAGGATACGTATGAGGGCAGTGTGACAGTGGTGAGGTGTGCGGTTGGAATGACAGATGGGTTCAAGGTGGAGGTGGGATTACATCAAGGATCGGCTCTGAGCCCTTTCTTGTTTGCAATGGTGATGGACAGGTTGACGGACAAGATCAGGCAGGAGTCTCCATGGCGATGATGTTCGCGGATGACATTGTGATCTGTAGTGAGAGTAGGGTGCAGGTTGAGGAGAGCCTGGAGAGGTGGAGGTATGCACTGGAGAGAAGAGGAATGAAAGTCAGTAGGAGCAAGACAGAATACCTATGCGTGAATGAGAGAGAGGACAGTGGAATGGTCAGGATGCAAGGAGTGGAGGTGACAAAGGCATTTGAGTTTAAATACTTGGGGTCAACTGTCCAAAGTAACGGGGAGTGCAGTAGAGAGGTGAAAAAGAGAGTGCAGGCAGGTTGGAGTGGGTGGAGAAGTGTGTCAGGAGTGATTTGCGACAGAAGGGTACCAGCAAGAGTTAAAGGGAAAGTTTACAAGATGGTTGTGAGACCAGCTATGTTATATGGTTTGGAGACAGTGGCACTGACGAAAAGACAGGAGGCGGAGCTGGAGGTGGCAGAGTTGAAGATGCTAAGATTTTCACTGGGAGTAACAAAGAAGGACAGGATTAGGAACGATTATATTAGAGGGACCGCTCAGGTTGGACAGTTTGGAGACAAAGCAAGGGGGGCAAGATTGAGATGGCTTGGATATGTGTGGAGGAGAGAGGCTGATTATATTGGGAGAAGGATGCTGAATATGGAGCTGCCAGGGAAGAGGAGAAGAGGAAGGCCAAAGAGGAGGTTTATGGATGTGGTGAGGGAAGACATGCAGGTGGCTGGTGTGACAGAGGAAGACGCAGAAGACAGGAAGAAATGGAAACGGATGATCCGCTGTGGCGACCCCTAACGGGAGCAGCCGAAAGTAGTAGTAGTAGTAGTACATGATTGTAAATGTTATTTTGCATCAACAGCTTCCCCATTTTCTAATACAGTTCATGTATCTCACATTAATTCTGCAGTACTCTGTGTAGCAAAGGGACGTTTTTAGTTGATGTTTATATGTTTTAAACTCATATCTCTGGTGTCTAGTGATTAGATGTGTGTCACAGCATTTGTGATCTTTCGGCTAGTTTAGAATTTCCTGCTTTCCTGCCTTCAGGTTGGGGAAACACATTTTATGATGGCTTTAATATAACATGACATCCTGGCATATACATATATATATATATATATATATATATATATATATATATATATATATATATATATATATATATATATATATATATAAATAAAATCCAGTTAAGCGCTTATAGCATGAAACAGGCTTGTACTGTCTCATAAAGAATTTACTTGACTAACTGGATTATTTTGCTCCTTATTTGTTGAGCACTTTCCCTACCGTTGAGTGTTTCTTCTAACAAAGTTATAAACATGTGTGTGTGTGTGTGTGTGTGTGTATGTATGTATGTATGTATATATATGTATATATGTGTGTGTGTATATATATGTGTGTGTGTGTGTATCTATATACACTCACTGGCCACTTTATTAGGTACAGCTTGCTAGTACCGGGTTGGACCCCCTTTTGCCTCCAGAACTGCCTTAATCCTTCGTGGCATAGATTCAACAAGGTACTGGAAACATTCCTCAGAGAGTTTGGTCCATAATGACATGATAGCATCACGCAGTTGCTGCAGATTTGTCGGCTGCACATCCATGATGCGAATCTCCCGGTCCACCACATCCCAAAGGTGCTCTATTGGATTGAGATCTGGTGACTGTTGAGGCCATTTGAGTACAGTGAACTCATTGTCATGTTCAAGAAACCAGTCTGAGATGATTCGAGCTTTATGACATGACGCGTTATCCTGCTGGAAGTAGCCATCAGAAGATGGGAACACTGTGGTCATAAAGGGATGGACATGGTCAGCAACAATACTCAGGTAGGCTGTGGCGTTGACACGATGCTCAATTGGTACTAAGGGGCCCAAAGTGTGCCAAGAAAATATCCCCCACACCATTACACCACCACCACCAGCCTGAACCGTTGATACAAGGCAGGATGGATCCATGCTTTCATGTTGTTGATGCCAAATTCTGACCCTACCATCCGAATGTCGCAGCAGAAATCGAGACTCATCAGACCAGGCAACGTTTTTCCAATCTTCTATTGTCCAATTTTGGTGAGCCTCTGCGAATTGTAGCCTCAGTTTCCTGTTCTTAGCGGACAGGAGTGGCACCCGGTGTGGTCTTCTGCTGCTGTAGCCCATCTGCCTCAAGGTTCGACGTGTTGTGTGTTCAGAGATGCTCTTCTGCATACCTCGGTTGTAATGAGTGGTTATTTGAGTTACTGTTGCCTTTCTATCAGCTCGAACCAGTCTGGCCATTCTCCTCTGACCTCTGGCATCAACAAGGCATTTTCGCCCACAGAACTGCCGCTCACTGGATATTTTCTCTTTTTCGGACCATTCTCTGTAAACCCTAGAGATGGTTGTGCGTGAAAATCCCAGTAGATCAGCAGTTTCTGAAATACTCAGACCAGCCCGTCTGGCACCAACAACCATGCCACGTTCAAAGTCACTTAAATCACCTTTCTTCCCCATTCTGATGCTCGGTTTGAACTTCAGCAGATCGTCTTGACCATGTCTACATGCCTAAATGCATTGAGTTGCTGCCATGTGATTGGCTGATTAGAAATTTGCGTTAACGAGCAGTTGGACAGGTGTGCCTAATAAAGTGGCCGGTGAGTGTATGTATATGTGTGTTCAGGATAAACGGTTTGGGTTTGGATAGTGGTGGATAATGGATGGATATGTATATATATATATACACATACACACACACACACACACACATATATATATATACACACACACACACACACACACACACACACACACACACACACACACACACACACACACACACACACACACATATATATATACATATATCATAATAAGATGAAAAATATCACCTTCCAATCTATAGATGCCATACATATAGCCCCTGTCCATTATTCATTTTACGGTAATTCCAATAAACCGCTAATATTGTTTGGATGATGATTTGTATTGTCCTGTCTGCCTCAGATAGACAAATACATCACTATTTCAACTATTCTCTGGCACCTGCGCTCACCCTGTACTATGTATGCAGATTGTCTGCCCTAGCACTTATGAACAGGTGTCAGATCCATTTTAACTCTCATGGATTATAATCAGTAGTGAGCGACATGTCCATATTACCTATGTTACTTTGAAACTACCTGGTTCACTGTAACCCCACCATGTTCCGCCTCAAGAAAATATGAAAAGGAGGTGTCTTGCTGGAACCTGCATAACAGATGACGATATGTAACTTGAGGAAAGTGGTGTCAACCTCCATCAGCCCCCATCCAGATTAATAATATGATGAAGAAGAGACTGAGGAGACAGGGAGAGGGCGTAGGTACGTCTTAGCCATGGGTAGGGTGTGTGTGTGTGTGTGTGTGTGTGGTTAGGGGGGGGTGGGGGGCTCGGCAGAGGATAAAGGGAGGGAGAGTGCTTGGCTCCCCCTTCTGAAGAGTCCTAGGAACCTCCATGACCAGAGAGACAGACCCAGACTGGACCTGGTGTAAGGTGTAAGGAGGTTGCGTTAACAGTAGAGTTTAAGCCCAGTGTGGAGGAAAGAGTCCGATTCTCCTGTTGTTGCCATGGGCTCCAGGGCGATGCTGCTCTCCATCCTCCTGGTGTCTTTCCACTGGTCCAGAGGAGCTGTCATCACAGGGGTAAGTCGCAGGTCTCCCCGCTTCTCCAGACAATCCTCTCATGGCCAATTACCTTTTTTTCTCATGTTGTTACAATAATTGTGATTGGTTGTTCTTCATGCAGCTATTGATGAATTAGTTTGCACACTAGGCACAATTCATCAGAATCATCATCAAAGAATTGGTGTAGAACTGCACAGTTGAAATCTTTCAAAGTTAAAGAATTATTGACATGTATCTATATATATATATATGTCAATAATTCTTTAACTGTGTGTATATATATATATATACACACACACGCAATGTTTTGTATATTCTTAATCAAGTACATGTATTTTATATTTCAAATGTTTGGTTAATTGCATAAAAAAGCATCTTTTAAATTATATTTATCTTCATGTTAGTTTTACACTCTAGATATCACCATCCTTTCAATTTTTGCCATTTCATTTGTTGTTGTTGTTGTTGTTGTTGTGCACTGACACACAAACAAGATAATGCCAACGGCACTGCTATCCTTGGCCTGATTCATTACGGGTTTTAATAAGATTTGACTAATGGGAGATACATTGATACATTTGACAAATAGGAGGAAACTATTTAGTCAATTTAGTGAAATTCATTTCTAAATGGATAAAGGAGTTGACAGGCAATAGATAAAAGGCCTCACACTGTGCAAACATGAAAGATGACCATTATTAGCTTAAATAAAAACATAATGGATTACATCTGGCATCAAAAATCTTGTTTGACTTTCTTTTTCTCTCTCTCTGTCTCTCTTGCTCTTCATATCCCTTTATATATCGGTCTCTCTCCCTCTCTGTCTACTACCCCAACCATACCTTTTCCCCTCCACCGCTACTCTCTCTCTCTCTCTCTCTCTCTCTCTCTCTCTCTCTCTCTCTCTCTCTCTCTCTCTCTCTCTCTCTCTCTCTCTCTCTCTCTCTAAGGCCTGTGAAAGAGATGTACAGTGTGGTTTCGGGCTGTGCTGTGCTGTCAGTCTATGGCTGAGGGGTCTGCGGATGTGTGTCCCAAGAGGTGTAGAAGGGGACGAATGCCATCCTTACAGCCACAAGGTGCAATGAAATATGTTGACGCTAATCTCTCTGCCTCCCCCTTCCCTCTCTCAAACACACACACACACACACACACACACACACACACACACACACACACACACACACACACACGTGCACACACATGCACACTCACACAAGTGGAAATTAAGTCTATATCAAGCGCTGGCAGCTTGGCAGCGATTTAAGAAAAGCTGCACATAACTGCAGAGGCTATTGATCGACTTTTCTGTGAATCAGGCAATCAGAACCATACATCACCTTGATCGAGTGGCGATGGCAAAGATTAATTCCGTTTACATGATGTCTATGACTGTATACTAATCATTAAGCGACAGCTCTCTGCAGAGAGAGCTGCACGTCCGCATACTAGGGAGCGGACCAAGGATTTTAATGTCAAACTGCAGCCAAGACATTTCAGATTATTCCCATCTTGTATCTTCAGATCCCGTATCCTGGAAAACGACAGCATCACACCTGCCCTTGTCTTCCGCATTTGGTATGCACCAGGTATGCTGAGAGTAGATACAGATGTACTGACGACTTCAAAAATCTGGACTTTTGATGGGAAGGAGGAGGAGGAGGAGGAGGAGGAGGAAGGGCACAGGAGAGACCACATCTCAAAGTGGACTTGAACAATAATCTGTGAGAGAGCGCCCACATACCCAGTCTAAACTAGATATAGTCCCCATTCATGTACACTATGCACCATATTCACTATCTGTCTGGATTCTCTGACTACACCTCAAGGTCACAAGAAGAAATGCTGGGACAATATACCTACTACATGGTGCCACAGTAGATGTCAGATTACCCTTACTAAATGATAGAAAACAAGGGTATTAACCTGCTATTTGTGAATCATTGAAACACCCACTCTTTGATTTTTCCTGTTAATGGGGATTTACTGAGAGAAACTGACAAATATTTGAAAATAAAACTATAATAAAACCACTGTAGTTATGATCTGTCTGCTGTGGAGTTTGTTTGTGTTTATAGCTCATGTTGCCTGAATAAGCAAAACGACGCACCGTGTGTGTGTGTGTGTGTGTGTGTGTGTGTGTGTGTGTGTTTATGTGTGTGTGTGTGTGTGAAGTGTCACCTGGCTGTAATCATGAACTTGAAGGTCTTGCTGCCCTTACTAACACAAACACACTGATGACCTTGTCATTCAACGAAATGGACATTAAAAAGCCCCTGAAATGCATTCAACATCTGATTACTATTGATTTCAAGTTAAAGGGCAGTTTAAAATAGACTTTTAACTATTTAAAACTTCTTCTGTATTATCCTGCAAAGAAATACGTTTAAAGAAGCAGGTTTCACTTATTTTGGGGTGCGATGAGATTTGAAGATACTCAAGATGCCCGGAGAAAGTTCTTCATGACCAGAGGAGCACTGGCACCGTGATAAAGCGGTGCAGAGGTGAATCCATGTGTGCATGGGAGTTGTCTGTTGTCTAACATGAAATTTGCATGTGAGTTTTAAGTGTGGACAACACAGGAGAGAACACACACAGAGCTGTGTGTGTTATTTGCTTCCCTCAGCTGAAGATGTAACCAAAGGAGCATGCGTCCTCTGACATCATTTCCTGGCATTAGCTGAGATGGATGAAAGTAAACGCTGTAAGCAGACAACGTCTAGTATCTGCATATCTGTACACACACACACACACACACACACACACACACACACACACACACACATATATATATATGTAGCGCCTCCAGTTCAAACTAGGGGTAGCAGTAAGCCTGAAAGAAGATGCTGAGCCGTATAGTGTCAATACGTCTCGGCGTGTCTCGGTACACATGCTTCCTAAAGTGAAAAAGGAGCTGGACAGGATGGTTAAAAGTGGCGTGATAGAGGAGATCCAAGAGCCAACACCTTGGTGTGCAGCCATGGTTCCTGTCCCAAAGAAGAATGGAGAGGTGAGATCTGTTGACCTCAAGCAACTCTCAAAAGAGAGAAGTATGTCCTACCTACCATGGACGACATTCTTCCAGAGCTAGCCAATGCACAGGTGTTCTCACTCTTAGATGCAGCCAGTGGCTTCTGGCAACTGCCACTAGATGAAGAAAGCGCCAAGCTCACTACTTTCATCACACCGTTTGGAAGGTACTTTTTCCATCGGGTCCCATTCGGTATTACTAGTGCTCCAGAAATATTCCAACGAGAAATGTCAAAGGTCCTGCAGCACCAGGAAGGCGTCGTCGTCTTCATGGATGACATCCTGGTATATGCAAACACGCCAGAGGAACATGAGCAAAGACTTCAGAACACACTCCAGCCGCTTGAAGAGGCAGGATTACAGCTCAACAACGAGAAATGTCTCCTGCGCCAGACACAGCTCCGCTACCTAGGACACATCATCGACAAGGATGGGGTCCGCCCAGACACAGCGAAGGTCGAGGCCATCACACAGCTGGGGCCACCAAGGAACACCACAGAACTCAGACGGGTGCTAGGGATGGTCCACTACCTGGGCAGGTACCTTCCACATCTATCGGAAGTGACAAAACCACTCAACGACCTACTGAGAGGAGACACGGCATGGGTCTGGAGTGCAGTACAAGATGAGGCCTTCAGAAAGGTGAAGCTGCTCATCTCAGAAGCACCAGTGTTAGCCTTCTATGATACCACCAAGCCCACAATAGTCAGTGCTGATGCTAGTAGCCACGGCCTAGGGGGGTTTTACTACAGGATGACGATGGACAGTTAAAGCCAGTGGCATACTGCTCACAAACCCTCATGGACACAGAGGTGCGCTATGCACAAATAGAAAAAGAATGTTTGGCAGCTGTGTGGGCATGTGAAAAGTTCTCTAGGTTCCTCTATGGTTTAGATAGCTTTACCCTTCACACAGACCATAAACCACTCGTACCACTGTTCAACAACAAAGACCTTGATTCAGTGCCGTTACGCTGTCAGAGGCTACTTATGAGGATGATGCAGTTCAATCCAATGGCAGAGTATGTTCCAGGCAAGCTGCTGGTTGTTGCTGACACTCTCTCCAGACATCCAAGACCGGCAGTCACCCGAGAGATCGCAGAGCTCATCAGCGACATCGGGGCACTTGAGGAGGCAGTCCACACTACGTGGCCCATATCACCCACAAAGCTAGACATGGTAAAAGAGCAGACCGAGCAAGATGAGGAACTACAGATGGTGAAGCAGTACGTGTGTGCCGGGTGGCCCAGACATGCAGCGGACATCCACCAGGTAAAGCCATACTACACCGCACAACAGCACCTCTCTTACTCCCAAGACCTGTTGTTACATGGAGAAAGAATAGTTGTACCGCGAGCTATGCGCAGAGAAATACTGCAGCGTATTCATGATGGCCACCAGGGCATCGTTAAATGCAGGGAGCGTGCTCGACAAAGTGTCTGGTGGCCTGGGATAGGGAAAGATATTGAGAACATGGTCAGCAGTTGCAGACACTGTCAAGAGTCAAGGCCAAGTCAAAGGAGAGAACCTCTCATGACAACTCCATTACCAAACCGCCCCTGGGAGAGGGTAGCTGCGGACATCTGTGAGGTAGACAAGAAACATTACTTGGTAGTTGTAGATTACTTTTCCAGATATATAGAAATAACCTACCTACAGAACCTGTCAGGAGAGACTACAAGAGCACGCTTAAAGAACATATTTTCCCGCTGGGGATGCCCTGATGTTCTTGTAACAGATAACGGCCCACAGTTCACTGGACAAGCCTTTGACTAGTTTGCTACTGACTTTGATTTCCAGCACATCACCTCGAGTCCCCGCTATGCTCAATCCAATGGAGAAGCAGAAAGGGCGGTGCAGACAGCAAAAAAGATCCTGAAACAGCCTGACCCCTTCACAGCTCTGATGAGCTACAGAGCAACACCACTTCAAGCCACTGGAGTGAGCCCAGCACAACTCATGCTGGGCAGGCAAATCAAGACAATGGTCCCCACACTCAAGTCAAACCTACAGCCGGCATGGCCAGACTTCGAGCAGGTGAGACAAGCTGATGAAAGGGCAAAACAAAGCTACAGACGTAACTACAATAGAAGAAACAATGTCAGAGACTTACCAATACTCCATCCGGGTGCCAGAGTGGCTATAAAGCTGGACAATGAGCAGAGATGGGTGAGAAATGCAAGTCATACGACAAGGTGACACACCTAGGTCTTACCTTGTACAGACGGAGAGAGGGGTCCTTCACCGAAACCAACGTCACCTGAAACCAATCACTAGCACTGCCGCACTTCCACCTGAAGAAGGACAACCTGAAAGCGATGTACCACACCCACCTGCTGCCAACGACAACGTGCCAGACCTACCTGCTTCCCACAAGGATCTGCCTGCTGCAGCAGAGGTACCACAAGCCCAAGAGAAAATTACATCTCGTGGCTGAGTTGTTAGACCCCCAGAAAGATTTAAAGACTCTGTTCCAGAATAGTACACAGTATGCATTGAGTGGCAGAATAATCCACTGCAACTGTGCTGGTGACTGGCAGTCTACCCAGATCATCTTAGAGTAGGACTAATTCTTGTTTAATGACTTGTTGATGTTGTTTGGAAATGCAATCATTTTGAAATGTTTCCTAAGTTAACTTTAACAAAAGTTTTCCTTATAATATGTTCATATAGAAAGCACTGTCTCAAAGACTCAAAGGAAAGGAGATGTGTTGTGGGACTACTTTATTGTTCGCATTAATACAGTGGCCTATAAATGCTACGCTGCCGCTAGAGGGCATTCAGTGTAGTGACAGCGCATCTGATTGTAGTGTACCCATGTCAGTGTTGTAGTCGAGTCACTAAACCTCGAGTCCGAGTCGAGTCTCGAGTCCCCAGTGTTCAAGTCCAAGTCCGAGTCACCAAAGAAAAGTCGAGTCCGAGTCGAGTCCCCATTACCTGAGTCCGAGTCAAGTCCCTATTACCCTAGTCCGAGTCCGAGTCATCAAGGTTGAGTCTGAGTCGAGTTCCAAGATGGCTCCAGTGATCCACTCGAGCACAGTCAAAGATCTGACATACAAATAAAAAAGGTCTACATTAAACAAAAATGACACAGCTGTCACCATTTCACAGGGAGTTTATTTACTTTGTGACACGATAGCCAAACAAATGCACACCCACACACTCGCACACATGCACGCGCAAGCATGCGCGCACACACACATTTTTAGAACAGTCTGAATTTCTTTGACATTTTGAACATTGGATGTACTTCAAAACACATTGAAAGCTGTGAATAGCATGATATTAGCAAATGGTGGAAACAGTATACAGAAGTAAGTTCCACAGCATACAATACATTCATAAAAACTAGTCAAAAGACATTGTCTCTCAGGAATAGTTAGGAACAAAAGGCTGGTGGCACTAGTTTTAAGCATACACGTTGCATTTCAAAAACATAAGATCTGACAGCATGGAACTACTCAACCTTGCACGGTGAGGCCTCATCAAAATGCCTCCATGACTAAATACCCTTTCAAGGGGCGCACTGGAGGCAGGGATAGAGAATACCTGTGTGGCAATCTGATAGAGGGTAGGGAATTTGGATTTGTTTTGCTGCCAAAACCTGAGGCACGGGACTGAGTCAGAGTCCTGCTCAGCAATCAAATTGAGGTATGCAGTCAACTGAGCCTGGCCAGATGGCTTCTTCTCAGTGGAGGAGGGAGTCCTCCTATAGTGGGAGAACGTTCTCAATTGCTTCTCAGGAGGAGACTCTGAAAGTTCACCTTCCCCTGGTCCTGTTGCTTCCGCTGCATCTGCTGTTGATACCGCTTGCTTGTCACCCTCTGCCTTTATATACTCTGAAATGAGAGGGGGGCATGGGGGACTCATTACAAATATGTTATTGACTAGGCCTACATGACAAATGACACGTCTATGTGCTTTATTGTAACACCTTCAATGATATAAACATCACAACAATCAAATAGTTAATCACTTAACTAACATTAATCAAAACATTTCTCACCTTTGATCTCAGTCTTCAGCACATCTTTGATATCACTGTCCAGCTGCACATCATGTTCTAGCCACTGGAAGCCAAATGCTGGGTCCAACACAAATGCTATGAAGTAGGCATTGGTGAAAGGAAATTTGGTGTGGCCTCTTCCTTCAGCTGGCTCACATCCTGGTATCTTGACTGCACTGAAAACCTCTGCAAACCTTGTTTTCAAGGAGCTCTCCAGAGCTCTCACCAGAGGCCCACAGTATCTGGCTTTTCCTCTTATTTCCTGCAGGTGACAGCGCAGAGTGAGGACACGGCACAATCACACTGACGGTGACAGTAGTCTCACCCTGAGTTAGGTTGGTTGCCTCTAAGAACGGATCAAGAACTTCGATCAGTTCTTTAAGCTGAGCATACTCTCGCGGGGATAAGATAAGGCTTTTGTGCCCCTCTGATTCCAACACACTGGACAGCTTTTGCATGTCTAAATGCACATAAGCCTTCACCTGCTTCAGAGTGGAATTCCATCGTGTGGCATTTGCTGTTGGAATTGTTGCATCACCAAAACACGCTTCAAAGCAGTCTTTAAACGAGGTGCCACTGTGGAGGAGGTTGGCTGCACGGGATAGCTTTGCTAGGGTGCTTGACAGCCCACTGGTGTCTTTCAGACCATCTTTTATGACCAACTGCAGTGAATGTGTGAAGCATGATAGTCTCTGCATCTTACAGTTCTCAGCCAAAGTGTCATTGACTGTCTGTTGATCTTCTGGCATCACGTCTTGCCATATTTCATCATCCTCCTCAAATGTGCTGGGATCATGAGCTTCAGCATCACAAGGATCCTCTAGGGGAAAGCTGGCCTGGAAAGCTTTTCTCATGTTGGATGCATTGTCAGTTATGACAAAGTTGATCTTGTCCTTAATCAGGTATTCTTCAGCACAGCATTCAAACATCATTGCAATCTTCTCTCCTGAGTGTTTGCCATGCACTCTTTTGCAGGTAAGAAGATATGACTGAAGGCTGAGTTCCTGTTTTTTTTTTATCCATTGCCACTGTCACTCCAAGGAATGACCGCATCTTTCAATCACTCCAAATGTCTGTGGTAACAGCAACACTCGATGCTTCTGCCAGCTGGCTCTTTATCTGTTCTTTCTTGACTTCCACCATTCCTGGAATGGTCACAGAGGAAATTGTGGATCTTGCTATGGGCCGGTACTGAGGGTCCAGGACATGCAGGAAGTGCTTGAAGTCCTCGTTGTCAACGATGGAGAGTGGCAAGCAGCACTTAATAATTAGATCTTTTACAAGGGCATCACTAATAGCCTTCTGACGTGGATGTTTGAGGTCGTACATCCTTTGCTGTCCATCATTTAAAAATGATGTGATAGTCTTCTGACCTGAAGCAGCTGGCATCACATCTGAAGCAGTGGAGGCACGGTATTCTTGGAACCTAGGGGAAGATAGGATACACACTTTAGCTTGCTGATGCCAAACTGTTTCAAGTAATCTTTCTCACAGCAAAAAATGTGTAACGTTATAGCTATAACAATATGCAATAACAATACAAATGTTACACATTATACACATAGTTGTTTGAACTATAACCAGTTAAGTTACATATTTAGTTATCTATATAACTAACATTACCATATTAGTAGATTAACTAATGTAAGCTAGCTGGATAAATGAAAAGTATGAGAAAAGATACATAATTTATGAGACTAACAGGACAGGGATCAATCAGCAAAACCCAGTCATTTAATTATTGATTTAAGTATGTTACATGCTACCTAGCTGAGCTTTAACTCTCTATCCTCCGTGAGTCTGTATGTTTATTCTGTATGGGTCAGGGAGGGTGTGATTTTGTTAGAAGACAGAGCCAGTTCATAGTACTATTCAAAAGCTACGTCGCGCGTGTCTATTTTTAGAATTTGGCACACCCAATGCTGCATATATGCAAAGAAAAATATCCCCATATTTACAGTAGCCAATGCGGTGTCACCAATCACGATACGGTTCGGTAGTTTTGGGTACATCGGGGGGGGAAATGCCACATCCGTCAAATCTCGTACTGTCTCCAGCTCTCAAGAAAACCAGTGGCGGCATCCACATTAGCTTTCTTCAATTAGTCCATTTAGCGAGTAATAGCCTACAATTATTTTTATTTGCATTGTAAAGTTGTGAACATTTTATCAACATTATTTGTGGATGCATATAGGCTAGACTTCTTCCTTCTCCGCACTTGGAGAATATTCATGGCGGAGACCTGCAATGTGCGGATTTGTTATTGCTAGTTAAGATTAATGCTAACACGGTAGTTCAGAGTGGTGTGTTTTTTCCGTTAAGTGTATGCTACTTGGTAATTAGCTAAATGATAAATAAGAAAAATCAGTTTTAATCTCCCTATAACACGAAGACGCTGCGTGTTACTTACCAACTCATCATGCTCGTACGCTCGTACCGAAAGCGAACCGTGCTGACTTTTCTGTGCAACGCTGCATTAGCATTCTAACAGTAACGTTACTTAACTTACCTATACAATTTCACTTGGTTCTAGTGATATGATATACCCGCCACACCACCTAACCCAACGGTTCTAGTGACATGATATACCCGCCACACGACCTGACCCAACATCTTGGACCAGTGGTTGAGTTACTTCAGAGGCTATTGTTACTGTAGCTAGATAGCTAGCTAGCTAACGGTAACTGATCACCAACCATATCATCAACTGACTGCATATCACTTACTTTTCCGGGTGCATCCTTGACAGATGTCTGTTGAAGTTTGAGGTTGTCCCGGTCTTCTCCTCAATAGTTCGTTTACATATCGAACATCTAGCAGTGATCTTGCTGGAATTTGTTGTAAAATCTGTGTAAGCAAAGAGCACAATTCGGGGCGTCTCTTTAGGCATCTTCGCGCTACTGAACATGACGGTATGCACGCCACGTGAATCCGCATGTAGGTGGAACACACGTGCCTGCCCTTACACGAAATTGAATAATGTTACAGTATTAATATAGCTATCAATATATTTTAATAGGGCCTATTATTTTAAAAAAATCTAACAAAAACAGTCGTTATCAATTAAAAAGTCAGAGTCCGGGTCTCCAACTTCCGAGTCCGAATGCAGTAAATTCGCGAGTCCGAGTCCAAGTCCGAGTCATCAGTGCTCAAGTCCAAGTCGAGTCACGAGTCATGAAAATCAGGACTCGAGTCGGACTCGAGTCCGAGTCCTGGACTCGAGTACTACAACACTGACCCATGTACCAGTCGTTCTCTATTAAACCAGTAAACTTATATCTTGCCTCCTCGTGATACTGCAACCTACTATACATTCCCCCTTAACCAAAAGTACCATCGGTGATGATGATATGCGAACCCTGTTGTACAGTGTGTTTGCATTGAAATCAAGTGCATGGTTTGTATTTGGACAAGAATATGATACAAAATATTTAATATAAAACCCAACTGAAGTCAGTGGGTCACCTTAGAAGTTACCCGTAAGGCTTAATTTTCAGTTGGTGCCCTTGGATTTAGAAAATAAAAATAGATTACAAAAAAAAGATTTCAAAAATACGTAAGACTATATCTAAAGTTTGCTAAATGGATTTCCAAATGACTCAATACAAACACCAACATAAATCTAACAAGAGGGTTTATTTCAAAATTTGTAACAATTTTGTATTCTCGGTTTATTCTACAGGTCTTAACTAGGTGTTAACTAGGTGTTAGCTAGGCTAAGTCTTATATCTGTGGAATATTGTTATCTCAGGCCCACTTTTTTTCTTAACAGAAACTGCTGATTA
The DNA here is from genome assembly GCF_029633865.1 of Lampris incognitus. Lineage (NCBI taxonomy): Eukaryota > Metazoa > Chordata > Actinopteri > Lampriformes > Lampridae > Lampris > Lampris incognitus. The sequence goes on along the minus strand of NC_079212.1, from coordinate 26,365,397 downwards.
AACTTCTGAACAGTAAACAGAAATTCTGGACATCAAATCTTCTCATCTGAATGTCAACATGAATAGCGTGCAAGGTCTATTAAAAAAACAAAAACAAACAAAACATAGCTTGCATTTACTTTGTATTAATGATTTGTTTAACTTTAGGGTCAAACAACAAAGGTCCCGTGCCAGCCTATTATTTTACATTACATTATTTATAAGCTCTTTTCAACTCGTGCTATCTTAAAAATAACTGAATATATGTGAGATACAGCTCGAGATTTTCCCACTAACTTTGCATCAATGTATGCTTTGCAGGCTAAACAAACAGCTTATGAATGACCGAGATTAAGCAGATTTCCATCAAATCAATACACATATCTTTTTTTTTTTACTTTTTAAAGTTGCATGCCTAAACAAGAAAAACAACAGTTTTGCACCACGCATTACATTTAGCTTTGAGTTTAAGTCAAAGTTTAAGTCCAGTTTTCAATAACATTGGTTCAATGGAATATTTGCTTCCTGATAAGAAATTATTTTTGATTACCATATCACATATTTCTTATCATGATAATGGGTTGCGTTGAAGGGCATTCTGGAGACACAACCTTGGTGTGCTTGTATATATACAGCGGAGAGTTCAACGACAACCTCACTCTCTGAGTCCCATCGGTAAAGTGATCAACTATCATGAAGTGGCTTGTCGTTCTCACGGCCCTTGTGGCTCTCTCTGAATGCTATTACAAGTAAGTGTGACCCGATATTATATATCTATACATTATTGTTAAAAACCATGAGAAATATCCAAACTGTTATTGAAGAGGAGTCCATTCATCTCCCATGGTGGACCATGAGATTCTTAACTCTGGGGTTGTGGGCTCAAGCACCATATTGGGTGTAGACCTTGAACTTTCCAAGCCTTCATATGTGCTGTATGTCATTGTGAGCTGGCCTGTTCAAGTATGAAGTATCTGTCTTCAGTCAGGACCATGTGCTTCTGGGTGTTCCCATTAAAAAGTACCTCCATAATTATTGGGACCTGTTATCATTTGCACAGATTTTGTGGCTGAAAGCTTCAACCCTCTAATTATACAAATGAAGCTGTAGCCTCGTAAGTACGCAATGATCAATACGCCTTCTTCTAAAGCACCGAAGTGCTTTATCGCTGATAACATAATGCCTTACCACAAATCTGCCATTGGAAAAGACCTTGTAGTTTCATGCCTTTAGACGCCAGTATTCTGAGGTTAACTGAACAGGTTCATCTGAACAGACTGAATTGTTGTAAGCAACAGGAAAATCTCTCCATATTCTCCTGAGAGAAAACACTAGTTCGCTTGATTTAACCTACAGAGCCTTTTCAGGCAGACTAAAGCCTGCAGCTAGGAGACTTTAGATTACTGGTTTTGACACTTTATGTGGTTGTTGTTATTCTGCAATATATTGTTTTCTGTTCTGTGTGTTACTATGTCATGTCCTGTGTCATGTTCTTTGTGGTACTTTGGGTGTTCAGTTTGCTAAAAAAAAAAGAAGAAAAAATCCCCACTGAGTGATCAATACAGTACCACCATTATTACTGCTACCACTACTACCACTGCTACTACTACTTCCTATTGTCCTCTGCTCGTACTGGAAATAGTTGGGATCTTTGTGTCCCACTGATGTTTTGTTCCCCCGTCGGTGTGTGCAGGATTCCTCTTATCAAGGGGAAGACTGCCAGGGAAAAACTGCAGGAGGAAGGCCTATGGGAGACGTACAGGGAACGGTACCCTTACATGCCAATGGCCAAGTTCGACCAGAGTGGCACTGAGCAAATGACCAATGATGCTGACGTAAGTCAAGACATAGAAGAAGACTTAGGATGTATTCATACGATTGTTTCTAATGTTGCCCCCCCCCCCAATAATGGGTACAATTGGGGTTGGTAGTCATGTAATGGCACAAGAAAGAGACAGAGGATGATAGTGAATCAGGATATACAGCCATTATGGTCATCTAGATATTGAGAATAAAAGTAATTGAATTTCATTCCCTATCCTCTTCTCCATTGCTGTGCGTCACCCTAGATGTCCTACTATGGTGTGGTCTCCATCGGCAATCCTCCTCAGTCATTCAGTGTTATTTTTGACACTGGCTCCTCCAACCTGTGGATCCCCTCAGTCTATTGCAGCAGCCAGGCTTGCCGTGAGTACAAAAGAAACTGGCTCTGCAGCACAAGGTGCTTCTCATTTCCACTGTAGTCTCAGTGGTTCTGCTTATGCTGCCTAAAAATATTTCCCTGGCCAATTTTTTTTCTTCTATTTTTCTGAATAAATGAGTTAGGACACATAACACCCTGTAGAATGCACAGCTGAAAAGACATTGGAATTTATTTATTTTTTGCAGAGAACCACAAAAAATTCAACCCACAACAGTCCTCCAGCTTCCAGTGGGGCAACAAGGCTCTGTCTATCCAGTATGGTACTGGCAGCATGACTGGATATCTTGGCATTGACACTGTTGAGGTAACCCCAAGATCAAAATATATCATTGTTTTCTTTTGCATTTTGCAATATAGACAAATATTTGCCCTTTGAAGAATTGTAAGTGACAGTTGCATTGTGTGTCCAGGTTGGTGGAGTCTCTGTGGCAAACCAGGTGTTTGGACTGAGCCAGACAGAGGCTCCCTTCATGGCGCACATGGTGGCCGATGGTATCCTCGGACTGGCCTTCCAGTCCATTGCCTCTGACAATGTTGTGCCCGTCTTTGACAACATGATCAAGCAGAACCTCGTGGCCCAGCCTCTGTTTTCCGTCTACTTGAGCAGGTACTGAATTAGCAACAGAAGGGCGCTTAGTTAGTGGGTTTGTATATTTAAAATACATTTGAGTTCAAGTCTTATTGTTATCCAGCCAAGTTTGCGCTTGTGAGGAATTTGACCTGGTGGGACGCTCAACAGTTAGAGAGCACAGAGGTCATTAATGCAGTACTCTAAAGATAACACTCTGATTTAGATGTATAATATATCCATGCATTGTTCTTTCTCTTTTAGCGACGCTCAAAAGGGCAGTGAGGTGGTCTTCGGTGGATCGGATAGCAGTCACTATACTGGACAAGTCACCTGGATTCCTCTGACCTCGGCCACCTACTGGCAGATCAAAATGGACAGGTGCAAAAAAAAGAAAAAAATCCAACTAAACTCATGGACTCTGGATGTAAAATTTGTGTAACACATGACAAGCAAGAGTCATTGCAAATGAAAGATGACTAAAGCCCACTGGTTTGACTTTATTTGTCATTAAACTGTTCATCCTTACAGTGTTACCGTCAATGGCCAGTCTGTTGCCTGTGCCGGCGGTTGCCAGGCCATCATTGACACTGGTACCTCCCTCATTGCTGGCCCAACCAGTGACATCAATAACATCAATTCCTGGGTTGGAGCCTCAACAAACCAGTATGGAGATGTGAGTAAAACAACGATCTAGTTGTGGGTTTGATTATTAAACATTTGTAAGCTGCAGTTGCAATACGACTTACATTTCATTAACAGAAACAGAGACCTCATTTCCCTTTCCTCCTGCCAACAAATTAATCAAACTGGTATCTCTTATAGAAACCATCTTGGGTCCTGGTCATCTGTAAATAGACTGACCTGGGACTGTCCGGATAGCATAGCGGTCTATTCCATTGCCTACCAACACGGGGATTGCTGGTTTGAATCCCGTGTTACCTCCGGGCCATGTCTGCAGGTGGGAAACCGGATGTGGGCATGCGTCCTGGTCGCTGCACTAGCACCTTCTCTAGTTGGTTGAGGTGCCTGTTCAGGGGGGAGGGGAAACTGGGGGGAATAGCGTGATCCTCCCACGTGCTACATCCCCCTGGTGAAACTCCTCACTGTCAGGTGAAAAGAAGCGGCTGGCAACTCCACATGTACGTGTCAGAGGAGGCATGTGGTAGTCTGCAGCCCTTCCCTGATTGACAGAGGGGGTGGAGCAGTCACTGGGGCGGCTCAGAAGTGGGGTAATTGGCCAGAAAAAAAGGGGGGGGGGGTCCCAAAAAAAAAGACTGGTTCGTTTTATGTGAATTGCAAAGTAAATGTAAAAAACAAGAAGGTTCAAACCTTTCATGTGGGTTTCCTCTGGATGCTGTGATTTCCCTAATATCAAAAGACATGCATGTTAGGCAGATAATCCTGCCATTACCTTTGACCAAGGCACCGGCCTCAGAACTGGGGTCAGTCCCTGGATGTTGCACTCCGGCTGCCCAATGCTCCTAAGTAGTTAGGATGGGACAGATGCAGAGGACTAATTTCCTGACAGAGATCAATAAAGTTACCTTAATGGCGCTAACTACAGTTGTGTATCTGCAAATCACCAATAGAAAACGTTCCTGTAGCAGAAATGTCTTCTGTGTTTCAATCTTCTCACAGGCTGTAGTGAACTGCCAGAACATTCAGAGCATGCCTGAGATCACCTTCACTCTCAATGGACATCCCTTCACTATCCCAGCATCTGCCTACGTCTTACAGGTCGGTTATCATGCATTTGTTCGCACGCATGCACACACACACATGCACACAGAACTTTGAATGGCTTCCATGACAATAATTTAACAAGTCTTAATTGATCCTAAATACATTTTCTTCTGTTTCTTTCCAGAGCAACTATGGCTGCTGGACTGGTTTTAGCCGGGGTGGCACTGACCAGCTGTGGATCCTGGGAGATGTCTTCATCAGACAGTACTATGCCATCTTTGATGCCAAGGCTCAGTACATTGGTCTGGCCAAGTCTGTGTAATCATATATGGCACCTGACAGATAACCTATGATTCTGTGACTTCCAATAAGGGGCTATATGATTCAAGATTTGCTGTAAACGATTGATGTAAACGGAAAACCAAGATGTCAGATTGAACCTGCATTGTAAACACACTATAAAAGTGAACATGCCCTGCAGTAGCTAGATTTGAATTAAACAGATTGTTGCAAAAGTCTGTCTACTTTTTGTATTTCTGAGTCCTATGATGTGGTGTCAGTTACATCCAAGCACAACGGCATGATAGCCATGTAATAACAACAATGGGAACATCTTCATGGTTTTGTTCTATTGCTCAAAAATGTCACTGGAATAGGAATGAATCCTGAGGCCATTCAGTCTCTCTCTTTCTTCAGAGAAACATTATCTTTTATAGAGAATACAAAAAGGATGGCTGTGACCCTGTCTGTATCAAAGCAGAGCGAACTCAGAATAAATTATTGAACAGAACTCAGAATAGAGGAGGACCAGCTCCCCTCCAAGATTTTGATCCAGGGGAAGTCGATAAGGGAACACGTTGGCTATAACACAAGATAACCTGATGGCCTGATTTCCCCACTCTGACACTATCTTAACATGCCAACAGAACAGGCTCTCTGATAGGTGGATGAGCTTCACCCTGAGAGGAGACCACACAGAAGTTGACAAAACGATTTTATCTTAACTTCATGGGATCGTGTTGTACAATAGTGTTCATATTTCTTTACAACAAAACGTACAACCACCCCTGATGATCACTTTTATTTACACATGGCTCTTGAAACTGACAAGACCAATGTAATTATTATTATCATTACTATAAGTATATCAAAATTCATCATTGCAGCAATTGTGATGTACAAACTGAAAGTACCGAACATGATTGCTTATTCATAAAGCTCCTACGATCTAATTTGCTCTGAACGGCTGATAGCTAATGTGGAGTACTCCACCGTCTCCCCGGGCTCTTTGCTCCAGGTGCTGTCGGGGCCAGTTGCACCGGGACTGAGCAGTGGCAGGTTAGCATAGAGTTCAGTGGCTCTCTGGTGGGGTTTGAAGTCCACTGTTGTGTAGACTACGCTGTTCATCTCCTGGGGGAGACAAACAGTGTGAGGTCCTCCTGAAATAAGGAAGCGTTCAAAACAACAAGTGACTCTGAGTCACAGGGATGTCTTATTTTAGCACTTACAGCAGGAGCGTTGTGTTTCAATGAGTCACGCACGATTTCTCCACACTTTTCTGCGGACAAAGAAAAATCATTTACACTGGCTGTTTTTGATCTTTGAAAAATATTACTGTACATCTAAATCACAGTAATTAAGCTACACATATCAGTGGAAAAAAAACCTTTGGAGATCCTTATAACCTCAAAATATCTTTTTAATATGTCTCTGTATTTACTTTTAGCCTTGACTCTGCAACAAACAACCATGAGCAGGGAACCGACAGCAACCGTGATTGCAGCGGCTACAGCCAGCGGCAGGCCAAGGTGCCAAGGAAAGCTAGCAGAGAGAGAGAACACACCAATCAAATCAAAATTAACCCCCCCCCCACACACACACACAAACATCACCCTATACTTATGGGGACTACATTGACTACATTCATTCCCTAGCCTTTAACCCTTACCTTAACCATCATAACTACATGCCTAACCTTAACCTTAATCTAATCGTAATTCTAACGTTAACCCTAAAATAGACTGTTTTCCTCACGGGGACCCATAAAATGTCCCTACAAGGTGTAGGTGGTTTCAGGTTTTTTATCATAATAATAATAATAATAAATTAAACTTATATAGCGCTTTTCTAATACTCAAAGTCACTTTACAATAAACGGGGTGAAACAAGACAACAGATAAATAGGGACATTTGGTCCCCTACCACCACCACATTTCAAAGCAGGATTTGTCCAATAAACGACTGGAAAGGACTGATTTGTGGAGTGCATACCTGTGGCTGCTGTGGTCCTCGGCCTGACCTGGGCCAGCTGTATCAGAGACCTCTCTAGAGGTTGCGAAGGGTTTAATGGTGGCTATCGTTGGAGAGATGGGTCGGGTGTTTTGCCTTGAAACTTCTGTTAATTGTAGGAATATCATGTAAGCATCCTGCACTAAAGGCTGGTATCCTCTCTTATATTATGTTAGGATTCACTCACTAACATCTCAAAGAAATCTCGAAGAACGAAATATGAACCTGCAAGTAAACAAACCATCTACTATTGAGCATGAATAACACAAACAGGCTAATACAATTATATCATCAAACTGATATAACTGATAGATGTCTCACCCTGAGGTTACTTACCAGATATCTCAATACGATAGTCTGTGTAGATGGAGTTCAAGGACCCAGACACAAAACATCTGTAATAACCTGAATCCATTGGTTGCACGTTCCATATTTTGAATTCAATCCATCCATCATGTTCAGTTTTGGAGACTCTGTCTTTGAGAAAGTCATGTGTATAACCCATACTGTTGAACAACTGGTAACAATCCCTGGGGTAGAGTTTACAGCAGCATTTATTATAACCATTGTAGTAGGAGGGAAAGACTAACTTCAGCACAATATGTCCAAATGCCTCAATCTTCTGCTTCTGCTGTCCATCTGAACGAGGGACACCTAGAAAAGGATCACAGTGAGCAAAACAACAAGTCAAATTTCTGGTCATACAAAAACTTACATTACTACAAAAAATATTTTTTAATGGCAAACGTGAAAAGTATATGAAAAATAAATAAAAATAGAACCTGACACCTTACCGAACAGAAGCAGCAAGACGAGGAGAAACTTCATCTTCAGCCATTAACCGAGACTTGGCTGTTTTAAAAGGAAAAAAAGGGAAGTTGCCAGCTAGTTTGCTGGTTGAAGGGCCACAGAAAAATAAATGTTACTGCTCATTGCATTTGTGCTACTCTTGAAATGTTTCATTTTCAGTTGCCCTGGCAGTGGAGACGTATTTCATCTATCCATCGAGAGATAGATAGATAGATAGATAGATAGATAGATAGATAGATAGATAGATAGATAGATAGATAGATAGATAGATAGATAGATAGATAGATAGATAGATAGGTAAAATATAGATAGGTAGCAATAGATGCACCTATTTAGTAAGTTGACAATTATGTCTTGTTTAAATAAAACTTTCAGAGGGTTTATGTTTTTTCAACAAATCGTTTTATGTTTTCTTGAAATTGGTGCAATTTTTAACCCTGTACATTGATTTTTTTTTTTTATGTTTCAAGACAGTCACAGTCAAATTTTATGCCATGGAACTGTAAATTGTACAGGTTTGTCAACTCTATTTAATTGGTTGAAATTAGGACAATATGGTACATATGTCGTATCATACCACAGCAATTAATCATCCAACTGACCAGCCAGATTTGTGGTCACAGAACAATTATATAAATAAAGTAATAGCAAGTTATTTGGTATCAGTTTTTATCTTTTTTGACACTTCTCATTCACCAAATAAAACATACTCTCCATCGTGGAACAGAAGACAAGTGCCTTAAGTTATATACAAATTCTTTGATAATTCAGTAAAAGTCACTGTCGTACTGTTCCATTCTAACAATAAACATATCTTTTTTACAGATCAAAGATAAAACTGTCAACTTGAAAGCTCAGAATGTTTACCATTACATGAGATAAGCCACCTCCTCTTCTTTAACAACATTGTCTTGCAAATCAAAGCAGTTGAGGCACATGAAAACCATATCAGCTTAAATACTTAAAGAGTCGACCAACTTTTCCGAACCTAAACGCACAGCCTCTATGATTAAATTAGAAGCTATTGGTGCAGTGTTGCTAATTTACAAAAAGCTGCTGATCTCAATAAAACGTGCAACCACCCCCAAAAGGATGATACAGTCCAAAAGATTATCCTTTTATTCACATTCCAGGTAGCTGAATGCATATCTTGAGGTTGCACTTTTTACGTCTGCTCATAGTGGTTCCAACAGTCCGACCGGTCCTGCTGTGCACCAGTCTGTATCCAGGCAGCCGAAAGCAGACAAGTTCAACTGTCTGTCTATTCGTCGGTTAAAGTAATGACATCATAGTGGATGCCCTGTTGTTGTAGCTGCTCTAGCTGTTCAGGTGTAGCCTCAGTATATACTGTCTGGGCCTGTGCCATGGCTGCATCTGCTACAGCTGTAAGACAGCAAAGGTGTTAGTCAACACAAAGGGAAGGGCAGAGGGGGTACACTCAACACTGGTAAAGTGGTTGTTCTTTGCAAAGTTAATTCTATTTATTTATTTGTTTACATCTATTCCAAGGGCACTGCGGCTTGGCTCCAACCTTTGCAGTTCTTGCCAGAAGTTGCTTTAAATCAGGTGATCTAAGAATCTAAGATATATTGCTAATGCTCCGAATTTGAGTTGTGTGGACTGCAGCATCATTTAAATGCCAAAAGAATAGATGTTAATTGACCAAAGTAAACTATGTAACAGTTTCAGTGAAACATGAAAGTTTCTTCTTCTTTTTTTTGGATTTCCCCCCTATTTCTCCCCAGTTGTATCTGGCCAGTTACCCCACTCTTCTCTTCCGAGCTGTCCCGGTTGCTGCTCCACCCCCTCTGCCGATCCGGGGAGGACTGCAGACTACCACACGCCTCTTCCAATACATGTGGAGTCGCCAGCCGCTTCTTTTCACTTGACAGTGAGGAGTTTTGCCAGGGGGATGTAGCACGTGGGAGGATCACGCTTTTCCCCACAGTTCCCCCTCCCCCCCAAACAGGCGCCCTTACCAACCAGAGGAGGCACTAGTGCAGTGACCAGGACACGTATCCACATCCAGCTCCCCAACCGCAGACATGAAAGTTTCTTTAATCGATTGTTTGAACGATATTGGTTCAGTGAGAAAGCCAACCTGTGACAGCAGAGTGGGCAGCAGCCTCCAGGTCTTCAGGACTCACTATCTGCTGCTCTGCGCTGATGGGCAAGTATTGAATCTGACCATCATTGTTGACAGCAATCTGGGCACAAGAATGACGTGGCAGAAAAAGCATTGAATCTCATAATAACAACAGCATGATAACAATGACAATACAATGAAAATATTCATAGAGCACAGCGGCAGAGTGGGGTGTGGACCAGCCGTCCAAAGTTAGATTAATTAACTCAGGACAGATAAAGTGATTTTGCACCCTAAACAAAGACACACAAGACTTTTAAGTTGACGTCTGTTTTAAGTCTTTTAAATAGGTTTTAACTCTGGTGTTTTTAATGTCTGTTTTAACAAATGGGCAGTTGTGCCCTCATTCGCTATCGGTGTCCGCGTCTCTGTGCCAGCAAACCCCAGCTGTGGCGCAGATTTGCCACAAACACTTTTCAAATTAAATGTTTAAAAGTGCTTCACAAAACAAAAATGAAGCACATTGGTAAAAATAATGAGTGATAAGCAAAACAGAAATGAGAGAATGAAAAATTGTGGACATATGAGAGGATAACAACACAAAAACGCCAGTCTATAAAATGAATATTTCATAGTGCACTATAAATTGACAGTCTGGTTGTCATCTGTCAGCACCAAATACTCCCCGCAGCTTATTCTGTGTTTTAAGAGTGTTTTGGATAAGTACCTGTTGGTCCTGAAGTACCGCTCTGTCGTTCTCATACTGGATTATCTGCCCATCTGGCATCTGAGGGGACAGACAGTTATGATAAAGTTATGAAAAGGTGTTGTGACTCCTAAATGGTTCAACCTCAAGTATCATTGACAAGCAAAGTAATTTTAGCAAATTGTCACATTTTGGATCTGTCTTGTTGGAATGACAGACATGAAGATACAAAGAAATTAGCAATATAGTGTATATATATATATATATCTCCCCCCCAAATGAAAACATGGGCAGCACGGTGGCGCAGTGGTTAGGGGCAGTCGCCTCACAGTAAGAAGGTCTTGGGTTCGAACCCCATGGTTGTCCAGTCTTGCGTTGAGTTTGCATGTTCTCCCCCGTGTCTGCGTGGGTTTTCTCTGGGTGCCCCGGTTTCCTCCCACAGTCCAAAGACATGTAGGTCAGGTGAATCGGCCATACTAAATTGTTCCTAGGTGTGAATGTGTCGGCCTTGTGATGGACTGGCGACCGGTCCAGGGTGTCTCCCCACCTGCCGCCCCATGACTGCTGGGATAGGCTCCAGCATCCTGTGACCCCAATTGGGATAAGCGGCTTGGATAATGGATGGATGAAAATTAAAACATGCCCATGTCTTTGTGTCTTTATGCTGAGGGATCCCACTGAGGCAGATTCCTCATTTCTGTTGGTCAAGGCGGCTTCTTAAGCACTTTAACACATACCTGTATGTGGTCACCGTCTGCCAGCACCACATACTCCTGGGGGAAAAGGTGCTGTACTCCATCCTGTGAGATGATGTACTGGACCTGGGAGGGGGGCAGATTGCACAAATAGATTGAAATGACCATCCCGGCGTATATAAGGGTATGAACATATAAGAGTAAACAAGAATGATTGATGTGCATAATCATAGTGCCTGCACTTATACAAAGATGTTTACACACATACATAAGAACTCATGTGTATGTGGTCATCTTTTTTCAAACATAATTTCCACTTTTGTAATGTAATACAAGATTAATATAATAATATAAGATATAAGATCAATATGTCAGATACAAGATATGTAAGCTACAAGATCCCCTTATGAATAATATATGATTATAAGATTCATGATCTATCATGGATATAAAAATGAAGTGAGAAATCAATTTTCAAAAAATATTCTACGTACATTTACACAGTATCACAGCATAGTAGGTTCTATCTGTTCTTTTTTTCCTGTTTTTAAGAAACAAGCTTGCGGATTTACACACTATGCACAACTACTTCCACTATTGACCATCAAGCCTAAAAAAAATAATATTTTCATGCAATGAAAGAGGCACAATTCTTAAATTCTTTTGAGCATCTTGAGGGTCAGATGTCTGGTTATAAACTCCAAAAGGGATAAAATTGTACATATCCAATTTGGAGCTGGAGAGTTGAATATGTACATTATTGCTTATAAACCCAATACAGAAACATTCTTGAGATAATTACTTACTATCAACATAATTTTTACACAAAAAATATTTGAGGAGACAAGTCCTAACTGTCAGTGCCTATGAGGTCTCTATGTTTTTGTTTTAATATGTTATACTTCATCACTCGCCCTCCGTGGGAAAGTCAGAGCACAGGGTGAACTACAGCGCAGTGCTCCTGGAGATGGGAAGGCTTTAGTGCCTTGCTTAAGGACACTTGATCGCAGCGGATACTTCCTGAACCTGAGCATTGTGTCTGAAGGACAATTTTCCTATTCTGCTTCCCAAAAAGCTCCCTACACAGTGATGAAGTGTCATCGAAAGAATGGTCTTTACCTCAGTCACCTGGTTTTCCCCCGTCATTAGGTGCTGAACAGTCTGCCCGTCCACGGTGGTTATTTGCTGGATGTACGTGCCCTCCTCCTAGATAAAACAATGTCCAAATGAATGGATGTGGATATAAATCATTATGGTCTACTCACGCCAAAGAGAGTGACTAAAGGTGAGTATGTAATTTAACAGTATCTTGAGGCTGTAATTTTACATGTATATTTTTGCAGCATGTTTTGCAAGCTGGTACCTGGTCTGACAGCACCTGCTCTTGGGCTACAATGATGTGATCCTGCCCCAGGGCCTGCAACCGCTCTGGACTGATCACTGTCTGGCCTGCCTGCAGGGCTGTAATGCATGTTTAAAAAAAGAAAAGCACAAAAGCCAGAGTACTAATTAAAAAAAAAAAAAAGACAGGAAACAAATTTCCTGCTAAAAATAGTTGGTAGCATTTAAAAAGAAAAGAAAAGATAAAATATCTGTGCAGTCTCTGTTGTTAAATTGCAGTTTTAAATAGGTTGCCTTGGAAATAAAAAGTAGCTAGTGCTCCTAGTTTAGTCTAACTTGAAAATGTATTTGTGGATTGTGATTAAATATCTTAAAAACTGGAATGGGAAGGTTTCCACGCAGTATGCTGTGTTACATTGTGAATATGATTCTTACACTGTAGCGTGGCCATGGCCTCCTCATCATCGTTAACTATGATGGTCTGCTGTGAGGCAGGAGTGCGGTTCTTGCGTGCTGGGTGATCTTGGTTGTGGAGCCGCTCCATGTGAAACTTTAGGTGGCCGTTACGGTTGAACCTGAGAGGGTGGACAGTAAAACCATCAGCAGCTCTTCATTGACAATTTGTGGCCTGATGCAGATGTCCCATGAGGGTTTGTAAAGTTTAAACTGAATCATAACATGTGCAGGAATAAAAATATTTTTCTCTCCCTTTTTCCATCCGAATTCCACATGTCCAGTTCCCTTGTTCTGTTGTGCTGCCACTGAATCACCCCTATGGTAGTTGGGGGGTGAGCTATGTGTGTCCTCTGATACACGTTGGAGTCACCAACTGCTTTTTTCCCCCCACATTTGCCAGCTTTATGCTTCTCTGGGGGAATATACTGCTTGTGGAAGCTCACGCTATTTCCCCCACTTTCACCTGCAGCTGTGCCGGTGCCCCCTGTAGGAGTCACCTGCCAGCTTCCCACAGAGGAGCGCTGCCAATTGCACACCCTGCAATGTCTCAGCTGAACTGGAGGCAGCACTGGGAACTGAAATGTGAACCTTAGTGTTGTATTGCTTGTGTATCAGTTCGCTGTATCATTCAGTCACCTCAAGAATGATGTTTTGTTTTACCTTTGTCCACACAGTTTGCAGGAGAAGGGCTTCTCATTTGTGTGGGTCATCATGTGCCGACGCAGGTCCTTCTTGTTCTTGGAGGCAAAACTGCAGTTTGGACACTTGTGAGGCCGTAGGTACGAATGTAGCTCCATGTGAGTCTGAGATAGGACATAATGTTCAGGTTTGTAACAGTTGGGTGACTACTGACAACAGTGTTTATAAAAGCTCCATTCCTATTTAAGAGGGACATCTATGCTTGAAAAGTGACTTACCTTAACGTCAGGCCAGGAGGGAGCTGTGAAGTCACAGTCAGGGCACTTGAAAGTGTTAGAGTCCAGGTGCGCCCTCTTGTGGTTCTCCATGTCAGAGCGGCCCTGGAAAGACTCCATACAGATGCGGCAGGAGAACCTCTTGGAGCCGAGACTGGGAGAGCTCACAACAGACGGGGAGGCTGGAGACTCACTACTCAGCTGACGACAAAAGACCAATACAGTCAGATGGGGGAGAAGCACCACAGTGATACTCAGTCCTTTCAAAACCTTTGTATTCTTATTCTTACCTCCACCTGCTGTAAAACACCATCTGCCAGTGTTGATGTTAGATAGTACTTGTCACTTTTCATACTCTCTGATTCAGAGACCTCAACAGTCTCGGACGGACTGTTCTCTCCATTGCTGTATTCATAAAAAAACAATTATAAAGATATGGCATGAAATGCAAACAATTGGGAAAAAAAGTGAGAATTGTGAAAAATAATTTTATTAGTTCCATCTAATCATGGAGACTGGGAATCTGTTTTCTTAAAGCACACTGACAATGAGCTAAGATGCAGTAAAAATTTTATGTTAACACAACTGTCAGGAAAACAAAAGAAAACAAAAAAAAACCTCATTCAATCCCAATCTAACAAATTGGTTATCTTCATGCCTGCTGACCATTTGACCGTGTTGTTCAAAATTAGGATTAAGAGTATGTCATGACATAGCATGATATTCATGACATACCATACCGCCTCAACTACAGTGGACTTAAGAAGAGCGTCACTTTTACCCGTGGATAGAGCTGGGCGATATGACTTACAATCAATATCATGATCATTTCACCTTGATAGCGATACTTTATGGACAATTTCTTTTGAACCCTGGTTCAAAAATACCACTGTTTTAATACTACCATCACAGCTCCCTGACAACTAAAAGTCTGTATTTCATCACCTGCTGAAAGATCGTGTTAGTCAGCAGCTATCTTTTCACTGCATTTTTTTGTCAATGCCAGGCACCGCAGTTAGTGAAAAATATTTTCAAGGGCACAGCAAATCTCTTGCCAAGGGTTTGAATGAATCATTTGAAACCACTATGTTCTACTGCAGCTATGGGGCCCCCCGTGCTTTGCTATGCAGCATGTGATGGTGTCCGTTATCTTGTTCTAGTTGCATGAATATTTTGCATATTGAGCAGCATTGGAAAATGCTTGTGTTAGAGACAGCTTCTTTGGGGAAGCGCTTTGGCCATGAGTGTGCTTATCTGTCTTGGTTTTGCAGAAGATTTTACATTGCACTTCACCTTGTTTCACCCATTTGCTAAAGCGGGTGAAACCCATGACCAAACAGTCCACAGGGCATCTTTTTTAGAAACAAGCTTGTCTTCTTCTGTCAAGTCAACCCCGTCTGATTCGGTTCAGTATTAGTGCCGATGTTGTCTCATAGCCGGCAAGCTGTGTTTGTTTTGAATGACGAACGAAGGCTGCACTAGGCAGAGGCATATGACTAGATATGATGACTGGGAGTTGGTAGTTTTTTTCCCCCAGGGGACAGCTCACAACATTACACAGTGGGGAAAGTGTTTACCGAACATAGCAACATGAGCAAAATTAGATCAGTGAAAAATTCTCAACTTTGGTATTGGGAAACTTTCTGTATAGTGCCCTAAACCCTACCTGTGGATCTCCTCAACAGCCTGTTCCACCACACTGAAGTCCCCTCCTCCCTCATAGGCTTCGATGGCAATCTGAGTGAGCTCTGCTGCCTCTGAGGTGGCTGCCTGATAGGCCTCCTGGACCACCGTCTCGCCGTTCTCTGACACGTGGAATGTCACCACCTTTTGTGGCTGGCCAGAAGCAGATGTCACCCCACTCCATGTACGCCCCTCAAGTGCCTTACTGTCTGACTTCAGCACTGCCACCTGCAAAGCATATGTACACAAAGTGATGGTCAAGTCCATATTCAAGGCTACAATTCAGGGTTCCCCTTCCTTAAACTCCTAGTTGTCTGTAAGTCTTTGGAGTTTGTTTCAACTATTTGATCATATCCATTTTGAAATATATTTGAGAAAGAGCTTCTCTCACATTATTATCATCTGGCAAATTAATGCATACATAAAAATGAAGAGGGTTCATCACAAATAAGTTTTACTCTTTGAAATTTTTGTGGTTTTATGTTTACTAACATTTTTAAAACAGTATCAGATACAGCTAAAAAGCCTTGGAGAAAAATCTAAAGGTCTCAACTGACCAGCAATCAATGAGTTACCTGCATTTGTAATTTTGTTGTGTTTTGTAGTGCACATCTTGCAATTATATCCAAAAATGAAGCAGTCAGTTGGCCACTGTGAGGTGTATGTGTTATATACGAGATAACGAACCATAGTCTTTTGTTAGCAGAAGTGCTTACCTGTAAAGAGTTTCCAACCAACTCCCGTGCATTGCTCACATTCAACAGCAGGTCAAGTGCATTCTGGGCTGACAAGTCAGTGCACTCAGCTAGGGAGAGGATGGAGAGAGGGCGGTCATTATGACCATTTTGGATTTTCCAACGTTTAATAACTTGGTAGAAAAAAAAGACACAGACCTGCCGCTCCCTGAATTCTTCTAAAACTGCATGTTTGCATTAAAATGAGTTTTGGACCAATTGCACAAAAAAAAAAAAAGTTATGATAAGATCTACCTAAAATGACCATGAGTGGTCAAAATGGCCGCTCGTAATTTGGGCGTGATCGCGCGTGTCATGTAACTATTTATGATGTGTTTTGGTCACATCATTTCCTTCGCAAAGTTCGTTGCCCTGTCCTGGAAAAAAAACTAGCGTTCTCCAGTGCAGCGTAATAGTCTAAGCTTGATTTTTGATTATTGCCAACATGTACAGACGCCATTTCAGACCCACCATGACTACCACCAGGGTGTTGCAGTATTTACAGGCGTTGGACACAGACCATTTTAAATTGTTTTAAAAAATAGTATTAAAGTTGTTAAAATATTAATTTTGGTGTCAGTTAGTTTCTTAACATACATACCAACGTATGTAATATATCTTGACAGAAGATAGAGTTTAAAAGCCGTGGCAGTCAAAATGACCGCCCATGGTCGTTCCAGTAGTTTTTAAGTTCCAGTCGCTGTTTCGGACTGTTTCAATATTTATTTTCAGTTCTTTTTTTCCCCACATTTCATGTTTTATAGGCCTTGTTACGTTTGTTAGATTAGCAATATGTGTTTTCCGTTTTGTTTTTCAGGTTATATTTTCACTTTTTCAATTTTGCTATTCAAGTTTGACCATTTCTCTGAAGTTTAAATTGTTTAAAAATAGTATTATAGTTGTTAAAATGTTAATTTTAGTGTCAGTCGTTTCTTAACAAACATACTAACATATGCAATGCAATAATATCTCAGTTGGGTATTTATCTTGACAGAATATAGAGTTTAAAAACTGATGGTCATTTTGACTGCCTATGGTCGTTTTACGTAGGAGTGTAAAGGTAACACAAGCCTTTGAAAATATCAATGTTTTTGATGGAAATGTCACTAACCTTGTTCATAAATGATGGTGGTGTTTTCCAGTGCATCATGAGAGACAGAACCATTCTCCATATCCTGCATGGCTTGTAGTGTCACAGAATCGACAGTTACCTAATGGAGAGGTTCAACATGTTACGAACATTGCCAATACACGAGCCAACAAACAAATAAACATGATTGTGTAATGGACTCACAATGGAGTTCTGCAGCTCATCGTGCTGCTGTTTTAACTCCTCTATTTGCTGCAGAGTGAAAAAGGGTCTACGGCGCCTCCTGACTGGCTCTTCAGGGTGAGTAATGCACCACTCCTCAAAGTCCTCCGGGTGGCGACACTGTACATGCAGGCGCAAGTTCTTCCTGTGCTTGGTCATGAAGTGGCACATGTCACAAGAGAAAGGCTTCTCTCCTGAAAAGGACAGATATATGTAAATCAGTTCTTAGTTATTAACTGCAACATGAGATGAACATGAAAATGTGAACAACTTTAGAAAAGTCTGTGTGGTATGTTGTGGTACACAAACCTGTGTGCTTGATAGCGAGGTGCGACACCAAGAAGTCTTCCTTGGAGGTGGAGTATTTACAGTAGTCACACTTGAAGGGCCTGTCATTGGTATGGGACAGCTGATGGTTCAGCAGGAGCTTCTTGTTGTCACATGTGTAGTCGCAGAACTCACACTTGAACCTGGCACATACACATCGGAGAGTTATTTATAAAAATATGATGCATACAAAATTAAATTATTAACAACAATAACAATGGCTGGCATTAACCCATGAACACTTAACTCTATGCTCTAAACTAAACATTTGATAACATTCAACTTTTGCAAAACTGACATTTAATCTGATTTCTATTAGGGGTCAAGAGAAAATAATTAGGAATATTCACTTGCTATCTCCAAGGCTTTGTATGTGGGTCAATAGGTGCATTTTGAATGTGTAGCGCTTCTTGAAGGATTTGCCACACTGTGAAGAGAGACAGGCAGAAGCAACAGAATATCAGCAGTGAGGTACTACAAACTGGAGCCATCCATAAGGACAATGTATGCACTGATAGAAATGTTAAATGATTTGAATTAAAGCATTTGATTAAAAGTGGCATATTTAATACTGAAAATGACTTAACATATCACATTTTTGCTAATTTGTTAATGCTGTGACATTATTTGAGATAATACATTGTGATGGTATAAAAAACTGTGGCTATTGTCACTATAAACAGTAGCGATAAACTACTAAGCTACTAGGACCAATTTGGGAGTTCATCAGTTTAGACAGTTCATCCATCCATCCATTTTCCAAGCTGCTTATCCTAATTAGGGTCGCGGGATGCTGGAGCCTATCCCAGCAGTCATTGGATGGAAGGCGGGGAAACATCCTGGATAGGTCGCCGGTCCATCGCAGTGCAGACACATTCACACCTAGGGACAATTTCAGTATGGCCGATTCACCTGACCTATATGTCTTTGGCCTGTGGGAGGAAACTGGAGCACCCGGAAGAAACCCATGCAGACACGGGGAGAACATGCAAACTCCACACAGAGGAAGACCTGGGATGACCCCCAAGGTTGGACGACCCAAGGGTTCGAACCCAGGACCTTCTTGCTGTGAGGCAACAGCACTAACCACTGGGCCACTGTGCCGCCCCAGTTTAGATAGTAAAACATTCAATTAAACCCTTCTATTAGAATCGTAAGTAATGTATCAGTGGAAGCAAGAAAAGCAATTAACAAAATGTATCAAAATTACAAAACATTTTTGAATACAAAATTTGAAACTAACAGAACATTTTATATTTCAATATGTAAAGAGGTTTCCTTGATTTGCCCATCTTGCACACCTTATCACACATGTGCGGTTTCTCAGCACTGTGGGTCTTCATGTGCTGGGTCAGTCTCTTTTGCATGGGGTAAACCCTGTGGCAGACAGGACAAGGGAACTGGGAGACCTTGGGTACCTGCAAGTGCAGGCATGAAAGGGGACAGTTGAATACTTTGCATTTGTATTTATAAACAAAAGACTTGTCTGCATTATGCCTTTGGCATGTAGCTGTATTGTAGTGATGATAATTGGAAATCGAAATCTGGAAAGGTTCTAAATCTTACCAGCTCAGTCTTTCTTTTTCTAGAAGATGGAAGAAAAATAGATCAGTGGCAGTATATGAAAACATTAATGCACAGTATTTTCTTGTATTGGGAAACATCAACAGCTGTTGGATAAGTCATCTGAGGGATGTACTTGTCTTTGTTGTGAACTGCTGAATGGCGGATCACATCTTTCCTGTAGACGCTGCTATAGTCACACTCTTCACACTTGAATGGCTTGGTCCCCTCATGGTTGAACATGTGATCCTGTAATACAGCACCCCAGACATTAAACACATGTGACTTTGAGTCCCTGAAGTGACCTGGAGTGGCTCGTTTTGCTGGAACTGACCTTGAGAGAGGACCAGCGTTTGCAGCGATAGTTGCACTGCAGACACTTAAAGAGCTCTGGATCATTGCCTTCATGGGAATTCACATGAAAGCGCAGGTCTTCTTGGGAGAGGAAACGTGAGCCACAGATCCAGCAATTGTGCGGCCTTAGGAGTGGTTTGAGGGATTTATAGTATCGACTGGAATATAAAGAACAGTGGAGAGACATATAAGCTTTCTATAAAAGCCATAGCATATTATGAGAGCTGTTATACATAATGCAATTGCACTGAATAACTAGATCCTTACTTGCGATTTATATACTTCTTATACTTCTTGCGTAGAAACCTCTTGGAGGGTCGACCGCGCCTCTTGGGGTAGAACTCTTCTTCTGGCGCTGTGTTTGATGACGGGTCTTTGTTCTCAGAGTCTGATTGGCTTACTGCTGCCTCAGCTGCGTCTCCATTACTCAAAGAATGTGAGCCATTGCCTAACCCGGAAGAGCTTGCCTCCTCAGGGGCACTGGCATCCACACTCACCCTGGGCTTCTTAGGAGCACTCTCTGCTTCTGAATTTAACAAATGCAGAAATGGTGAGTGAGGCAATGCAAGTTATTATGATGTGAATACCAGCAATACTAGCAATTGTACAGTGCTGGCTATCATTTTGCCCTGGCAAAACCCACCTTTGCTGCTGAAGCCTTCCTCCACAAGGCTGTACTTTCTGGGCCGACCAACCTTGCGCCGCGGACGCCCCTGAGAAGAGGATGAGATGGGGGGAGTGGGCTTCTTTAGAATGGCCGGTGGTCTACCCCGGAAATCCCCATCTACTGGGTTATAGTCACTGTCCTCTGGAAATAAACAGATATGGTGGGGTATGGAGAGTAGTGAGTGTATATTATCAATTACACTATATGTCAGTAAGTGACTGACTGACTGACTCAGAAGCATTCGAATAAGTAACAATTCATATCCCCGAAGATCTGCTTCAAGATCTAATCAGTGACATGAGTCCCTCACTGACCTTCTGGGTCATCGATAGCTCCAGCATCCACAATGTCATCCTCATCTTCCTCTGCTTGTTGTGGCTCCTCTGACTTCACCTTTGCTGCCTTCCTCTCCTCTGCTGCCTTCAGCTCTGCCTGGCGACGAGCCAGGGTCTCACTCTTAGGGGGACGCCCTCGACCACGCTTCTTTGGGGCCTCCCCTGGAATACATTGTACAGGACTGTTAAGAAGAGCAACTGTCATGGGTCTAACGACATATCGCTCTGCTCTATAATCCACTGCCATCTCCTACCTGCAGGTTTGAAATGCCGATCTCTCATGTGATTAATGAGAGTATCTTTGGAGGTGCTCTTATATGGACACATCTTGCATTTAAACTGCTGTACGATCACCACCTCCATCATCTCCTCTAGCTCAGCCAGGTTGGGTGGTCGGTCTCCACAGCCCTCATCCACGGCCGGTGTCTCTGATGCCGCCACCAGCCCAGCCTCATCCTGAGGCCCCTGTGAGCCCTGGGGCTCCTCTTGACTGTGAGAGCACTGCACAGATAGCCCAGGCTCTGGGTGGGTGGTATAGGTGCCACTGCTACTGATGTATGGCCCAGGCTGGCTCTCACTGCACTCCAGGGCCTCAGCTGAACCTGCTGTGTCGGCAAGGGGGTGGTCGGATGAGGTGCCCTCATCAGCGTAGAGGGAGCCTTCTGGGCCGTTGCTGCTCTCCATGTAGCAGGAGTGCTGGGGCTGCTGCGGGGAGAGATGGGGGTGGTCTGGGTCCTGATTCTGGTCATCATCTTCATCATCATCATCATCATCATCATCTTGAGCGTGGTACTGTGAACAGCCCGGCTGCTCAGAGTCCGCAGCTGCTACACACTGCCCACCATACTCAGTCCCATACTGGCGAATGGTCTGGGAGCGGTGGTCAGCACTGCTGTCAATGTAGCTACGTGAATGATGAGGTTGTTGTCCATCATCTGCTGAACTTTCGAGGTACCCGGCACTGCACTCCACCACATAGTGACCTCGGTTGGCAGGGTTGGAGTCGGCCCCGCTGCACTCCACATACCCAGGAAGGTCCTGGTCACAGTTGTCTCCACTGTAGTCAGGGAAACTGACCTGGGAGCGGGTCTGGTCGGGCTCCTCTGCAGAGCATTCCATGTAGGAGGAGGACGACGACGACTCCCCAGTCTGGTCTGGACCATCTGCACTGCAGTCCATGTATTGGGAGGGGTGGGAATGCTGAGGCTGGTCTGGCTGACTGCTACTGTCCTCTGGATAACCCGAGTGTCCTGGCTGATCGTCAGGTTGGTCTGGTTCCAAGTTGCCCTGCAAGTCATTTTGGTCCAAACAAGTAGAGGTCGGACCTTCACCTATAGTCTCAATGGTTATTCGGCTGGACAAGGCTGAGGAGGACATCTGGGCTACCATAGGAGCACCTAGTATAGGACATGCAAAGAAAAAAAAAAGTGGGATAAAACAATAAAAAGTGGACCCAATACACCATGGGCTTTTCACTGACTTTCTAAGCACTGAATACCATTATGTCAGTATTACCAACTTGAAATTTGCTTGTTTGCATTTGAGATCAAATTTAGTTCTGCATCATCATGTGAAAACAACAGACAAAGATGGCTTCATTTATTCCAAGATGGGACACTGCAAGAAATATTGTTTACATCGTATTCCTTTTAGATATGAAATGTAAGAATGACCGTGCCACCAGAAATTAAATGTAGTTTGTACATTGTTGCTGTATCTGGGAGAGGAACAGTGGAGGAATAGGCACCTACTAAGATCTGAAATATTATTTTAGAGTTGTATTCAAGAGCCCAAAGCATCAATGTGATTTTTATGATTTCTTTTTATCATACTTTGCTCTAAATACAAATAGTTTCAGTTTCCTTTGTCAGAAAACAGGGCAATTTCTCAAATTCACAAATGTAAAAAAGTTGAAAAAAAAACAAAAAAGCCCTGGTATTACTGTTAAAATAAGTGAATTGAAAGACAAATCACAAGGAAGCTCACCATCATCGGGTCCTTGTAATATTAGATACTGGGTTGTTTCTGCACCCCCATCTTCTGCACTAGTAACAGCTATACATCCTTAAGGAAAAAAAAGCGGTGATGTTGTGATGTTTAGATACCTACTCCAAATATTTCATGTATGAAATGTGCTATATAAATAAAGTCAGACTGACTAATTGATTGACTGACTGACTGACTGACTGACTGACTGACTGACTGACTGACTGACTGACTGTGAAACATTGCGATACATCCACAAAATACCAATACACCTCTTAGTCATCCTTTTCTCATACCATTCATGATGTCAGGACCGATGGTGGACTCTATGATCTTGTCTATGGCTGACCCCAGATCTGAGGAGGTGGAGGCGGTTGAATCAGACACCATCATAGCTCCTTCAGACACGGCACTAGAGTGGACAAGTACCTGCGCCGACTCAGACACAAGCACCGATTGAGTCACCGTGGAGACACTGGATACACTGGTGGACTGGGCCACTGAGGACGAGTCTGGGAGGTGGACCGAGGAAACTCGGATGTCTGTGCTAGAGCTGGTCTCTGGGATGAACACCTGGTGAAAGGGTTGTGTATGAGATGCTTAGAATAAACAATTAATTTCAAGTTCAAGGTTTAGAATAGAATATGTTTTAATTGTCATTGTACACACATACAATGAAATTCATCTCTGCATTTAACCCATCTTAGCTGCGTAGCTAGGAGCAGTGGGCAGCCGCCATGCAACACGTGGGGACCAACTCCAGTTATTTCTTCCTTTGCCTTGGTCAGAGGCAGAGACAGGAGTATCAACCCTAACATACATGTCTTTGATGGTGGGAGGAAACCGGAGCACACGGAGGAAACCCACGCAGACATGGGGAGAACATGTAAACTCCATACAGAAAGGACCTGGGACGGCCTGGGGTTCAAACCCAGGACCTTCTTGCTGTGACGCAACAGTACTAATCACTGGGCCCCGTGCCAAGTAAGTTTGCATATTCCAGGAACTTGACCTGGGGTGATGCTTACATGAAAGGCATTCCTACAGAAAAAGTTTATTGTAACAGTTATTGCAATCTAATGGCCTTTGGCATATTGACATTTTCATCTCACATGAATAGGACAAAAACCGGCTTACCACAAGCCCCTCTGAGCTCTGTCCCACGTGGCAGTCAGACTCTGGGGCCTGTACATGAGAGGCAGCAGCATCACTGCTGTCAGCAGACATGGCCTCTGATGATTCCATGCCCATGCCACTCTCAGATGGCTCCTCCATCCCTGACGGACCTGCATCACTGCTGCTCTCCACTTCAATCTCTTCTGAATCCATAACTATGCATAGAAAAGATGGCAAACACATTAGGGAACAATAACTTTTAGTCCAGAGAAAGTACACTGCCATTGATTGTTCATTGTTGGGATGCACCTCCTGTTTCGCCATTGCTCTAGACTTATAATCAAAGTACTCCTCAGTAAATGTGTCATTTTGTGATGTGCATTCCTCTTCTTCCTTATTATGTTATTGCATATTATTTTGTTATTGCAAGACAGGCTTTGTTTGGGTGAACACCAGTGAACTTACACTTTTTAATACCATAATATTTACTTATCCCTGGACCCCTTGGGGAACTGTATTGTGCAGCAGCACAGAGAATCAAGCAGTGCAACATAATAGTATGCAAAATACTGTACATAGTATAGCATGGGACATGGCATCCTTTAATATGTCCTCTCTAGTAATAAACATGCAACTGGCATATAAGATAAAATAGCCCACCAATGGGTGACAATCGACAGGAATCAAACATAAATGAAGTAAACAATTAAAAATAAAACCCTCCTTAATATATGGAGCCCATGGTGAATGAACCCTAAATAGTAAAATTAAAACTATATCTTGCATCATTTGCTAAGAATGTATTCCTAGTCCAGTAATATGTTTGTTGTTCGGAAAAGTTTGAGTCTCAAGTTGTCATCTCCTATTGTGTATAGCAGCCCTCTGTAAATTGGTATGTTACTCAAAGGAGTCTTGTGGTATGCCATCTTTCTCAATTGTGAGAAACTGCAATCAATTTAGCTGACTTCCCTTGGCAATTATGGTAACATTTCGGCGTTTCAGAATTCCATAATTGGGTCGTATTCTCCATTTAGACCAATTATCATATCGTATGATTGTTATTAAACGGTTTTAAATGAGACAGGCCACAATTTGAGGGATCAATAAAACTTTTATTTGACAACAGGACGTCACTGGGGTAAATTGGCCATTTTAATGTTTCCTATGACAACAAGGTGGTACCCTAACCGGGGTAAAGATTGAATTAATCGGTGTTATACAGGAGACACAAAGGAACACAAGTCGATGATTTTATTGCACTACGGCCACACGGGCACCGACTGCGAAGGGTAACCTGTCGCTAGCTCGGTACACGAGAGGGCTAGCTTAGCTACCGTTAGTCGGTGTTGTAAGCTTGTCATCCAGTGTTATAAAATTATAGACCACCAGTACATGTCCGATGTTTGTTGACGTTATTTTGAAGCTTTTACTCCTGACATAAACTTAAATAAAGAGGGATTTTCGTAGTTTCCCCCATCTAAACATAGCAGACGAGTTCCCCCGTGTTGCACTTACACGGTCAAAACGCAACCTACGCTAGGCTAGTTAGCCGCTTTAAACAGGCCAAGCTGTCCTTCCTCCTGCCTGCTCCGCATCGCCATTTGCACAAAGCCCCTTTTCCACTCAGGCATTCTGAGAGCTCTACTGGGGACCTCGAGGGCCTCAGCTACAACAGACCGCCCAAATTCTGTCCCTGAAGAAAATTAAAATATTTTCTGTCTCTGACACAAGATCCGCTGCTAGTTTTTCTTACCGTGTATCTGCGAGTGGAAATGTATGTCTCGTTGTGGACACGCTAAACAAAATAGAGATTTGGAAGCGATAATAGGTACTCCATTCTAGTCGGGCGCCATGAGTATCTCCTTGCTTCCTGTTCGGCCAACCGGATCTTATTTATCAGTTTTGAAGAAAAGATGAATGTTGTATAACCAGGCGGTTAATGGTATATTTTTAAATAGTTTGTTTTATTTAAAAATGCTTCACATTTCTATCTGACTTGCATTCTTGGTGAATAAGCTGTTTATGGACATTTGTGGACTATTCTTTTCAGTGGAAGGCGTGGTACGCATTTTCCTGCGGAGTAATACGCACCGAGGTTGTAGAGAAACGAAACGATGGTACTAATTAAAATTGTTTTCGCTTGGAGTATAGTTCATTATCGCCCCTTGCTCAATTCCTTATTTTTATGTAATTATTATGTTAATGGCCTAACTTTCTTAACTTGTTGATTCCTTTTTATGTGTTATTACAGCACTTCAATCCTGTTTGTTTTTTTCTCTTTTCAACAGTAATAATAATAATAATAATGGATTACATTTATAGAGCGCTTTATCTAGACACCCAAAGCGCTACACAGTGTAGGGGGAAAACTCACACCAACCATCAAATAAAAACCAGAACCCAAAATAAAAATTTAAGTGTTTTGTTATTTCATATAAGCTATTGGTGGTTAAATGTGCGCTATAGATAATTGAAAACATCGTTTCATCGGAGGCGTGATTCTATTTTGGACAGGAAAGCTTACTTGTGTTGTACAGTATTGAGTTAGTCAGTGTACTTATGTTCTATGTGTTATGAATAACGTGCTTTAAATGCTTTAAAAATATTTTCTCCATGCTCGTTACATGGGTTTACAACACAATCACGCAGGAGCTATAATGACCACCAGCAGCCTATTTCTGTGTTCGGGATGTGTTCATTGATGCTGAGAGTAGATTTGTTTTTCCAATCAATGACAACAATCAGAGCAAGGGATGGGGAAACTGGATGTAAAATATTCATAGGCTATTGTCGGTGTGTTGTCACATGTAAATGTTTGAGGAAACTTGTAAGGGCCGACAATTCTCACAGAATATGTTTATTGGCTTTAAAGTTGAACTTTAATACAAAACATAAATAATTTCAGTGAGGGAGACATGCAGTGCCATCCAGTGCAAGTAACTGGCCTTTAAGCCATTTATAGAAATACAAATGCATACAATTGTACAAAACATACAAGCCATCAAACACAAAAATAATATTACATATTGCTTCAAACACTTAAGTAATTCAATACTGTTAAAGTCTGAGCCTGTCAGACATAGATAAATCATTTATGAGCAAACATGAAATCTGATCTGATGCAGATAACACTTGGAAATATTTGAGCTAAGGTTATAGGCCTAAAATTTTAGGCCGCAATAACATCTGTTCACAGATAATCAGATTAAGAGCGAGGCAATTCCAGATGCTACACTTTTCTTAACTGATCTGAAACACTGAGTTTTTAAAGGCCTGGTTTTATATGCCACAACAGGGCTGGCTGAATAGCGGCCAATAATTTGCCATCTCAGAAAGCACACACAAATCAATCAATGCATGCTGTATTGGTTTTCCTAATATTATAGAAGTTGTTCAGCTCATGATGGTGTATTGATGTGTCCCTCAGTAATGATAGCCTGAGGAATCCGAACACTTCAGGATATCATACTTCACATAGCCCACGCGGTCCACCTGTCTGCGGGAATTCATACGCCAGTAGAAGCGATCGCGGCAAAAGTAGATGTGACCTAAAGTTGAGAGATTCCAATTTTTTATAACAAAGAACAAGATGGAGAACTCTTCGTGTAATACAAATACTTTGATACAGCATTTTCATTGGAATAAATATTTCAACATTTTATAAATATTTACCTTTGAACTGGAATACATCATGAGCATCGCTAGGGACGCCACCGAAGACCAAATCTGTGTACCGGGGGTACCCTCTGTCAATTTTCTGTGCCTTCACATCAAGCCTGTTTTGATCAGACACATCAGACATTATAACAAGAGATGACAGCAATAATTATTTTACTCTCTTCTATGTTGAATAAATATTCTGAAAACCTTGTAAAAGCCCTTTTTTAACATGATATGCTGACTCAAAGCGGTCGCAAATTCAAGTCTCAAGAGAAGTTGCAGGAGGATAGAAAGCACCTGTAATACACCTGAGATCCCCCTAGTACCACTGCTGTCAGCTACAGTACCATTGAGCACTGAAGCCAGAGGTACTGCAAAGAATCTTGCGTACTCTGACAAGCTGTGATGCTTGCCCCCCTAGAGTGATGCATCCAATTTATGACACTGTCATGATGTCTGTCTAAATGATCCCTTATAGCTTGGGGCCCTGTGAAAGTACCTCCCCCTCCCCCTTTTTCCTCTAAGCTTGAGCCATCAGTGGCCTCAGCGCCTTGCTGAAGCATATGATGGTGGATGATAAAAGAAGGGAGACCTAGAGTTTCTCACCCAGTACAGTAATTCAAGGTGGAAACCTCATTGTAACAGGTGTACATTTACAACTTCAGATGCATATATTTTGTATAATAGGTCAAACTTAAACTCACCTCCAGAAGTTCTCCCCACTGAAAAGCAAGACTTTGCTTTTCCCTCTCTGCAGTGAGCCCTCCACCTTTTGGATGTTGCTCGGTAAGCCTAGCTTCTCAATGCTGCGGGGTCCTAGAACGTTCTTTCCTGTGTACACCCAGAATCGAGTCCCTGTGGACGATACAAGAGAATATAGCTATGTGAGGATAACTGGCACTATTGGTAGGAGTATTAAAGAGCATTTTCTTATTATCACTTGTATACAAGTCAACTCAAGTCAATTTCATTTGTGTAGCCCAATATCACAAATTACAAATTTGCCTCAAGGGGCTTTACAGCAGCACAACATCCTGTCCTTAGACCCTCACACCGGATAAGGAAAACTCCCTAAAAAAAAATCCAAACGTTTAACAGGGAGAAAATATAGGAAGAACTCCAGCCCTCAGGGAGAGCAACAGAGGAGGGATCTCTCTCCCAAGACAGACAACGTGCAATGGATGTTGTGTGTACACAATTTACAGAATACAACATTGAAAGAGGATAAGAGAATTATAATGGAATTATAGAATACATGAAGAATATGATGAGGAGGATGCCAAGCAGTGTCCAGACACCACCAGAACAGCTGTGTTACCTGAGAAAAAGTAGATTTTCCTTGTCACAATGTCCTCGAAGGCGGTGTCAATGACGGCTGGCAGTGCTGGCCACCTCTCAGACATAGAAAACGGACCCTTGAGGTCCTCATTGTTCCTGCCGGACATCTTCCAGTAAAGTCTGTTGGGAGATCATATGATTCAGTAAAGGAGGAATGCCAAGTTGTACCCATAATATTTTCACCAATTTGCACAAAGAGAAGACATATCTGCTCACCCATCCTTGAAGAAATGCAGTTCTTGGCCAATCTCAGTGATGGTATCAAATTTGGTCATCTGGCAGATATCTTTTGTTGGATCAACAGGGTGTGTGGTGGTTGTGGTGGTCGGTTCTGTGGTAGCTGGAGTTTGAGGTTCATCAGTAGGCTCTGGGTTTGGAGTAGTGGTTTTGGTGGTGGGCTGTGGAGGTGTTGGATCAGGGCCAGTTTTGGATCCTGAAGATAAGAAATTGTTAGTCAAGAGAAATTTTTGGATTTGGATCAATAATTTTTAAACCTATGGAAACTTGACTGAATATGATTATTAAAATGTAGTGGAAAATACACTATGCTGATTTATGTTAGCTGTCTGTGTAATGATGACATACCATAGAGATACTGAATGCCTTCAATGTCGTCTTCATGCAGGGAGAAGTTTTCTACGTAGCTGTACATAGGGTACATGAGAGCTTCTCTGATATTGGTGTGGTCAAGCCCCAGAGCATGTCCAAATTCATGGGCTGCCACCAGGAACAAGCTGTAACCTAGGAGAAATAATAACTATCACTGTCTATTCAAATTAAATGCAAATCCAGAGCAATTATGCTGAATTCTGCTTGTTCTTTTGATGCTACTTACCTCTGTCTGGACAGAAACCCCATTTCTTGTCATCATCATAGTTCTCAGTGGTCGCGCACCACAACTTGCCATCTCCCCGCCCTTCACTGGTACAGGAGTCATAACTCCTACCCAGGAACACAAAGGGGAAGTGGCATGGTTCTCCCTCAGAATTTCCACCAATCACAGCATTGTCTGTGCAAACACAGAATCAACAATAAGGGAACAAGCCTTTGTGGCAGCATTGTGAAATAACTCACTCTATATGGTGGTGTACGACTCTCACCTCGACTGGGACAAAATCCATATTTCTTGTCATTGTCAAAGTTGTCTGTGGTAGAGCACCAGCGGTAGTCATCACTGCGGCCCTCAGTGGTACAGCTGTCATATGTCTCCCCCAGAAATGTGAAGGGGAAGACACATTTAGCTCCATCACTGTTTCCTCCAAATGTATACAGAACTGTCAGGGGAAAAAAGGGGATTGAAGAGTTGCAAAGAGTAATAAATACTATCAGCATGTCACAAAAGCAGGCGCTCTCATATTGGGGACCTTCTGACCTATGATTCTCCGTAACAAGAATTGTGACTTACGTTCACTAGGACAGAAGCCATATTTCTTGTCTCTTCCAAAGTCTGCTGTGGTGGCACACCAAGGTAAATTGTCGGAACGACCGTCAGTCGTACAGCTGCTGTAGTACTTGCCCTCAAATAGGAAGGGAAATTGGCACAAGGCACCCTCTGCATTCCCAAAGCGTGTCTTCACAACTTGAGTGAAAGCATAGATAATTTAATTGTCATTAATAAACTGAACACTAGATGGAGGGGTTGTTTCACTGATTATTTATGATAACATGAAGTCATTGGAAGGTCTGCTTTTACCTGGTCCTTTGCCCAGGGTCCAGTATTCATCATCATCAAAGTGGGCATCTCCCTGTAGTCCCTCACCAGGGGGATAGGCATGGGCCAGAAGACCATCTCTGCCATCAAATGGATATGGGTCTCCGTGATCTGCCAGAAAACCAGTATATCCATAATATAATTGTCCGATAAAAATAATTTATTTTCAAGTATTTTATGTATGTTTTGAAAGTAAAGTTGGATACAAACATTACACTTAGTTGTGTGGCCTAAGTCTTAAATTGCACATCATAAGGACAAAGCTACCAAAGACACCTACCGGCTTTTCCAAATAATATCATTATGTCAGCAGTCCCATCATAGAGCCGAGTGAAAGTTAGAGGGGACACATCGCTCCACACTTTGAAGGCTCTGGCAAAGGCATCGTCAATCAGAGACTGCTCCAAGTCGGGGGAGTAGTTAACGATCCTGTGCAGAAGAATACAGTCACACTATATTAAGACACACCAATGTGGCTCTATAAATCACACATTAAAACATTACATATCTCACAACAGTCAGCCCAACATAGGATTTTGGATGTCAAACTTGAACTAAACTTTGATAACCAGAAAAAAAAACGTTTGGAAGTATACTCTCTCTATTGACGAATCCTTTGCCTTGACTCACCTGTAAGTGATGTCATTATGGTCCCATTTCAAGTTTCCCTCAAAAGTCTTGTAGTTGCGTACATCAGGTACACCACAGCGAGGCTGCTTCATGACTTGCACCGTGGGCTTGTCTAATAGTCCTGTCTCCTCCAGTCCCATCTGCCTTTGCAGCCTCTTCAAAGCTTTTTCAGTGGACACCATGGACTGAAAGCCACTGCGGCGGAATGTGTTCATGTAGCCAAACTTCTTTAAATAACCCTGAAGGAGAACATGAAAAAAAAAAAAACACTGAAATTAGCACAGGTACATGGTGTGATTATAGTGCCAGACCCATTAAGCTTGTGTATTGAAAGCAAAAGTAGATTTAGCGGCATTATAATTGAAATTGAGACCTCCATTCCAGTAATTACTGAGGCATCTTTACTTCACAGCTCACACAGTATTTTGGGAATGCTAATCACTCTCAGACAAAATGAACCATCTGTTACTTACATCTGCCAGCTCGATATCAGTCGTGTTTTTAATGACATCTCCCGGGAAGGTAACAAAGACAGACTTGAGAGGAAGGCTCCATCCATCCAATGAGCACATCCCCAAAACAAGGAAAAGTGAAGCACAGGCTCTCATGGTGAGACCAAGACTTGGGTAAAATGTAGTGTGGAAACACGGGTTAGGTCTGTTGGTGACAAAGCGCTCTGTCAAACAAACAAAAAGAGATAAAAAAACAAAACAAAACAAAAGTTTCTCAAGTGAAGATTATAGGATATCAACAAAGTGTTCGCTCTGCAGTGTTGGCTCCAGCCTCTGTTTTGACTGGTGGCTTTTGTTGTCGCCCTCCTTTGTGCTCCTGAAGCTTTGGACTCTATTTATACGCTACCTAACATCTTAGTCACTTAACCTCGCCCCCGTCAGCAGCTAACCTCAACCCTCCCACTCCCAGATCTTCACAGAAAGTGGAGACGTAGAGTGGAGATTGGGGATTTCCGAAATATCTCCATTTAGCTTTACCTAACATTACATGAAATGTGGGCTAATTGTTCTTTTCTTGCATGATTTATTTTCAAAGGCGTCTGCTGGCAGTGGTAAAGGGACATTAAAACCAATTACATCAAATGATTGTTACTATTAATAAATGGTATCATTAGTAACATAAACATAATTATCATAATTTGGATTGTACAAGTTAATAATAACTTCATCAGCTAAATGATGCACCTTAAAACTTGGACCTAGCTATAAAATGTTCTGATAATGTAAAGTCTCCAAGGAAAAACGTCAGAAATATGACTTCAGCAGCACTGTCTGTCAATATCATTTGGTAGTTCAGCTCAGCTCAGCATTTTAGTTCATGGATAAAAACACACACAAAGCCCCGTCACACATATGAGTCATGCAATTCTTCAGCACATCCAAAATTTGGTCAGAAGCAACACACTCATCAAGGGCCCCAGCCAGTTTCCTTTGTTCTTATGGTCAAAGCTTTAAGATGGGGTTTGTGCCACTTTTCTGTTTTGATACATGCTGTAGAAAACAGCTTCCTCTTCATACAAGGCTGGCTAGTGAGTAAGATGCCAAACTGGGTCCAAATGGGGTCAGAGCGGGATTTTTTTCTAGAACCATATGAGTAAATATAACAGGCATGCATGCACATCTTGCCATTAAGAGATATGTAGTATGCCCTACTTAAATGCGTGTTTTACAAGGTACCAGTTACATTCGTCCGTCCATCCATCCATCCATCCATCCATTATCCAAACTGCTTATCCTGCTCTCAGGGTCGTGGGGATGCTGGAGCCTATCAACCTGAAAATTGTTCAACCACCTCAGGGAATTTTTACTGTTATTGAATGACTTTTTTTTGTTTGTTTTTTTTAGGAGATTTAAGACATATAAGTAAAGGTTTACTCTGTTGTTTCTGAGTGCCTTAGATTCTCATGTATTTCCATATCATATATTGTAGATTAGGTTTGAGGACAAAATATATGGTACAGATGAAAAATGAACATATTTCAAGTCCTCAATAATTCTTGAGAACTTACTCTCAATATTGTTGGTTAGAATTTAGGCAATGACCATCTGCATCATCACTGTACACATAGTACACTGATGCAGTGCCCTCACAAGCTTCATCATCAAGGTGTCGCAATCACAATATCACACACATCAGTGATGACTTATAACTGTTATTACGTTGTCAGTCTAGTAACAAGCCATGCTGTACTTTTCCCTCAAATAAGATCGCCTTTATTGCTCTCTCTCTGAGGAACTTTTTACCGATAAGATTTTTCCATCTTTTGAAAACAAATGAATGCGACACTGAATATAAAAAATGTTAATTTGTGATTTAAAACCTTGTAAGTCAACACCTCAGAGGTGTAATTGTTTGAATGTGGAAGTGTTGCATGAGTGTGGATGTAAATGTGTGGATGTGAACACGTATGTATTTGCATTGCTATTTTCTGTATACCTTTTCTGCATTTACACACAGATGTGCAGGTGTTTGTGGGTGTAGGTGTTATATGTTATTATTTAAGGATTCATATGTATCAGTGATGTTAGTAGGGGCACTTGTAGTTACGTGGTGTGAATCTACTCTGCTTAATTGTGGTTAAGTGGTATGAATCCACTCTGCTTCCTTTGTAAGTCATCGTATGATTACTCACCTGGTTCTCACCAAAATGGCCAAAGCTGCACAAGAGGGAATTTTTTTCAATGAGCACACTGCTGACATTTCCTGTGCTCCCATGCACGTTTATTTAGTTGGTGCCTAAAAGCTGCAAACCTGAAACCTGTTTTTTTTAATTATTATTCATTTTAATTTGCTGACACCTTTTTGATACTGATACTTTTTTTTGTGTGTGTATTTGACAACTGCAAATCCCACAGATCCAGAGTCATTGGTCCTATTGTTCCAGCTCCCTGTCCACTGCCATAAAAAAAAAAAAAAAACCATAAAAATGATGGTTAAAAACAATTTCAGGTATTGATGTTGACGTATACATTGCTAAATGTCTTCCAACATGCTTGGTCAGTCATTGTCAGCCACAACAAATTTGCTTCTTCAAACTTGCCGCTACCTGCCTTATTCTTAAGCATTCGGCTGTTTTGTTTTGTTTGTTTTTTCCTTTCTTCTTCTTCTTCTTCTTCTTCTTCTTCTTCTTCTTCTTCTTCTTTTTTAACCTGATTAATCGTCTAAATGGGCAACTAAACAGCATTCATGATTTGGATATTCCTGTATTAGCCACTGTTCCAAATACGCTGGTGATATCGAGTCAAAAGGACATTAGTTTGCGTGTAAATCTTCAGGGTTGCAACTTTAGTGTGCCGGAAGAAAAACAAGACTCCTACTTCGATTGCTGTGCCAGAAACAGGCCATGGTCAGATAAGGTATAGAGAGCAAAGTCTGAAACCCCACTTCAGACTACACCGTATTTCCTGGACCACAGATAGCACTCAGCAAAAAATGAATTGTTGTGAGGGAAAAAACATATTGTAGCGTGCATGGATAAGTAGACACGTTGGTCCTTGCCTAACGGGTCGGACCCTTTAGTCGACTGGTTAACGTTGTCGCTGGAGTGGGAGATACGGGTTAGCGTCCCTGCTGTAGCGGTTCCCGGGCTGCCCCCCCCAAATTCGCTGCATTGGTGTCAGAAGTGGGATGGTGAGACCGCGTGGTCATCGGAAGCGCGTGCGCCCAGAGGCGTGAGGGAGCTGATATGCTTAAACGCGGGGACGCGCTTTCCTGAAGGAGGGGGGGTAACGTAACGTGCATGGATGAGTAGACACGTTGGTCCTTGACTGACGGATCGGGCCCTTTAGTCGACTGGTTAATGTTGTCACTTGCGGAGTGAGAAAAACGGGTTCGCGTCCCGGCTGTGGCGGTTCCCGCGGCTGCCCCCCGAATTCGCTATAATATACGAGTTGCTTCGGCATATAAATCGAATTTATATGGTGGTGCTGTAAAAATTGTACGAGTCGAACGGACATTCAGAGCGGCGACCATTATTACTTGAACCGCTGCCATTTACACAAAGAACCGTGACACATTATGCGGTGCGTGGCTGTACTAATACACGGAAACGCCTGAATGAGTGGTTGGATGGAGAGTGTATTGCCTATCGACCTGCCACAAAACGGCAATGTCCCTGCGTTCCATTGTTTTCCTTCCACAGAAAACCAAAACCAAAGTAAACATTTTCCCTGAACTGTGGCAACAAGTTGGCTACTCGTTACACCGCAAAAGAAAAACACAGGGTGGCCCGAATGCGAAAATGGACCGGAAGTGCCCGCCGACCAATTTGTGTGTTCCGTCATCTAGCGACGCCGCCATTATTGCGGTGGGAAGTAGCAGTGTTTGCTACTGCCTGCTAAGTGACAGTAGCATGGGTCGTTGGATTGACGATGTTAGACAGTGGCTCCCAGTTACTGATGAAGGTACCCTATGGATGGCGATCTTAACGTTATTCAAATTATACATATGTAACCGGTTATTTTCTTGCCCGGTGCGAGATTCGATACGGGGTATATTGCACCACAAGGCGACGTCACGAACCGCTCGGCTAAAGGGTCAGACCCATTAGCTAGGGACTAACGTGTCTTATTAGTAGTTTACACATATTAGTTAGACATCGGTTATGTCAATAGCCAGATAGAGAGAGAAAAATGACCACTTAACCATCCGCGCATTTCAAGTGATGAACGTTTGTGTAGCTAGCTAATATGCTAACGTGACTGTACTAGATGGCTAGTAAACATTCAAGGGTTGCATTTAATCACAGACCAGTTATATTAGTGTAAACTACTAATAAGACACATTAGTCCCTAGCTAACAGGTCTGACACTTTAGCCGAGCGGTTAGTGATGTCGCCTTGTGGTGCAATACACCCCGTATCGAATCCCGCACCGGGCGAGAAA
Source organism: Lampris incognitus (assembly GCF_029633865.1). Classification (NCBI taxonomy): domain Eukaryota; kingdom Metazoa; phylum Chordata; class Actinopteri; order Lampriformes; family Lampridae; genus Lampris; species Lampris incognitus. The sequence goes on along the minus strand of NC_079212.1, from coordinate 26,329,353 downwards.
ATAGCACTGTTACATTGGTGGCAGCAGTAACCCAGCCACTGAGGATGCACAAGCCAGTGCATCTCTAGTGCCGGTCCCAAGCCCGGACAAATGGGGAGGGTTGCGTCAGGAAGGGAATCCGGCGTAAAATCTTTGCCAAATCAAATATGCGGATCATAAATAAGACTTACATACCGGATCGGTCGAGGCCCGGGTTACCAACGACCGGTACTGTTAACCAGCAGCTATGCTACTGTTGGGCGAAGGAGAAGGAAAGGGGGAAAGCATGTCCAGGGGCAGCTAGAGAGGAGGAAGGGTAGGCATGTGGAGGTGAGAGTTGGAACTTTGAATGTTGGCACTATGACTGGTAAAGGGAGGGAGCTGGCTGACATGATGGAAAGAAGAAAGGTAGGCATACTGTGTGTGCAAGAGACCAGGTGGAAGGGGAGTAAGGCCAGGAGTATCGGAGGTGGCTTCAAACTCTTCTACCATGGTGTGAATGGGAGGAGTAATGGGGTAGGGGTAATTCTGAAGGAAGAGTATGTCAAGAGCGTGTTGGAGGTGAAGAGAGTGTCAGACAGAGTGATGAGTATGAAGCTGGAAATTGAAGGTTTATTGCTGAATGTTATCAGCGCATATGCCCCGCAAGTTGGGTGTGAGATGGATGAAAAAGAAGAATTCTGGAGTGAGTTGGACGACATGGTGGAGAGGGTACCCAAGGAGGAGAGAGTGGTGATTGGAGCGGACTTCAATGGACATGTTGGTGAAGGGAACAGAGGTGATGAGGAGGTGATGGGAAGGTATGGAGTCAAGAAGAGAAATGTGGAAGGACAGATGGTGGTGGATTTTGCGAAAAGGATGGAAATGGCTGTGGTGAATACATATTTCAAGAAGAGGGAGGAACACAGGGTGACATACAAGAGTGGAGGAAAGTGCACACAGGTGGACTATATTTTATGTAGAAGGCGCCATCTAAAAGGGATTGGAGACTGCAAGGTGGTGACACGGGAGAACGTAGCTAGGCAGCATCGGACGGTGGTCTGTAGGATGACTTTGGAGACCAAGAAGAGGAAACGAGTGAAGACACAGCCGAAGATCAAATGGTGGAAGCTGAAGAAGGAAGACTGTTGTGTGGAGTTCAGGCAGGAGTTAAGACAGGCACTGGGCGGTAGTGAAGAGTTGCCAGATGGCTGGACAACCACTGCAGAAATAGTGAGGGAGACAGCTAGGAAGGCTCACCAAAATTGGACAATAGAAGATTGGAAAAACGTTGCCTGGTCTGGTGAGTCTCGATTTCTGCTGCGACATTCGGATGATAGGGTCAGAATTTGGTGTCAACAACATGAAAGCATGGATCCATCCTGCCTTGTACCAACGGTTCAGGCTGGTGGTGGTGGTGTAATGGTGTGGGGGATATTTTCTTGGCACACTTTGGGCCCCTTAGTACCAATTGAGCATCGTGTCAACGCCACAGCCTACCTGAGTATTGCTGACCATGTCCATCCCTTTATGACCACAGTGTTCCCATCTTCTGATGGCTACTTCCAGCAGGATAACGCGCCATGTCATAAAGCTCGAATCATCTCAGACTGGTTTCTTGAACATGACAATGAGTTCACTGTACTCAAATGGCCTCCACAGTCACTAGATCTCAATCCAATAGAGCACCGTTGGGATGTGGTGGACCGGGAGATTCGCATCATGGATGTGCAGCCGACAAATCTGCAGCAACTGCGTGATGCTATGATGTCAATATGGACCAAACTCTCTGAGGAATGTTTCCAGTACCTTGTTGAATCTATGCCACAAAGGATTAAGGCAGTTCTGAAGGCAAAAGGGGATCCAACCCGGTACTAGCAAGGTGTACCTAATAAAGTGGCCAGTGAGTGTATGTTATATGTACATTATTTACAATTAGTTCATAAGTCATTCATAAGTCATGTGTGATTTCGTAATTCCTAGGTTACATACAGCTATTTACATGCAGTTATGTAGCCTACAATTATTATTTACATGCAGTCATGTGCAGTTATTTACATGTGTTATGTAGTTATGTCATAGACATGTGATAACATTTTATAATTTACGCAATGTTTATTGAAACATTCTTTCTCTGTATTGCCCCCCTATACAGTTTTACAAAAAAAAGGTTTGAATTCTCAAATTTCTTCAGTAAAGTTCCTCAACTTGGACCGGGACTCTGTATTTCTTTGGGATTCTTCATGTTGGCTATCTGTCGGCCTGTTTATACATGGACACAAACACGTAGGACAGAATATATATTATTAATCGCCTGGCTTGTGATGAGCAACAAAATACCAACTACAGGTCTCTAATAGAGGGTCAAAATTAGCTGAGCTCCGGGTGGGTTGGCCAAATATTGCACACTCTGCCAGATAATTAACACATCGTTCTAAAAGGACCTGTCCGATACTCACTGTCCATTAACAACCATCATAATGTTGAATTAACTCTGCAGAGAAATTCCACACATCTTGAGAGTGGTAAGAATAATGAGGATGAGTAACAAATACCACAATAGCTCAACAATACTACCTAAAATATTGTCCATTACATTACACTGTGTTTCATGTCATAGAAATGGCTTTGCACCTATCAGAATCAATTTGAAACCCACCCTTGAATATGCCAGCCAAATCTTCTCAATATCACACAGCAATATGAGATGGAAAAACAATCATTTGAGTGAAGAATTTTACACTTGTAACCAGTTATTTTCTTGCCCGGTGCGGGATTCGATACGGGGTGTACTGCACCACAAGGGGACATCACTAACCGCTCGGCTAAAGGGTCGGACCTGTTAATCAAGGACTAACGTGTCTTATTAGTAGTTTACACGCTTTTGCAAAGCTTGTCGATTTTCTAAATCAGTTCAGCTAACGTTAATTGATGACAAACTTTGACATAAAATGTAGCTAGACTTATTGACTGTCAAGTTTTCCATGGTTAAAAAAAATCACTTCCACTATTAAACATAGGGCTGCCAGTTAACATTAGAGCAATTAACATTATATATTTTCACGATAATGCCAGTTAGTTGGTTGAGTTGATTTATTATGTGCGACCACCGCAGCCCACTAACGTTAGCTAACTTAACGTAAGCTAAGCAGTGTTAGCTTAAAGACGTGTTTCACCATGTTAGGCTAGGCAGCTGCATGCTAACGTTAGTCACTGTGAGATGAATATAGATTGCCGACCGTTAACTAAAACCTACCATGCTGTTTTTATTGGGAACAAAGTCCTTCCTGTTGGTATTCTTAATCCACTTCTGGCGAATATCTTGGGTCCTCTGCTCGGCCAGATAATCTATGTAAAATGTATGGTCTCAGATAGGGGCAATCTTCATGAAGTAAAGGGTTGTGTATTTCATTCAGTTTTTTTTCCAAACTTAAAGTTTGCCAATACTGTTGGAGCAGCCGACTTTCTTCCCGACTTCCTAGACATCGTTGTCAAATGCAACGTTGAATAATATCAAAAAGATAAAAGTAGAAAATTGTACACTTCTTAGCACAGCTTGCATTCAAACGCGCGCGTATTGTAGGGAAGCGCCACTGCAGTAATGGCGACTTGTTAACTTCCGGTACTTCGCCGGATTAGTCAGGGTAGAGGCTAGTTCCCATCGATGCAGAGAACGGTTAACTGAGCATGCGCAAGTACTCGTTGGCAAGTACTCGTTGCCTCCGTTGTTTGGGTAGGTTAAAGTTAGGGTTAGGGCGGGGTTAGGGTTAAAGTTAGCTAATCAGACGCAGAGTAGGGGTGGGTCTTCCTAGAATCCTAGCGCCTGGATGCTACGCGGAGCGTGTGGAGGCATGGTAGAGGCATTTCGCGCCTGCTCAGTTGACCGTTCTCTACTCCATTTCCGTTCTCTGCATCGATGGGAACTAGAACCCAGCCACTGAGGATGCACAAGCCAGTGCATCCTTAGTGCCGGTCCCAAGCCCGGACAAATGGGGAGGGTTGCGTCAGGAAGGGCATCCGGCGTAAAATCTTTGCCAAATCAAATATGCGGATCATAAATAAGACTTACATACCGGATCGGTCGAGGCCCGGGTTACCAACGACCGCCACCGGTACTGTTAACCATCAGGGTGTCGGTGGAAACTATGCTACTGTTGGGCGAAGGAGAAGGAAAGGGGGAAAGCATGTCCAGAGGCAGCTAGAGAGGAGGAAGGGTAGGCATGTGGAGGTGAGAGTTGGAACTTTGAATGTTGGCACTATGACTGGTAAAGGGAGAGAGCTGGCTGACATGATGGAAAAAAGAAAGGTAGGCATACTGTGTGTGCAAGAGACCAGGTGGAAGGGGAGTAAGGCCAGGAGTATCGGAGGTGGCTTCAAACTCTTCTACCATGGTGTGAATGGGAGGAGTAATGGGGTAGGGGTAATTCTGAAGGAAGAGTATGTCAAGAGCGTGCTGGAGGTGAAGAGAGTGTCAGACAGAGTGATGAGTATGAAGCTGGAAATTGAAGGTTTATTGCTGAATGTTATCAGCGCGTATGCCCCGCAAGTTGGTTGTGAGATGGATGAAAAAGAAGAATTCTGGAGTGAGTTGGACGACATGGTGGAGAGGGTACCCAAGGAGGAGAGAGTGGTGATTGGAGCGGACTTCAATGGACATGTTGGTGAAGGGAACAGAGGTGATGAGGAGGTGATGGGAAGGTATGGAGTCAAGAAGAGAAATGTGGAAGGACAGATGGTGGTGGATTTTGCGAAAAGGATGGAAATGGCTGTGGTGAATACATATTTCAAGAAGAGGGAGGAACACAGGGTGACGTACAAGAGTGGAGGAAAGTGCTCACAGGTGGACTATATCTTATGTAGAAGGTGCCATCTAAAAGGGATTGGAGACTGCAAGGTGGTGACAGGGGAGACTGTAGCTAGGCAGCATCGGATGGTGGTCTGTAGGATGACTTTGGAGACCAAGATGAGGAAGCGAGTGAAGACACAGCCGAAGATCAAATGGTGGAAGTTGAAGAAGGAAGACTGTTGTGTGGAGTTCAGGCAGGAGTTAAGACAGGCACTGGGTGGTAGTGAAGAGTTGCCAGATGGCTGGACAACCACTGCAGAAATAGTGAGGGAGACAGCTAGGAAGGTACTTGGTGTGTCATCAGGACAGAGGAAGGAAGACAAGGAGACTTGGTGGTGGAATGAGGAAGTACAGCAAATTATACAGAGGAAAAGGTTGGCAAAGAAGAAGTGGGATAGTAAAAGAGATGAAGAAAGTAGACAGGAGTACAAGGAGATGCAGCGTAAAGCAGAGAGAGAGGTGGCAAAGGCAAAGGAAAAGGCGTATGGTGAGTTGTATGACAGGTTAGACACTAAGGAAGGAGAAAAGGACTTGTACCGATTGGATAGACAGAGGGACCAAGCTGCAAAGGATGTGCAGCAAGTTAGGGCGATCAAGGATAGAGATGGAAATGTGCTGACAAGCGAGGAGAGTGTGCTAAGAAGGTGGAAGGAATACTTTGAGGGGCTGATGAATGAAGAAAATGAGAGAGAGAGAAGGTTGGATGATGTAGGGATAGTGAATCAGGAAGTTCAGCAGATTAACAAGGAGGAAGTGAGGGCAGCTATGAAGAGGATGAAGAGTGGAAAGGCAGTTGGTCCTGATGACATACCTGTGGAGGCATGGAGATGTTTAGGAGAGATGGCAGTGGAGTTTTTAACTAGATTGTTTAACACAATCCTGGAAAGTGAGAGGATGCCTGAGGAGTGGAGAAGAAGCATACTGGTACCAATTTTCAAGAACAAGGGCGATGTGCAGAACTGTAACAACTACAGAGGTATAAAATTGATCAGCCACAGCATGAAGATTTGGGAAAGAGTAATAGAAGCTAGGTTAAGAGGAGAGGTGATGATCAGCGAGCAGCAGTATGGTTTCATGCCACAAAAGAGCACCACAGATGCGATGTTTGCTTTGAGAATGTTGATTGAGAAGTATAGAGAAGGCCAGAAAGAGTTGCATTGTGTCTTTGTAGAGTTAGAGAAAGCTTATGACAGAGTGCCGAGAGAGGAGGTGTGGTATTGTATGAGGAAGTCAGGAGTTGCAGAGAAGTATGTAGGAGTGGTGCAGGATACGTATAAGGGAAGTGTGACAATGGTGAGGTGTGCGGTTGGAATGACAGATGGGTTCAAGGTGGAGGTGGGATTACATCAAGGATCGGCTCTGAGCCCTTTCTTGTTTGCAATGGTGATGGACAGGTTGATGGACAAGATCAGGCAGGAGTCTCCATGGACGATGATGTTCGCGGATGACATTGTGATCTGTAGCGAGAGTAGGGTGCAGGTTGAGGAGAGCCTGGAGAGGTGGAGGTATGCACTGGAGAGAAGAGGAATGAAAGTCAGTAGAAGCAAGACGGAATACCTATGCGTGAATGAGAGAGAGGACAGTGGAATGGTCAGGATGCAAGGAGTGGAGGTGACAAAGGCATTTGAGTTTAAATACTTGGGGTCAACTGTCCAAAGTAACGGAGAGTGCAGTAGAGAGGTGAAAAAGAGAGTGCAGGCTGGGTGGAGTGGGTGGAGAAGAGTGTCAGGAGTGATTTGCGACAGAAGGGTACCAGCACGAGTTAAAGGGAAAGTTCACAAGATTGTTGTGAGACCAGCTATGTTATATGGTTTGGAGACAGTGGCACTGGCGAAAAGACAGGAGGCGGAGCTGGAGGTGGCAGAGTTGAAGATGCTAAGATTTTCACTGGGAGTAACGAAGAAGGACAGGATTAGGAACGATTATATTAGAGGGACCGCTCAGGTTGGACGGTTTGGAGACAAAGCAAGAGAAGCAAGATTGAGATGGCTTGGACATGTGTGGAGGAGAGATGCTGAGTATATTGGGAGAAGGATGCTGAATATGGAGCTGCCAGGGAAGAGGAGAAGAAGAAGGCCAAAGAGGAGGTTTATGGATGTGGTGAGGGAAGACATGCAGGAGGCTGGTGTGACAGAGGAAGACGCAGAAGACAGGAAGAAATGGAAACGGATGATCCGCTGTGGCGACCCCTAACGGGAGCAGCCGAAAGTAGTAGTAGTAGTAGTAGCAGCATCGATGGGAACTAGCCTCGACCGATTAGTACCTCCTTATTCCTTAAAAGAGGAAGTGTACAGAAGACCTACGATTTGAGGAAGTTATGGGGGGGTGCTGTGGTTTTTCTAATGCAGTTTGAAATCTCACACATTGAATTAAATCAGCTTTTTTTGGGAACCTGTTAATAAAAGTGTAAACTACTAATAAGACACGTTAGTCCCTAGCTAACGGGTCTTAGCCGAGCGGTTAGTGCTGTTGCCTTGTGGTGCAGTACACCCATATCGAATCCCGCACCGGGCAAAAAAATAACCGGTTACAAAAGGTTGTGACAAAACGCTTGTCGTACATCACTCTCATGTTATTGCACCGATTTTCATTAACATTTCAAATTTCTTTACAATCAGGAATCAGGAACACTTTATTTGTCATGAAATAACATGAAATATTGTTTCCCCCAGCCCACAGCAGTGCAACGCAAAGACAAAAAAACCCATATCCAAAAACTGCAAGAACTTAAAGAACACACATAACCAAACTAACATATATACCCAAACTAAAAAAAGAAAAAAAAATCACTGTCCAAGGGAACGAATGCCAGCCAGGATAACTGTCAATACTGCCGGTCTGCATGGGCTAGCAGTTAGCTTAGCCTGCCCCGCTTCCTGTCAGACTGCCCTCGTTGCTTCCTCCTCAGGCACAGCTCCAGGCGGGGGCTGTGGTCCTAAGGCCCACCGGACACGGCAGACCAGGCTCCCCCAGCCGATCCAACTCCATATATCCCAGCCAGACATCCTCGACACACCTCGCACTCCACACGACAACACCAAAAACACCACAGTCAATGACAGGCGAGGCCACTGCCAGACCACCCTCAGTGTTATCGGAACAGCTGGTCTGCATGGGTTAGCAATTAGCATAGCCTGCCCCATCTCCAAATCCTGTCCGACTGCCCTAGGTGTTACCCCTTTGGTCACAGTTCCAGGCAGGGCTGTGGACGCTGGGCCCACAGGATGCAGCAGACCAAGCTCTCCCAGCCGATCCAGCACCAGCTCTCCCAGCCATCAAATGAAGAGGAAACTTGAACGCAGAGGTGGACAAAGACAATGCATGGACGATACTGGGCGACGCCGCCACAAACATGCATTTACGCCGCCATCTTCCCACACCGGAAGCGGGAATGTTTTTAAAACAATGTTGAAATGTTAAAATAATTGTTTTCTGTGAGATATTTTTATCCCAATAAACAGTGGCGAGCGTTCATACTTTACTAATTCAATCCACATTTACTTTGAATGATGTTCAATAGGTTTGCTGCTGAGGATATATAGCAGGGAATGTGTGTAAAAAAAGGAAGGCCAGCAAAGGGTAACCAGAGCTATAAAAATAAGGAAATTAAAACCTTAAAATACCTTTTAAAACTAAATGAGTTTTACTGACTTGCCCATCAGTAGACCAGACAATTTTGGGATATGTGTCTTAGGGATTGTGCATCAACAAAAAGGATTTCAAGAGGGAAGTAGGATTTTTATGGTGCCTGTATGAAAAATCTTTCTATTTGACCAATACAGTGGAGACTGAATATAAATCCCTGTGAAGCAAAAATATTCTCTTCATACACATTGGGCTTGATTTTCACTTTCATTGGAAACATCTAAGTCCTTGTTTTGAAGTTCAAGTTTGCCATCAACATTTTCTAAGAGACACAAAGAATTCCTCATAGTTAAGGGTGCATGCATGCATACTGTCCACTTATTTTTGGTCACAGAGATCGGGTTTCACCCAGAATAAAGCGGCTGTGAGCAGCTTTAAACAGAATGCTCAGCTCAAGCCCTCTGTCATTTGATGCATCTTTTATGCTCATTCAGACACAATCATATGGTTATTTCTGTTTATGTGTAGCAATTCAGAGGCTCCCCAGGCCTCCTTTGAAAACATCTGCCACTGATTTTACATGGCGTCAAAGGCTTAATGAATCCGGCTCCATGGATGTTAACAAACGCCACATTTCATTTGGCTTTGCCACTCTAGCTCCAGAAGGATGTCTGGCCCAGAACCTTGAAAAATACACATTTTTGTTTGGCTTCATTTCCAAAATTGGGCTGTGTCTCCATGCAGCCAGTTGGCACAAGCCATATGAGGTGGCCAACTGCGTCATTGTAGAACTGGATAATATCACAGTAGAGCAGCAAAGCCCTCACTACATAACATGGTCTGGATGTATATGATTAACTTAACCAGCCATGCAATGACAGGGAAGATCTTTGCCTCAGACATCATAACCCTGAAGCATCATCTGTGACCTGTCTTTGTATTTACTGGGAGTGCTGGAACACAAGGGAACAGGACACAAACAGCATGTGACCAGGCCCACAACATTACTAAACCCAGTTTGTTTTGAGGTTTGAATTCATTTGACCAGGATTCTTGAATGTTTACAATTCAGTGCTTTTGCTTTACTACAAGTCTCGAGTCTTGGTCCTTAATAGTGACCTTGCCCTGTTTGGTTTCAAGTTGCCTTGTTAAAGCAAACTGTTTATGTCTTTGTGTAGGGTTTCAAGCAGACAGGTTTGAATTCTGAATTTACTCTGTCTGTCAGAGACTTGAATCCATGACGTGGTTATTTTACTTGTTTGCCCTCTTACAAACCTTTTGCTGAGTTGTATTTTATGATGACTGGCCTGTTGACTTTGTGTGCTGGGGCTGTCCAACACACAGGTCCCCAAGTGTCTGATGTGGTGGTTAAATTAGGTTATCACTCCTGGTAGGTACTTTACTGAGTCCTGCTAGGAATGCTGATTTCTGCAGTTGTTCTGGGAAAGGTCTTGGATTTTTTTTTTTTAGCCCACTTAACCCTTGCCACATTTCTCCCAGAGCACCGGAATGTTCTGTTTCTTCTTTTTATGATTTCAACTTTATGATAAATCATACTTCCATTTATGTGTATTTCAAAAGAATTAAACTAATAATACATCTGGAAAACAGCAACGTGTAGCATGGGGGTTTCCTGTACAGTGTAACCAACATTTCATGAATTTTAATGTGAATATCAGAGAGAGACAGAGACAGAGACAGAGACAGAGAGGGCAAATTAGGGTGCCTGGTCACAGATGCCTAAAAGCACCCCCCACCCCCACCCCCACCCACCCCAGTGCAGGTACACTCAATTAAAGCCAACAGTGCATTACATGACACACTTACCTCAACCACAAATATGGGATCAGTTAATGCCACCTTTAAAATGAACAAAGACAAAGCCTAAGCCCCCCCCCCCAAAAAAACCAGTAACAGCAAGCAGCAAGGTTGTTTTGACAGGAGAGGCTGTTTGTGTTTGTGTTTATGTGTGTGTATGTTGGGGGGGGGGGCACGTGTATACAGCGCATGATCCACAAACAAACGGCACAACTCGAGTTGAGACAAAGGGATCCAAGCAAGCATTTACCTGGACTGAAGCTCATGCTTAGCCCTGCAAACTAATGGACCATACATAGAGACGCACCTGAATAATGAGTCACGAGTCAAATAAGATCAAACTGAAAACTGTCAGTGATAACTCCACAAAGGGCTTCAAACAGCATCCATAAAGAGCAGTCCTCTGGATGAGACTGTAGGAACACGAGGGAATGAGACATTGACTCATAATGCCCTGGAATAACAGACAGGAGTGGTTATTCATCCTACAAATCAGTTACACTGGACTATTAGTCACTGTTGTATATAAGAGACATTTTCATATGCCAACATGAATTTTAAAGGGTCAAGTATTTGGTTGTAATGTTGTGGTAAGCACTAGTAAAAGAGCAAAAATGTCCCCCACTATTTAGAGAGATGCTGGAGTCAACCCCTTGCCAATTCTTTTTAACTAAGAATGACCAAAAATGAATAATATCAGAATGAATGATATAATAATATGCAACATTAATATCATTGCTAGACGATTTACAGCTCAGCCACCTCCGCCAATGAAAATGTATTATAGTATAGTACATATCCTGAGGACCACTACATATCCTGAGGGCCACTATCATAGTGGATGAACTGATTCAACTTTCTGGGATTTCCTTACCTGGATTACTCAGCATGCATCGAGACAAGGTATTGAGGTCAATTTATGATATACTGCTAGTATTTTCAGATTAGACGCCTGTACTTTGTTAAAATGTAAAAACAAAATAAAACTTAAATAAAGGTTGTGTTGAGTTTATACTCTAAAAGAGTCAACACCTGGTCTCCATCTAGGCACACCAGCACGTCAGCTTCTCTTTATCTGATATTGGAAATGCAGTTCTAACACGCTGCCAGGGTTGAAAGCATGGTAACTTGTCACATCGCCCAGATCTCTACGATGTTGAGACACGTATACCCTTAATCCTTATCATTGTTTGGTTTTCCATGTTTCTACATCTCAGCATGTGTTTGCAAGCCTACCAAAATCACTACCTGCCAATCATGAAATCACAAAAAACTCACTTCCTCTGTTGTCATCTGGGTGCTCTACAGGATTGGGTCACTTGGCTCTAATGCACAGATGTTGTTAGGAGACAGGATGTGAGAGGAGCCTCGCAGACTGTTGCACATTTTTTGTGGTTTCAACTGCATTTCACAGACGATGTCAACACACTTAACTAAGATGATATAAACAAGAAAAAAAGAATGAGACAGAGAGACAAAACCAACATACATGACAATAAATAACAAAATCAGTAAAAAGCAATAATTTTTGAGGGAAGCAGGATGCTGAGGTGGGGTGAAGTAAGCTGATAGGCGAGAGCTTACTCTTATCTTTGCCTTGTCTGGTTTTATCTTTTTTTGTGAATCACTTTGTAACGTTGTTTTAGAAAAGTGTTATATAATAAAATTATTATTATAATTTCTTTCGTGTTTCCCATCCTGTAGAGCCAGGTCCAAACTATGGACCTGAGGCACCATAGGGCAGATGTCACTTGATTGACAGTACTCGTCGTAATATGTGGGCTGTTCCGAGTACGGCGATCTTCTGGACCGCATGGATGTTGATGTTGCCTGGAGTATGGTTGGTGAACTTTTCCATTCCCTTCTTCATGAGTCCTAGAGCTCCGATGACCACTGGTGTTGTTTTGGTCTTCATACCCCACATCCTGTTGATTTTAATCTCCAGGTCTTTGTATTTGGTCAGCTTCTCTGTGACTTTCACTCAGATGTTTTTTTTTCGGGTGGTATTGTCATGTTGATGAGCATGCACCTCTTTTGCTTCCTTGATGACGATGTTGGGCTTGCTGGCTTTTATCTCTCTGTCAGTGTGGATGGGCATATCCCAGAGGATGGTGACATCATTGTTCTCAGTGACCATTTTTGGCTGACGTTCGCATCACTTCTCAGCCCCTTGATCTTGTAATTCTTGCAGATCTTCCAGTGCAGGTATGCTGCTGCCTTGTTGTGCCTGTATATGTACTCAGTCTTTGCCGGTTCCGGTCAGCCTGAGACAATGTGGTCGATGGTTTCTTCGTACATTCCACAGATTCTGCATTTTGGGTCTGTTCCATCTTTGATGATGCAATGGTGATAGGATCTGGTGGCCAGGCTCTGGTCTTGTGCAGAAATTATCAGGCCCTCCGTCTCTGCTTTCAGTCCGGTGCTTCTCAGCCACTGGTGAGCCTTTTGTTGGCCCATGTCTGTGTCTTTCATTCTTTTTGGGTACTTCCCGATCATTGCTTTGTCCTCCCAGGTTTTTTTCAGTTGCTGCTGGCCATGGTGTTTTGCCTTCTGCTTCACTTGTTTGGCGTAGGTGGTAGTTGCCTCATTTTCTGTTGGTGGGGTTTCTGGGACATCAAGCTTTTTCTTGAATTGTGCAGCTTCTTTATTGATGGAGTAGATCTGATGTTTTACTATTCGGAGGAGTGGATCATCTGTTTTTGTCAGGTATGCATCCAGCCCGATAGTGGTAGTCTTGAAGGTCAGTTTGAGTTGGACTAAGGCCTCGTCCTCCTGAAGCTCTAGGTAGGTACAGCCTGTCGACATCTGCTTTCATGTGGTGCATCTTCTCCATGGTCCATGGTCAGCATCTTTCGTGTCTTGGTGTCTAGTCTCTTGATGTCGTTCAGTTTCCAATTGATGATATTGAAGCTGTACGTCACTACAGGTATTGCTAGGAGGTTATTATTATTATTATTGTTGTTGTTGTTGTCGTTGTCATTGTTGTTATTATTATTGTTATTATCATTTTTGTTGTTGTTTTTTATTATTATTATTATTATTATTATTATTATACAATAGGGGAGATGGGGGGGAACCAAAGGGGTGTAAGTGGTAATATTACTTCACATGGTTGCACATATCAATATTAAAATCTAAGTACTTAACTGCTGACTCCTCGATGCATTTTGAAAAGACAAACTCAATGCCATGCACAAAATACACCCAGCTGAATTTGTCAGCATCTAAGTATTAGCATACATTAGCATCTCTTCATGTATATTAGCATATATATATATATATATATATGGCATGAAACAGGCTTGTACTGTCTCATAAAGAATTTACTTGAATCACTGGATTATTTTGCTCCTTATTTGTTGAGCACTTTTCCTATCCTTGAGTGTTTCTTTTACCAAAGTTATTTATATATATATATATATATATATATATATATATATATATATATATATATATATATATATATATATATATATATATATATGTGTGTGTGTGTGCTGACCTTGTGTTGTGACACTACAGAGAGTGTGAACTATCATGATTTAGGAGGTCGGTAGAGACGTAGATGTGAAGTCAAAGTGATATTGAATGTGGGATATATCCCGGGTTCATTCCACAGCTTTGCTGAAAGGCAGCAGGCGGTTTTAACCGCGGGCCACGTTTTGGGGGCAGACTGTGTCGACTGGGACCTTGGCTGCCAGTGCAGGGCAGGGCTACGGAGGCCGAGCTCTGTGGCTATGTTGACTTTATGGACAACCTTCTCTCACCACTCCAGTTAAAAGCTAATTACTGCCAGGCATAAAGCAAATGGCCTTTATGGGCGTGTGCCATCCCCCGTCTTCTAGAGCACAGCCACAGGGAATGACAGCATGGACCACGATGGGAGCTCTGATTCCCCCTGGATATTATTATTGCTTATTTAACTCTTCTTGTATTTAGAGCAACGCCTTCATAACATTTAAAAGAGTTGTTTTCAAACTCTGTTTCGCCTCAAGAAGATGACGGACTGAAAATCAAAACAAAACGTGATACCTTACACACACACACACACACACACACACACACACACACACACACACACACACACACACACACACACACACACACACACACACACACACACAATAGCAAAGCGTCTGTTTAGCTTATTTCGTCAGCCATCCGCTGAACAAAAAGTGCATGTCAGTAAATTTGTAGTAACCTTCGAGTACCTACTTTTTTTTCTTGAAAGTGCTCCACACTATTTTTGAATGTTATTCAAAGGGAGCCATTCAACAAGCTTTGGTAAACCACTTTGGATGACACTTAGAAAAGGGGAAACAGGAACGGGAATTTCCCCTTCCCGATGAAGGCAAGCAGCTGATAGCAGGCGGGACGTGAGTCAGGCTCAGCACTTAGCCATTCTCCCGTGTACTTTTGGTCAGACGTGTTGAGGCAGGCAATCACCATTCCTTTTTTATATACGTGTTTGTCGGGACACAGGGTTTTGGGGTTTAAACTCCTGTGACCAAAAACAACTGAAGCAATTCCCTCCAGGACATGACCCTGGAAATTTTGTCGAAACACGTATTATTTTGCTGGAATGCAACTAACAAGCTAGTAGCCATAGCATGATAACTAGCGGTAACAAAAACGCAAATTACATTATTAAAGCGCTGTTAAACAGCAAACAATCAGATAAACAGTGTAAAGTAGTATACTGTCTTGACAAAGCAGTCATCGCATACACATGCAACCTGTTTTCAATGACTGAGCACTGAAGCATTAAATTAAAGCCAATACTTTTTTTTTAATTAAAGCCAATACTGTGGGAGTCTTTTCTGGAGGCACATTATAATAGAGATTCTCAGATGACGCCACAAATTAAGAGACAAATTCTGGGGATGGTCCACTGAAAGGAAATCAAAGTCCATGTTTGCAGCTGAGCCCAAAGAGATTTCGTGGGGCTTCAGTAACATTTTCAGAAACACAATATAACTGTTTGGATGGTAAGACAATGAACACTGGAAAAGTTTGAGGAGACAAAACTCACAGTTAGTCTCTGACTGTCAAGGAGAAATCAGGTCTTCAAAATGTCTTGCTTTATTTGTGTTCCCAACTGTGACTTATGTTCACAAACCTAAACTGGATTTAGCAAAACAACAGGAACATCATTTGCATTGAAATGTAAGTTATTTCTTTTTCAAAGAATTTTCCAAGGCTTTTAATTGTGGAGAATTCCACAAAAATCGTAAATCTGGTTTGTACAATATCTCAGTATCATGCAATGGCTTGATATACACTGACCAGCCAAAACATTAAAACTACTGACAGGTAAGTGAATAACATTGATTATCTCGTTACAATGGCACCTGTCAAGGGCTGTGATATAGGCAGCAAGTGAACAGTCAGTTCTTGAAGTTGATGTGTTGGAAGCAGGAAAAATGGGCAAGTGTAAGGATCTGAGTGACTTTGACAAGGGCCAAATTACGATGGCTAGATGACTGGGTCAGAGCATCTCCAAAACAGCAGGTCTTGTGGGGTGTTCCTGGTATGCAGTGGTCAGTACCTACCAAAAGTGGTCCAAGGAAGGACAACCGGTGAACCAGTGACAGGGTCACAGGCACCCAGGGCTCATTGATGCGTGTGGTGAGTGAAGGCTAGCCCATCTGGTCTGATCCCACATAAGAGCTACTGTAGTTCAAATTGCTGGAAAAGTTAATGTTGGCTATGATAGACCGGTGTCAGGACATAATGCATTACAGCTTACTGCGTATGGGGCTGCATAGCCGCAGACTGGTCAGAGTGCCCATGATGACCCCTGTCCACCACCGAAAGCGCCTACAATGGGCACGTGAGCATCAGAACTGGACCATGGAGCAATGGAAGAAGGTGGCCTGGTCTGATAAATCATGTTTTCTTTTACATCATGTGGATGGCTGGGTGCGTGTGCATCGTTTACCTAGGGAAGAGCTGACACCAGGATGCACTATGGGAAGAAGGCAAGCCAGCAGCGGCAGTGTGATTCTCTGGGCAATGTTCTGCTGGGAAACCTTGGGTCCTGGCATTCAAGCGGATATTACTTTGACACGTACCACCTATTTAAACATTGTTGCAAACCAAGTACACCCCTTCATGGCAACGGTATTCTCTTGATGGCAGTGGCCTCTTTCAGCAAGATAATGCGTCCTGCCACACAGCAAAAATTGTTCAGGAAAGGTTTGAGGAACTTGACAAAGAGTTCAAGGTGTTGCCTTGGTGTCCAAATTCCCCCAGATCCCAATCTGATTGAGCATGTGCTAGAAAAACAAGTCTGATCCATGGAGGCCCCACCTTGCAACTTACAGGACTTAAAGGATCTATTGCTAATGTCTTGGTGCCAGATACCAGAGGACACCTTCAGAGGTCTTGTGTAGTTCATGCCTCGACAGGTCAGAGCTGTTTTAGCGGCATGAGGGAGACCTACACAATATTAGGCAGGTGATTTTAAGGTTTTGGCTGATTGGTGTATATATTAGAATTCAAGAATATAAGATTTCCTCAATGCCGTATCAATGTGCCCTTCTACGCTGGCTGCAGATGGTTTTAATGTTTTGGCTGATCGGTATATAGTATAGCTGGCCAGTCAAGGGTAATATCTGTATTGGCACAGTAATAATCTGGACCCAATCCAAGTATGTGCTATATGTGTGGAGAATGGAGGTTCCTTTTTCAACCAATCATAACCTCATCTCACCATCTCACCTATCCCATAACCTCTCGAGAGGTCGTTGGGGCACTGCTGTTGAATCCGCAACCAGTCCTCGCCATCTCTGTCTGTCCTCAACTGTCTTCTGTAAACTGGCAAAGCCAAGGCCTGTCCACTCTCTGATATTACATAGCCATCGCTTCTCTGTCTTCCTCGTCTTCGCCCGCCCCTCACTGTGCCTTGAAGGAGGGTCTTGGAAAGGCCGGAACTTCTTGAGATGTGACCATACCATTTCAGTTTTCTCTTCTTGACGATTGTCAAAAAGTCTTCACGTGTTGCAACGGCTTGTGTAATCCTTCTTCTCACCTCTTCATTTGTAATATGGTCCCTATATGAGATGCCTACAATCTTTCTGTAGCGCCTCATCTCCATTGTGCTTGTTCTTCTTTGGAGATCTGCTGTGTGTCAAAGTTTCACATGCATATAAAAAGATGGAGATGGAAGATGAAAGATGGAATTATCATAACACCGTCTGATAATTGTCATACCTTCAACCAGAGAGTGAGGAGTTAGTGCTGTCATATGACATGTTTGACATGAAAGAAAACCTGAATTACATGATCCCAGGCCCTGACAACATATGGTTGGAGACCATTGAGTAACATGACAGATGAAACCTGTTTCTGAAATGACATTAAACCAGTCACTAATTCCCAGATAACATATTGCTATCATCCAAGTGGCATTTTTTGAATGAATGAATGAATGATTTATTTCAGTCAAACATCATCGTACATATTTACATCAGACCATTTCACACAACAAAACTAAAAAAAATAATAAAAAAAAATGAATGAAAAATGAATAGGCTGAAGCCCAAGGCTTATCCTATCCTATATAGTCTTTAAGTTAACCTACAATATCAGAATTACAAAAGGAAGAAAAGAAAAGAAGAATTTATACTACGTTGTAATCCTTAATTTTTATACATTTTAAAGTTTTTCTGAAACTCAACAGCAAGCTACACAATTTCAGCTCATTAAGACCATTCCATAACTTGACTCCCAAAACTGAAACACATCTGTATTTTACATTGGTTCTCACTTTACATGTTTCAAAAATACACAACCCTCTTAAATTATAGTTTCCTTCTCTTAATTTAAAAAATTGTTGGATACAAACAGGAAGGCTTTTACTTCTAGCTCGAAAAAGTATTTCCAGTGTTTTTTAATACAAAATATCTAAAGATATTAAGGTGCAGGACTGTATAAATAATGAATTAGTAGAGTCACGGTAAAAAGCTCTTTTCTGATGTTTAATTACAGGGTCTATATTTGTTTTCCCCAAACCTCAACACAGTATGATAGATATGGCATTATCAATGAACAATACAATATACACAAACAATTTTAATCAAGAGGCATGGAACAGTCACAGGTTCGAGTTCTGTCTTAAAAAGCTAAAGAGGAGTTCAACTTTTCTTGACATTTTCACCCTACTTCCGTCATCTAATTCGAGAACTGTTTTGAAGACGTGCCCTCATGCATATTAATTTGGTTTATTCAAGGAGCCAAGCAGGTCTTCTGGTACTGACATCAAAAGATTTAGAAACAGAAATGTAGGAAAGCTAATCTAGCCAACAGGACCTGTGGGAAAAGCCTAATGAAGGAGCCAGCTGTGACGCGGTGTCCTCTATCAGAGACCCAGCCCCTCAGTTGGGCTCTCCTGGTACTAAACTGAGGTTAATTAAAACTAAATAAGAATTTAACATTACTTGCCAGCAGGTGTCCCTCTTTCACTAGAGCTGCAGATGAACCATAGGAGAGATTTCCAAACCAAATAATAAAGCCAGGCCTTACCGTTCCAACAATAAAGGGAGCATATCTGTTTTAGATAGCCAAGTATTTGGGAAACATTTCACCCAGCCCGGGATATACTTGCTTGTATCCTGCAAAGCACCACCGATTTAGTTTAAGAGAGCGGAGGAGCCGACCTTCTCCAGCATTTTACGGCCCCACTCCAAAGTTATGTTTTCACAACATTCTCTGAGGTGAAGATTTGTTAAAGATGAAAAATGAGATAAAATATTGATGCTGCCCTGATTTTGTAAGCCATGTTCAGTGAATAATGAATTGTTGGGGGAAGATGAGTTTGTCTCTCTCCGGCACCCAGCTGCTCATTTCATGGGAAGATATCCACACATGCTGGGAGCTCTTATTACTTTTTAGTCATTATTTCACAGGCTCTAAGGCTGCAGTTGTTTCTGATTGACGGTGCGAAGGAAGATCGATCACACTATTCCCTTATTAGGACATATTTTGTGTAAATCCACAGCTAAAAAGAAGGCCAGATAACTGGCTTTGATGTGGAATTGCCTCGGTCTATTGCTGCTGCTTTGCTAGTCAGTGTTGCATGCCATTGCATCGTAATTGTCTATGTCTGCTAAATAATCTTGTTTACATCAAGTAGATGCCAATCTGTTTCTCGTTGTTTTACCTCTATTCATTCCAACGCAACAGTCATCTAGTCTGACACCAACTGGGAATTGATGCTCTCATGCTGCTTTGGCACAGATGCTGTTTCAGCACAGGCAAAAACATTGCTGTTGTGTTTATGACCGATTGCTGCCCTGTAAAGTTCCACATGAAAAAAAAGAGAAAAAAAACAACAACAAAAAACAAACACAAACAGCCACCTGGACACAAACTTATATGCAGTAGATATGGGACATCCATCACGATATATTCTGGAGCATTCCAGCATCATGTGGGTTTTACTTTTCTCAAAACCCTTCAGGGTCTGTGTTGGAGCTGATGTTAGTCATTCCCCAAGCCAGAAGTGGTGTTGACATATAAAGGTGTTTTGACAGGGGTCCCTGTTTCCTGTGGTACAGCATTACCTGGAGCAAAACATGTTTGCTTCATTTCTGACTCCTGAACAAAGCCCAGGTAGATCAGATCGCTCGTCCATTTTT
Organism: Lampris incognitus; assembly: GCF_029633865.1. NCBI lineage: Eukaryota > Metazoa > Chordata > Actinopteri > Lampriformes > Lampridae > Lampris > Lampris incognitus. The sequence goes on along the minus strand of NC_079212.1, from coordinate 26,309,505 downwards.
AATGCGAAAAGCCCTTTAGCGGGGCATGCCATGCATGAGAGCAGGCCTTTGGGGATTCAGTGGCCCATGCTGGCTGAATCTTCAGCTAATGGACAGATGAAAATGTTGACTGGGAAGATAGTTAAAAAAATACCACTTAGAAAGAATACTGAACTAAACCTAGTGTATCTCAAGTCAAGTGACTGACGCTAATGATGCATGGCTCTGATTTACAGAGATTTCCACATTATAAAACATCTGCTTATCATTTGCTGCTTTATTTCCTTGTTGCAATAATGCATATGGGCTTCATTAACCAAATAGCACACTGAATTTGCACACCCTAAGTGATGGTGATAAGGCTGAGTTTCCGGCACCTCGAGAAGTGTGTATATATATATGTATATATATACACTACCGTTCAAAAGTTTGGGATCACCCAAACAATTTCGTGTTTTCCATGAAAAGTCACACTTATTCACCACCATATGTTGTGAAATGAATAGAAAATAGAGTCAAGACATTGACAAGGTTAGAAATAATGATTTGTATTTGAAATAAGATTTTTTTTACATCAAACTTTGCTTTCGTCAAAGAATCCTCCATTTGCAGCAATTACAGCATTGCAGACCTTTGGCATTCTAGCTGTTAATTTGTTGAGGTAATCTGGAGAAATTGCACCCCACGCTTCCAGAAGCAGCTCCCACAAGTTGGATTGGTTGGATGGGCACTTCTTTGAGCAGATTGAGTTTCTGGAGCATCACATTTGTGGGGTCAATTAAACGCTCAAAATGGCCAGAAAAAGAGAACTTTCATCTGAAACTCGACAGTCTATTCTTGTTCTTAGAAATGAAGGCTATTCCATGCGAGAAATTGCTAAGAAATTGAAGATTTCCTACACCGGTGTGTACTACTCCCTTCAGAGGACAGCACAAACAGGCTCTAACAGGTACTATTTAATGAAGATGCCAGTTGGGGACCTGTGAGGCGTCTGTTTCTCAAACTAGAGACTCTAATGTACTTATCTTCTTGCTCAGTTGTGCAACGCGGCCTCCCACTTCTTTTTCTACTCTGGTTAGAGCCTGTTTGTGCTGTCCTCTGAAGGGAGTAGTACACACCGGTGTAGGAAATCTTCAATTTCTTAGCAATTTCTCGCATGGAATAGCCTTCATTTCTAAGAACAAGAATAGACTGTCGAGTTTCAGATGAAAGTTCTCTTTTTCTGGCCATTTTGAGCGTTTAATTGACCCCACAAATGTGATGCTCCAGAAACTCAATCTGCTCAAAGAAGTGCCCATCCAACCAATCCAACTTGTGGGAGCTGCTTCTGGAGGCGTGGGGTGCAATTTCTCCAGATTACCTCAACAAATTAACAGCTAGAATGCCAAAGGTCTGCAATGCTGTAATTGCTGCAAATGGAGGATTCTTTGACGAAAGCAAAGTTTGATGTAAAAAAAATCTTATTTCAAATACAAATCATTATTTCTAACCTTGTCAATGTCTTGACTCTATTTTCTATTCATTTCACAACATATGGTGGTGAATAAGTGTGACTTTTCATGGAAAACACAAAATTGTTTGGGTGATCCCAAACTTTTGAATGGTAGTGTATATATTATTTTTATTTTTTTTGCCTGCAGAATGGGAATATAAAGTGGTGGAAAGAGGATCCCCTTTCCTCCCTCGCTCTCTCCCTCCTTTGGGATCTGTGGTTAACACCAATATTAGCCCCAAGGACAGTAGGCTGTTGGTGGGAAAGGTCACTTCTCCTTTTCTACTCAAGATAGAGTCCTCAAGCATTTTCTTGTCTTCTATTTGAAGTTCTTATCTAATGTGCCCTTTAACTTGATATCCCGAAAGTGAGGGACTTTGGCCAGGAAGTCCAGCCAATGTGATAAGAATAGCCTCAAACGCTGAGTCATTGGACATGTATGTGAAATACCTCTAATACTGAAATTGAGGGCATTGATTTATATAGACCATATTATATCAAGTAACAGGTCTGTGTCTGGTGAGTTTCCTGTGTGTTTTTCCTGTTTCCATATTGATTCTGGAGCTGTAATATCTGAAAGATGAAACTAAAACGATTTTGTCAACATGATACGAAATGGAGAGCAAGCGGAAACTCACGGGGAGGAGTTAGGATTGGGTTGTAGTCTAATCAAGAGCTTCATGTGTCCTCAAATATCCAGTTAATTCTCCTCTTGGGGGGTGGGGTGGGAGGTATCGGCTGACAGAGTTGTGGCAATTTGACTCAAATCTCAACAAACGGCCCGACACCTGAGACAGTAAGGAAGTAACAATTCTGACAGAGTTGCTGAATGTTAATTGTTCTGAAATTATTATAACTTAGGAAGTGGTGACAAGCAATAACCAATATCTTTGTCATCGGCTTCTCTAATGTGGGCTGCCACAAGAAATAGATAAGAGCACATAGCTGATGCTCTCAAATTAATTCATACACCAGATATTTGTACTGGAATGCTAAGTTGTTTTTGTACAGGGATCACCTTTGTGCATCTATTCCAGTAAAATGCTTCCATATGAGCTTAAGTATTTCACCAGATGTTCATCATCAAGGTACCATATAGCAAATCACATTTGGTGGGTTCATTTTTTTCCCCCAACAGCAGCATTGTAAGTGTTTACCCCTGATGCTTGCAACAATAGCACTGCTAAGCATGAGAGGAAAGAAGGAAATGAAATCATTTTGTTTTCTCTTGAAAGCAGCATTCAAATTTCTTGAGTGACGCAATCAGCGGACATCAAAAAATATTTTACCATCGTATCTTTTATTCATTCACTTTCATCCTTAACTGCGTTATGTACAGTAACACTGGCCTAAACACTTCATTGACACATCAAGACACAGGTAGTGTGGATTGCATTAAAGGTTTCTTTTGACACTTTGTACAGTTTATATCATGAAATAATCAAAGCACTGATGTTCACTATGTGCGTTGACACTGGTTTTTGACAGTTGTCAAGGTAACTGTAGAAATCGTCTCGGCCTTACCGAAGAGATTGTCACACATTTCAGGAGGTGACACTAATTTACAGTCTTCGCATCGCATTCAAGTCTTTTGTAGAAACAAAACGGAATTATTTTATATTCCCATATAGTGTACTTATGCCAGTAAAGATAGAAAATAGTCCAAATACTAGTATACAGATGCCCTAATTGGGTATCACCAGAATTCTTGAGATAGCACTGCAGTGAAGATAGTCACAATCTCGAGGTTGCCTTTTCTGGGCCTTTTAAATCAGTCCAGTCCAGATTAATTAAAAATACTGATTAAGGCCACTGTCTGTAGTGCTAACTTGTGATAAGGATATTCGAAATTTATGTTAAGGGGGGAAAAAAGAAAGAGAAAAGCTACCTCTAGCCAGCAGCGGACACAGAAGTTGAATAAAAATGGGTTTTAAGTGCTTCCTGTCTCGCTCCCCCAAGAGTTGCTGTCTTCCTTCAGTCATGAATCTCACACATGCAGACCCCAAAAGGGCACCAAATCATCAAAAAGCGACTTGGAATGAAAACCTCCCTTTACCTCCAGCAGCCTGTTTGTTTTCTTCTTTTTTTCTCAGCTATCTTCCCTGTAATGGATCAACATCACTAGAATGAAGAGGGAGTTGGCTCCAGGGAAGAAATCTATTGAGGGATTACAAAACCCTGTTGTCAACACGGACACCTCCTTGCCCCACTGCCCCCAAACATTTCTTTGAGTGGCGCTTGTTCTCACACTGTTGTGCCATCGAGACCCTGAAGAAGAGATGAGTATTCACCACTGTGCTGCTACAGTTTCACATTTACATGATCATTACATTCATATTCTTTAGCCAGTCACTTTTAAACACAAAATTGCACAGTAGTAACATGAACCTGATGTATTGACAGCACAAACATCTTGATCCTACAGCAAGCCATATGGGTCTGTTGAAAAATCAGATCATTTGATACTGATCAACTACAATAATGTATATTGCACATTTTGTAATTGTCTCACAAACTGTTTTCCCATACTCAACGAAAGGAGTTAAAGCTTAATGTCTTCAGTCTTACTAAGATTGAACTTCTGTTTGTGAAAAAGACTTATATTACTGCAAGTATATGGATACCCTTTTTTCCTGTAGTTCTTTTTCATCTTGCATTGAAACTCATATACACACCTCCTGAGTGTAGATACATGACCTCTCAGTATTTGAGATTTTGCCTGCAAGTCGCTATGCCTGTTGCCATTGCACCCTAGCATTTTTGTACCAATGCGTATTCTCCTTTTGGGGACATTCAAAATGGGGAGGCAACCAATGCTCACGCATTGATCTGTAATCTCCAAGTAAGCAATCAAACTCCCTTCCTGTGGATTAGATTGTGTTCTGCTCCAGTATGGATGGCTGTTCTTTAAACGGTTGTGATGGGTTCAGATTCTGCGTCTTGTGTTGTGGTGGATGGGGGTTTGGGATTTCCTTCTGAAGGAGCAATGGTGGTGCTGCCTGATGCAGGTCTGGGTTGGGGATCTCTTTCCTCTCGCTGGGCTGCATCTCCAGCGCTGGTGTGTCCTTGCAGCAGAAGTACTGCTCCCAGATCTTCTGGAAGGCAGTGCGGAACTTCTTGATGCGGAAAGCGTAGATGATGGGGTTGACAGCAGAGTTTCCGTGTGTAAGCAGGATGGCAATGTAGATGAGGAACATTGGCTTCTGACACTCAGGGCAGAAGAGGGTGATGCAATTAAGGATGTGGAGGGGAAGCCAGCTGATGGCAAACAGAAACAATACCAGGGCCAGAGACTTGGCCAGGTTCAACTCCTTGTCATAGTACTTGTTGGGGTCCGTGTGGCTAGTGGTAACCTTCTTGTTCAGCTGCTTGTGGATCATGTAGAAAATCTCTGCGTAGATGACCAGCATGAGTAGCAGAGGTGGCAGCACCCAGCCAAAGAAGTTGAAGTAGACCATGTAGTCCATGCTGATGACATTCTCAAATTGGCAGGTGATGATGAGGTCGGAGCTGATCGAGCCGTTCTGCTTGAGGCGCCACAGATTGTTCCAGCCTAGCATGGGCGTGAGGCCGACGACAAAGGCCACTGTCCAGCACACAACCACTGCCAACCCTGCCCGCCGTGGGGTCACCACCCGCTTGTAGCTGCAGGAACAAAACAACACAGCACTGAGTCAGCGCTTTGTAATTTAAGATTTCACTTTCTGTTTTGCCAGTTACCTCACAGTTTAAAATACCCTTGCTGCTTAACAAGCAATATCACTTGCAACATGCATTTAGACATGAACAATGCTCTTCCAAACTCATTACTTTAACCCTCACTACTTGGAGTGTGGCTGCTTTTCATGCTTCTTTTGCTCATGGCAAAAATGATTAATAGTTGTATTGTTCTTGTTTTGATTAATAGCTGGTTGATGTCATATAAACTGTAAATTTATCAAAGCAGCACAACGAACACTGACTGTGGTGAGCTGTATTCTACAACAGCAGTTCATGGCTGTGCGTTATTAGTGTTTGGCCTTTTCATTGTTAACCAAGGTTTATGGGTTAGAGCTCCAGTGGCAGGGGCAGAGCCTGCAGAGAGGTCAGAAAGGATCAGAAGCTGAGAATGTTAAAGCTTTAAAAGCAGGACAGCGCTGGGCTGCTGATCTGTGCCCAGGGAAGAGCATAGAGCTTTAGCCTGCAGGCATTGGTGAAAACGCTATTAGCTGATCCAAATGATGTAAAAGCAGGCTACAGAGATGTGGTTGATTGCTTTTGCATTACTAATGCTTGATAATGTTGTGGACTGATGTTGAAAAGAAAATGTTGCAAAGAAAACAGTTTGACATCTGCTGACGCACAACTTTAAGTGAAACAGCAAAACTACAATTTATCCTCTCTGTCACAGTATTGATTGGAGATTAAAGTGTTATGATAAGTTCAAGACTAAGGTGCAACACATGAATCCTTCTTCACACCCCGAAACTGCTTGGAGAGGAATCAGACACTGAAGACCACATCAGACAACAAGAAGAGTGCATAATGAGACACAACAGCGCAGTTGATGATGTTAATACACACGCATACACAGTTTCTATAGCAACCCAGTGGTAGATAAGTCATAGTTATGCTTATCAGCTTGAAAAGATGATTCAAAGAACCTGTGGTTTCTGTATTGCAATCCTTGTCAGAATCACAAAAAAACGATGTTGGTGGGAGAGGCAACAGCAACATTAGCATGTAATTGCCTGATCTTAATAGATCTCATAGCCAAGCTGGTGTACTTAAATGAAGAAAATTATCTGTGGTGAATTTAGTTGTACAAGAGTTTCTTAATCAGGGTTCCAGCTAGTCTGTATCTCTGTGTGAGAGAAATTTAACTGTTTTACATAATCAAGTTAAAAGTAGGCAGATATCAGAGTTAACCAAGGGTGCACTCAGTAGAGTCGTATCTCCCCTTTCCGGTATTCGGACTTGGTGAGAAACCAGATGAGGAGTTAGCACTCAGTTGCAGTGTACAACAGGTTTTTCAAAGGTTTTGAATCACTGAAACCACGAGAGGTCCTTCATCATATAGGCATAACTGTGCACAATAATTAATAGGCTGACAGTCCCAGTAGTATGCGTGATTAGCAGCGGACAGATATACACACACACACAAACATACACACACACACACACACACACACACACACACACACACACACACACACACACACACAGAAAAACCAGTGTTTTACCTGCCATTATAAGACTTGTGTAGTGCTCAAGTCGATTGAACAGGAAATATACCTAGTAAAAACGTTTTGCCTGTCAGTCTGTGGATGTGCAGCCTCCTAGGCAGACCCTCGCACGAATGCGACCAAGTCTAATATGAACTTGCACTTTCCAAAAAGAAAAGGTTTGAGATGTGACCATTTTGGTCAAACCCTAACCCTGTCTTTATTTCCATATAAAAATAAAGCGAGGTGAACCGTTTACACTCGCGCATGCGCAACACACCTACGGATGACAAATCAGGCAGCGACAACAATATACACTTCCTGTTTTGACTGAAACTACAGGAAGTTGTTCTTTTATAACTTTCACATTTTATGGATTATCAAAATTCTATTAATAACTTTTGAGCATGTCGTGTCCTGATCTGAGTCAACCGTAGATGTGAGTCACGATACCAAGAACAAATGTTTTTCAAAGGTTTTGAATCACCGCTACCACGAGAGGTCCTTGATCATAGAGACAAAACTGCACAAAGAAAAAAAAATTAGGCTGATAGGCCCAGTAGTATGCGAGATTAGCTGTGGACAGAGACACGCGCGGGCGCGCGACCAAACGCAGTGCCCCCTCCAGGCTAATGAAGAGAAGTGTGTAAGTGTTGTTGAAGGGGCTGTTTGAAAGAAGAATGAAATCAGTCGTTCAAAACTTGAAATGTGAGACAAATTGAAATCCGTCTTGAATCCAGATCTGAGCTGTATTGAACAGAAATGTTATCACTTACAGTATCCTCTGGCCATGAAAAACGCCCCTCTTCTAGTAGGCTTATCTTTTCAGCACTGTCTTTAGTTTCACCCGGACATGATAAACCACCGGTGGGTGTGAGCGTCAAATACAAAGGGGCTGAAAAAGTGAACATCTTTGGCTTAAAGTGTGCCTTCTTCTTCAGTTAACCTATCCTCTAGTCCACCTCTAGACGGATACTCCAGAATACTGTGGCGGAGCGGGATTCTTTAATGTGATACACTACAACACAAATTATTACCTTCTTGCAGTCCTGAGAACTGGTATGCTGACTAAAGCTGCTGGCTGATTAGCATTGTTCTTGCAAGACGTCGTGTCAATGTTGGTGTGTCACATCCTCATGCCTATAGGGGACTGGCTGGCTGTAGGCATCCAAGAAGGTGAAATATTATCTCCGCGGAAAATCAGTACCAGGGCACAAAACTGAGCTAACAACTTCTTGTGTGCCTATATGGTGGCTTTTCTGTGTGACATAAAGGTTAAATCATATTCATAATCATCGCCTCTACAAACAACTTCATCACAGTTGTTTCCGTCATCATCATCATCATCATCATCATCATCATCATCATCACCATCATCATGTTTCTGATTTGCTACGATGGATAAAAGTCATGACCTGACAGTTTCTTTACCTGGTTGGGATCTTGACCCTGAGATAGCGGTCGATCGCAATTGCCAGAAGGGCCAGGATGGAGCTTTGCGTCAGCACGAGCACCGTGCACGCCACGAGCAAGCAGCTGTAAAAGTGAGTTTGGAGACCGATGCTGATAGTTATAGCCAGGGGGATGACAAGGGCTCCCACCGCAATATCCGCCAGGGCCAGCGAAACGATGAAACAAAATGTGGTATCTCGCAACGATTTGTTTATTCTCACCGCCCAAACCACCATCACATTTCCAATGACGGATGAGAGCGCGATCACCACTTCCATCCCGATGTAGAGCGCTTGGGCTGGAGAGAGTGCTTCGGGCATCTTTGCAGCTGATTTCGTTACGGATAAGAGCAAGACTGATTCCAGAGCCGACAAAGGACGACAATCCCTTGGTTATGGTAGGCTACAGTATCTCCCCAAACGTGCTAAGCGTCCATCGGCTCTAACGCGGGAGTTTTCGGTCAGCGAGAAGATGTAGAAGAGGCTATCTTCTTCTTCTTCCTGCAGCGCATCTAGGAAGCAGCGGTTCTTCTTTGGAGCAGGTGTTGTGCTCCCGCGGCTATTGTGCGCCGTCCTTGCCCTGCGCCCTGCGCCTCCTCCACCATGCCGGATACACCTGCTCTGGAGAGAGGAGGACCATGCTTATTAATCCTTATTCATGCAAGCGAGCGTTTCATCATCTTGAGCAATTCAACATTTCTCCAAAATGTTGTTTCCCCCCCCCCGAAGAATAAACGTCCTTTTTTTCTTTCCTAAAGCGAATAAACAGGTAATCTGCTTGATGAAAGCGCACGCGGTTGCAGAGTCCAATGCGGGTGCGTTTCTCTCTCTCTCTCTCTCTCTCTCTCTCTCTCTCTCTCTCTCTCTCTCTCTCTCTCTCTCTCTCTCTCTCTCTCTCTCTCTCTCTCTCTCTCTCTCTCTCTCTCTCTCTCTCTCTCTCTCTCTCTCTCTCTCTCTCTCTCTCTCTCTCTCTCGCTCGCTCGGTCGCTGTGCGTAGAATAAGAGTACGCGTGCAACTCTAGATGTATTGCCCTGCTTTTTGGGGTCGATTCACTCCCCCCCCACCCCCCGTGTTGAAATGAAAACATTTGGTTTCAAAAGACTGTATTCCCTTTGACGAAAAAATAAAAAATCCATCGGTTCATCATCTATCCAAATATAAACGAGTAGCCTATCTTACTTTAAGACCGTCCCGTTGGTGAATAGTTGCTTTGAACACACACTTTTTTTTCTTCTTCAATGCGTCATTGCTGCCACCTTACACGCCCTGCCATGCACACGTCGCTGGTCAACCATTGTTCTGATAAGAGGTGAGTGTATGAACTGGTACCTGCGTAGAACAGTTCTACACAAGGAAGAAATAACAATACAGATGAAGCTGCTGAAAAAATGGCAGCAAATTCACAACACGGGCATACTAAGGAATAAGAGGATTACTTGGACAATACAATCATCTCTATAGTCATCACCCCCGTGTTAACGCCACAGAAACATCACCTGCCTCAGAGTATTTCTGAGCATTTCCTGATTTCTTTTCTGCATTTCTGAGAGACAGGTGCATATACAAGTTTGCCATAACACAAGCAATGCAGTTTATCTTTGTCATTCAAATCTCAAACAGCAAATCAACCATGTTCTTAAAACCGATCATCAAACCAATTGAATTTGTGACCACAGTGAGAAGCATGGAAAGATGCAAATTTCAGCAAACACTTTATTGATTAGTTTCATCGCATTATCTGACAGACATTCCTCAAGAGGTTTGTGGAATACCAGTCGTTTCAGTGTGTCCTGTTCCTCGCAAGTGACCATTAGGGATTAAGAGCCTAGTGACATGGAAACTGTTCCCGTCCCCAAGAAAACCCAATCAACAAGCAGCGGTCAAGCATTGCACACTTACAGTTAATAGACTTAAACACCAGCATCTTGCAGGCAGGGAACGTTCCTCCACTGTGGTTCAAAGGTTAACTGGCAGGCGTGTGTGACCTTTGACCCCAGCAGGGTGTGTATTCTCTGACATCCAGACGTGCGTGGTGCACTGCAATGTAGAAGGTGCAGGGTGGGGGGGGTGGGGATCCTGGTCTGGTCTAGAAATAAACACGAGATGCATGGCAGGAGTGAGGATGGTCTGTGTCCAGCAGTATCAGGGCACCATGTGTGGTGATGGGACAGCCAACATTCACAACAAGCTCCCCTGTGATGTCCAGGAGGCAGCTTCCATCTGTGATCAGCTTCCTGGTTGGTGCAGCGTGTGTTGGGGGGTGGGGTAGCGGTGGTGGTGGTGTATAGAGGTCAACCAATCTCTACTGAAAAGAAAGAGTCCATATGGTCCTTATGCAGTGACTGGCAACTGGCCTATATGTGATGATAAGATGCCCAGAAGAGCTTTGAGAAAGCGTGAGAAATCTGTTGTTGTAAACCAAAAAGTGTAATCCAATAAAATGTGCTAGGGTTGGGGGGGGGGATTTAGTGCGAAACTGTGATACTACGTAAGCCGTGTCAATTTTAACATTGCAGTATTTCCTTTAAGTTACAATGTTGAATCCCGGTTAACAGATTCTGTGAAGAGGTTTGATTTAATGACATCTACATGTCTGAATGTCTGGTTTTTAATTGTTTGAATGTTTGCTCAGAGAAGCCAACTCACATTTAGGTTTTTTTTTTCTAACATGTGGCTTAAACATAAATGCATTTTGTTGCATATTTTTATTTGGATTAATGCAGGTTTCACACTTAACTGTGATAAGAGGGGCTAGAGCCTTAAAAATCATCAGAATATTGAATAGTAATATTCATGATTTTGCGATATCTGGAAAAAATACCATTATATTGGGGGGGGGCACATGGGGATCGCCGGTTCGAATTCCCGTGTTACCTCCAGCTTGGTCAGGCGTCCCTACAGACACAATTGGCTGTGTCTGCGGGTGGGAAGCCGGATGTGGGTATGTGTCTTGGTCGCTGCACTAGTGCCTCCTCTGGTCAGTCGGGGCGCCTGTTTGGGGGGACGGGATGGGGTGGGGGATAGCGTGATCCTCCCATGCGCTACGTCCCCCCTGGCTAAACTCCTCACTGTCAAGTGAAAAGAAGCGGCTGGTGACTCCACATGTATCGGAGGAGGCATGTGGTAATCTGCAGCCCTCCCCGGATCGGCAGAGGGGGTGGAGCAGCGACTGGGACAGCTCAGAAGAGTGGGGTAATTGGCCGGATACAATTGGGGTGAAAGGGGGGGGAATACCATTATATTATCCAAATGGGAAGTACCGTTGAGTAAGTCTTATGAATAAGTTGAGTTATATGACTTACAGTAAGCACAGACTCGAATGACTTTCTCCTCTAAGCAAAAGTTATTTTTGTTGAGGACAAATGGTTCTTCTCTTGTATAAATTCCAGTATTGTACGTGAAGCCTTGGGGCTTTGTAGAGAAGCTGACTTTTACCATTTCAGGTTGTTTTAGTCAGGATTTTTAATCCATTTAGCAGCTTGATGTCCCAGTGCAGGGAATACAGATGTGCTCAACATGGCAAACACAGAACTCCTGATGCTTTTTTGTATTTGCTCACAGGAAAGCATGGCAATTCATGTGAGCATGCTCACCGAGGACATCCCACACCCACCCAGACATGTCTGAGGAGGATATGAAACGTGACCTTTATCGCACAGGGACCACCTCAAACGTCCTCTACCCACTCTTTGACTGGTTAGGGCCACATTTTATTCACTCTATAAAAACAGGTACACCTATTACAGACAACACCATTAGTCTAAGTGTCACATCCACAGAGTGTGGAAATGAGAAAAAACATGTTCCAGTGAAGGCCTGTCAGACTTCACTGGAGCGCTAGTGTTGAATCTTATAACATCGAGTCTGTGATAAAAAGAGAGTCGAAGAACACAAATGGTTCAATGCAAAATCACTGCTGGGTGTAGAATAAGAGTCGAGATTTCAACAATTAGTTGGCACTTTGTAAGAAAGTTCTGACCCCGAGACGGCAGTCTTAAAGATTTTGAATTAAGTTGAGAAAATGTTGTTTGATTGTTCTTGCTACATAAATTGCTTTCAATGGAGTACCAAGACCTGCTTCACTGAACACATATCATCCCAAAACATGGCACAAAATTCAACAAAGTGTGATATCAGCACAAGTGGTAACACACATTAGACTTTGGGGGACTGACAAAGCACAATTTACATGAAAGCTAAACGTGTCAAGTATCTGAGACATACATGTCTATCAGGTGCCATTTAGGCCATATATCAAGAAAGCTTGCATATACACTACGTCTTCCTCACACAAACACATAAAACACTTGTACATACACTATTTTACCTTGAACATGCACATAAAAAGCTCGCGTGCATACCACTTTTACCTCGCACACACAACTTTCTTCATTCACACAACATTAAAAAGTGTGCAAGAAAAAGTAATGTATATGTGCAAGCTTTTTATGTGCATGTGCAAGGTAAAAGTAGTATATGCATGAAGTTTTTGTATGTTATGTGTGAGAAATGTAGTTTATGTGCAAGGTAAAAGTAACGTGTGAGCTTTTTATGTGCATGTACGAGCAAAAGTAGAGTATGTTGCAAGGAAAAAGTGGTATGTGGGTGAGCTTTTTATGTGCACGTTCAAGGCAAAAATAGTGTGTATGTTTAAACTTTCTTGATATATGGCCTAAACGGCACCTGATACATGTCCATGGTCCTATTTAAGTGTCATGAGCAAAGACCACATGCTGATTGTTACTCGCCAGCAGGTTTAATGCCCGGTTTGCTCAGGCATTTGGAAAACGACCGATCGGCATCAAACTGCTACAGCGTTGTCAGTGGACATGAAACAGACAGCAGCGGCATTATTAAAGCTGACACGGTCTTGATTGAGACTTTGTCCTATTTACTGAGGCACCTTTCAAAGAAAACGGTTGATATGTTTCAAACAAGACCGAGGCTCCAGGGAGAGAAAATCGCAGCCTTATTGTAAGGGACGTTCAAGGAAACGCACTATATGATGGATGGCTTGAGCTTTGTTGCTCGAAATACCGGTGCAAATCGCAGCCAGGGGAGACGTGCGAGGGGATGAGTGCACTCACATGTATCCCCTGGACAAACAGAGAGGCACCCTATAAACCATTACAACCCCTGGGAATTACATGTGGCTCTGTGTAATTTACATGGAAATTAGCTAAACACGCATGCATCCTAGAAAGGAAAAAACAGAAGATAATGTCCTCAATCCTCTGCCTTGCAAGCATATTCTGTCTTCTTCTCTCCTTTTTCTCTAAAACACACACACACACACACACACACACACACACACACACACACACACACACACACACACACACACACACACACACACACACCATGTCACCCTATACTTGTGGGGACACCTCATTGACCACATTCATCCCCTAGCCCTTAACCCTAACCTTAACCATCATAATTACATGCCTAACCTTAACCCTTACCCTAACCTTAACCTTAATCATACTTCTAACCTTAACCCTTAAACCAAGTCCTAACCCTAAAATAGACCCTTTTCCTCATAGGGACCCATAAAATGTCCCCACAAGGTAGAAAAACCTGGTGCGCGTGCACACACACACACACATAGTGAGAGAGAGAGAGAGAGAGAGAGAGAGAGAGAGAGAGAGAGAGAGCGAGAGAGCGAGAGAGCGAGAGAGCGAGCTTATAGCTGTGTTGTTTCGGTTGTCTTCTCTATGCTGATCATTTAAAAGGCATCCAATGTATACTGATTTTGTTCACTGATTTTGCTCTTTTTGACAAATTAAATTGGTGGACACAGTAATGAAGAGACTGTTTTCATGGAGGCAGAGGTATTAGGGAAATCAAAGAAGGTTGAATCATTTCATCTGGATGCGTTTATTGAGAGAAACGTTTCATCACTCATCTAAGTGACATCTTCAGTCTGATTGACATCTAAGTGACTGAAGAGGTCACTGAGATGAGCGATGAAACGAATCTGTCAATAAACGCTGTATCCAGATGAACTGATTCAACCTTCTTTGATTTTCTTACCCGCATTATTGAGCATGCATAAAGATGTTCCATCTATCCATTATCCACATCGCTTATCCTGCTCTCAGGGTCGCGGGGATGCTGGAGCCTCGCCCAGCAGACATTATTAGGGAAAATATTTCTAATGAAGTGCTGTCTCAGGACAGTGAACTGAGCTTAACAGGTAAAATTAAAATTACACGACAACAGTTTACATGCAGGACCATGCCAAACAAAGGGTGGGTTACAGAAATTAGTTTGTCTTAAACTTTGTCTTTTGCAATCTATTGGACCTTATGTTATGACACTGAAATCAAGATGGTTTATGTCTTGACCGCATGTGCCTGCATACAGCTCATGTTTTGTTGCCATCACTCTCCTTGTTATGACAGTCAGGGTTTACTCTAATGCATTTGGAGTCTACGTTAGTTTATTGTTCAGACATCAGCAAACAGCCTCAGGCTTGGTGTGAGAGGATGACTGTCCTAAGCTCAGTGAAGCCCCCTCCATCCTGGCACCACCTGACCCACTGCACCCTGCCAATTAACCAGCACTCCCACTTACTGTGAGAGCTGACAAGGTGGAAATGAAAAATGTCAACAGCCTCCCTGCTTTCCAAATGAAATTATGTACAAAGCCTGTGACAATGAAACAGAGGTGTTTGACTGCAGAAGGGAACCCGCGCTGCAGTTGGTGCATTTACAGATGGCAACGTGGTGGATAGTTTGCCCTCTAACATACCGGCAGCAATGTAAGATAATGGTTTTTCCAATATATTGTAGGTGAGTAGTTACTTTCAAGGCTAATGTTTTCTTCTTTTTTTTTTATATAGAGCAGTGCCCTCAACTCAAAATCTCTCTACCTGAGTGCTGTGCCGTGTGCTTTCCCCATGTGTTTACTGGGGTTAGATAAATTACATCTCACTCTCCTTTCCCTCTGCACAGGCTCCCGGGTTGGGGGTTGAATGGGAAAGCCCTGGTGGGTGTGTGTGTGTGTGTGTGTGTGTGTGTGTGTGTGTGTGTGTGTGTGTGTGTGTGTGTGTGTGTGTGTGTGTGTGTGTGTGTGTTCACCAGCATGTTATAAGATTTTAGATGAAGGACGCTTCGTAGTACTATGACCAACAGCCACAGGCCCCCATGCAGCTATCGAGGGAGTGCCTTTATGCCATATGACACCAATCCCAAATAAGATTACTGTGTACATTATACAGGGTCTCTAAACGTGCCTTGCTCTATCGCACACAGCTTGTTGGCATCTTCTGTTTATGAATTGAAATGCATACCACAATGGAGACAGAGAGCAATAAACACAAGCCTCAGCTTTCAAAAAATGTCAAGGTCAGATATCTGGTTTGTGCATTACATGCTGACTTTTCATGTTTGACACCACCGTGCATGATGATCCACAATGCATGGGGGTAGAGGCGATTCAAATGCTCCAGCGGATGGTTTTGAAAACCTCTTTCATTGCATTCTCACCAGAAAAAAAACCCTCCTTTGACATTGAACAAAGCTATTGTGAGAAGGCTTTTCTGAAAACCGGATCAAGGCTTTGACGGACCCACACACTGTTTTCGATCAAAATTGGGTGGCTTGGCTTTAGTGTGTATTACATTGCTCAAAGCTTTTCCTGATATCCCTTAGACAGGCCACCATGGGACCGGTGCAGTCCATATTAACTATGAAAAAAAATGTAATTTTTCTCAATCTCTCCCCATGGCTGCGTGTTTATCACTAAAGGCTTATGGATAATGAGGAGCACTAGTGAGTGTCGTTTCCCTTGTCTATGATCCCATTACTGCTGCAAGATGATAATTGGGTGCAATTTTAAAACAGCATGTACATACAGAAACACCCCTCCCCCGACTGCATCAAGTATTGATGTTTTTGCATGATGTCAAATCGTGCGATGGTAGATTTCTAATCTGCAAATGGATGTTATAATTTGAGAAATACAGCGTGCAGTGTGTGTAGTGTGCAGTGTGCAGTATTTGTGTGTGCTGTATTAGGGACGATCACTGTATAAACAAGTCTCATGCTATATGATTTGATCAGACCATAATCGAGAGAATAGGGTGCGGAGGTGTAGGTCATGCTGAATAATTACTGTGGCGTTCACAACACAAGTGAGCTCTTCCCTTTGAAATCAAGCTCTCGCTCACATTTTCTGTCGCAGCGCAGCACAGCACAGCACAGCACAGCACAGCACAGCACAGCACAGCACAGCACAGCACAGCACAGCACAGCACAGCACAGCACAGCACAGCACAGCACAGCACAGCAGATATGAGAGGCCATATCCCATACTTTAACTCTCACATGCACTACTGAAAATCCTCTCACATACACATGGAAAATCCTCTCACATACTACTGAAATGCAATAGTTGTATGTGAGAGGAATTTCAGTAGTATGTGAGAGTATTTCACATGTGTATGTGAGAAGATTTCACATGTGTATGTGAGAGCATTTTCAGTAGTGTATGTGAGAGGTAAAGTATGGAATATGGCCTATACGGCCTTTCATAAGCACAGCTCAGCGCTCTCTCTCTCGCTCGCTCGTGAGCTCCAAGTGAATGTAGGCAGCTCAGAGGAAATTGGTGAGGAAACAGAGAAAGGCAGACACAGGGGATAATTAGATAGCCGAGTGGCGGGGAGGCATCAGTTAAGCCTCCCCAAAGTCACTAGACTGATGAAAGAGCAGATGAAAGGAAATTGAGGGAGAGGTGGGAAAAACTGGCAGGACAATGACGGAACGTTTTATTGAAGGGGCGTGGCCAGTCCAGAATCAAAGATGTGGATGGCGCAGTTCTATATATTTTAGCACCAAACTGTGTCATTTGAAATAGTGATTTTTTATTTATTTTTTTGTGTGTCTGCCTCATTTGCTACTGTTCTTCACGGAATTAAAAGAAAGAGAGAGAAAAAAACGATGCTCCAGAGGAGATTCTGATGAAGCCAAGAAAAAGTAGGTCAAATGCATAGTTTGAGCACTGCGTGGGAGAGGGTGGTGCGCCTCCGCCTCGCCTTCTTTGATGTCGGTTTGAGACTGTCGAGCTCAGCGTCAAACGTAAAAAACAAAAAGAAGACAATTAAGCCTAATGCCGGTGGGGTAGCCTGAGCTACATCAGCATTTGGGGTTCACAGCCTACCCACACTGTGTACCCCAAGACTGTTTAAATCCAGGCTGCCATGGTGTCACAACGCTGCCCTTACACTTATCCATCTTTATTTCTTCGCTGCATCTGTCACCAAAGCTATTAAAATGTTTAAAGAAGAGGAGGAGGATTGATTTCCTACACCTCCCTGGGAAAAGAAAGACGCTTTGAGATTGGTTGTTTTAAATAGGAGTGACCTTTGACTGACACGTATTTCTCCCACAGTATAAATAAGTGTGCACTTTTTGGAAGTGTGCTGCGTTCGCATTCCATGGCAACTTGGCGTGCTCAGGCCCTCCTCCCATTCACCATCTTTCCCCGTGACTCCGCAATACTCAGAGTATTGAATGCATACATATAAATAGACTGCATTTTCTATAGAGCTTTCCTCACTGCAGCTGCCTCTCAAAGCACGTTACAATTTATTAATGCCTCACACACACACACATGCACACACACACACACACACACACTAATGGCTGTGTCAACCACGCAAGTTAAAAATCAGCTAATTGGGAGCAGTTAGGGGGTCAGGTGTCTTGCTCATGGGTAAACCTCAACATTCTTGCCAGGAGGAGCCAAGGATCAAATCAGCAGGGATCAAATCAGCAATCCTCCAGTTATCAGACGACCTGCTGTACCTCCCGAGCTACTGCTGTGCACATCCAGCGCAAGGTGGAAAATGCAGTGTGGGAGCAAAAGCAATACTCTTCGCTTGGCTGTCCATAGTAACACAAATCCTCATGAAGAGGGGGAGATGTTTTGCATGGTGTGGTCCGTTTGTTTTGATGTTACCCATAAAGAGAAAATGGCAGAGATGTAGAAAGTCTGTGCTGAAATGTTACGTTTTCCTTCGCGTTTCCTGTCCAAGATAAAAGACATACTGTACTGTGTCCCACGTCAACCTCTGCAATCACATGTGACGTACAAACCGATGTTTTCGTCACGCAGTCGTTTTCAGAACAGTCAAAAGCATCTTTTGAAAAGCAGCCAAGCACGCCTGTCAGACAGCGAGATGGGGGTTGGGAGTGCAATGGGGATCCCTCCTCTCACACATTTCTCACAACCTACTTTTTTTTTACCCCCTCCTCCTCTTTGGTGGAATTGTTAAAGATTAATTTTTAAGTGTTCTCTATTTCCTGCCACCCCGAGTCACTTTCGAAGTCTGCATCTGCGGCTGAAGTGGGGCGTGGTAGTATTCTGACGAGTTCATTCCCTGTTGCTCGGCCGCCACCACTCAATTGGCATCAGCAGCAATGTTGTAAATGAGAAATTGCTTTCGTGGATCTGGAATTAATAAGCATCATTTATGGAGTGGCGTGTGTGTGTGCGCGCGCGTATGTGTGCACGCGCGTGTGCGTGCGCATATACATTCAGGGGCTGGCTAAATATTGAGGCTAAAAAATAATTACAGCCGTGTCAAACGCGTTATGCTTGCTGGCATTTGGTGGTAGGTTTTTAAGACAACGGCCAATACAAAGCGCTCTCCGGTGTCTTACACGATCGGGGAAGGGGGGATTAATCTCACAGAAATATGAGGAGGGTGCGTTAACATTCAGAACGAGACGCACATAGGCGCCATTTTAGTTGATCATTTGAATTACCGTGATTAAAATATCACAGCAATCATCAGCGTATCCCACTCTGCCATGTGATGAAAAGCATTATGCAGAAATGCCTCCCACTGGTTGTGTAGCTCGCTGATTCATTATAGACAAGTTCTCTCATGGTCGATCCCTCAAGTTTCCACCGTCGGTATTAGTGATGACTGGGTGCTAATGTGGCAAGATATGGAGGAGTTGTAAGGCTGTGGGAACGAGCTCTTGCCAGACAAAATGACCCTCAGCTACATTATCAATACCAAGACAAGTCGAGACATAAATCATGTGGGGAATATCCTTCCCAAACTTTCCTGAGCACAAAAAAAAATAATTGCACAGAAAACAGAGTTTAAAATATTTTGGCTACGCAGTGTGCAGATGGTCTCACTAGCACTAAAAAAGAAAGAAAGTAATTTTCCCCCCGGTTTCAATCTTGCTTGATTGTTGGTTATATGGCTATAGAGACTGTCTGAGTGTGTTTGCAGGTTAGCTGGACAGATTTATGCGATTTAAAAGCTGAAATGACTCCTTTTGTGTTTGCAAAAAAAACAAACGTGTAAGGTTTGAGTGAGGATGCGTTGTTTTTGTAAGAAGTATTGTGGCAGCCAAGTCATCATCCCCTGCACTCTTGTTTTGTTGTGGAAGCATGGTTTTATGGTTTAAGACACCAACTCAAACACATCATGCAAGGACACAAGAACGGACTGGAAGGCATATACGACTGTGTATGTAGAGGATGTAAAAAGATATTTATTAACACCTTTTTACCTGACCTTTGTTCAACTCAACCTACAGCACTGGGTCAACAAGCCTGCTCTCCTGATATCATACATTTAGCTTTAAATTTAGCCATGCTTGATGTAAATGCATGACTCGTAATAGGCATCGATCTTGATATTTGTTTGAAAAGTTGGCCTTGTTTAAAAAGTGGTTATGCTAGACAGCTCTTATCTTCGGGTAAGGTGAATCGCTTATGGTGAACATTAACATGCCTGTCACCAGCAGAAGTGGGTAACGTGTGTGTGTGATGTGCTGGTATGAGTCATCTCCATAGGCAGCTTGTTTCTCGTACGTGAAGGTTCGAGTTATTCCGTTCAAGACTCTCTTCAGCCCGTTCTTCAACCGATGGCCATCCAGTGCATAGTATAGTTGCCCTTTTGATGAAACATTTTGTCAGGAGAAAAATGGAGTCCTTTTGCAGTGATGCATGAGCCCATCCTCCACCCCCACATTCTCCCTATCCACCTCGGGGGAATGCACGTCATTTCTATGGCAACAGCTGTAAATGTGGGAGCGCATGCATTTTTACATTTAAAGTGGAAAGAACATATTACATATTTAAGGTTGAGTGTGTGACCAGTTCTTTGATCACTGATTTGTTTATATATGCACACACACACACACACACACACACACACACACACACACACACACACACACACACACACACACACACACACACACACACGTGTGCTTAAGTTCTTCAATTTAATCATGATAAAGCCAGCCGAATGTTGTGTTTAGTGCTGAGAAGAGGAGGGTTAGGAGTTCATGGTAAACACCTTTGAAAACAGATGAGATCACTTCTGCAAAAAACCCCAGTGAGCACTTTTCCCTCATTTGCTTCTGTGATCTTTTGAACTCAGGCATCTGGATGAAGGGGTGCAGAAAACTCAAAAAGTTTTATGCATGTGCAATCTCATTCTTACCCCACAGCGAAGGAGAGAAACATGGGGGAAAATAAATGTGGTGAAGAGAACAGGCACTCTTTAGGAAAAAGGCCTTCGTCTTACAGGTCGGTACAATCCATTAATGACTCTGTGGACCGGTCCCATAGGAACAAGATGGCAGGCTTTAGGGTACACTATGGCACTGATGGGATTTTTAGTTGAAAACTGATATAATCAGTAAACTGAAAGTTGGGTCTGTGACATCGCAGGTTTTATCCAAGCTCACCATCCCTGAGAGGAGGGACATTGGCATTTCCTTCAATCGACAGGCTTCTCCGCTCATGATTTCAAGACTCACGCCTAATTACACCAGGACAGACAGGGACAGAGTTCATTACTCAGTAAAATATGCCCCGCATCTTTTAGGCTATGTTAAGGTCTTGTCTGGCCTTGGGAGCAATCATTATCTGTGCAAGCAGCAGCCAAACTGCTGACGGATTCAGTGTTCTCAAAACTGAGGTGCTACATGACTGTGAAACAGCCAGCGGCATCAGCACCTTCTATTACCATATTCATGTGCAAGAACTGGTGATGTCTGACATAACGGAAGGCACCTAAAATGCAGCTGCAAGCTACCTGAGGCTTCATGCTACCTTATGTAGTGTCTTGGTGAATCAGAAATAAATATTCTATCCACTGACCCAAAGGCGGCAATCCACCCCTTCAGGATATTGACCATTTCAGTTGTTTATCATTTTACCATAAATGTTGATATCAGCAAGACTGTAAGTAAAACAAACAGGTGTTCCCCAGGAGATTTTATTTCTTGGCTGCCGATTTCTCAACTGCATTGTGGACAGTTCTGCATCCACATGCCATATCTCTTTAAGCAATGAGCTATCAGTTGCCAGAGTCTTTTCATCAGGGTAAGACAGTGCTAGCTTAAACCAGCCCCATCAATCACTGGAAACTAGCTTGGTCTCCACACAGTCATTCTCTATCAGGTCATACTGATGGATTGCCACCTCGAGACAATTTTCCTCTTCCCACACAGTTCACCGGGAGGACTGAAAATCCAAACCCTTGCAACTCTGATGCTGTTAATGTCCTCGCGATGGTGTCCTCAAACTGACAAAGGACCACCAGTGTTTTCTTCCTACACAACAAGTTCCTGGCAAACAAGAGGATTTATGACCAGCTCACTAATGACGATAGCATACTCGGTTTGTGCTTGACCATAACTGAGCCATGGGCAGTGCGGCACGTATACAGGTTTGGCGATCCTCTTCCACACCGGCTTGAAACATTGGTAACTAGAAGTCTTGCGATATAAAAAAAAAGGGTGAACGAAATGGTCTTGTGATTACGTATGTTGACATGTTGTGCCATCCCTAGCATTTACGGTGCCTCCAGCAAGCCAATAAGAAACATGTAATTGTACAATAATTAATACTTCTTTACTCTGTGAGCTATGTATACCACCAATACCACACAGAGAAACCGGACTTGTTTACAGAAGTAATTTTTCTAGAGTAGGTGGCAATCAACACTGGCCAATATTCATTTTGAGTCCACACACTGTGAGCGCCAGGATGGAAGCCAAGTTTTCCATTATTCAAATTGCATTGTCCTCCGTCTGTTTTTTCTTTTATTTATTTTTTTGATGTTTATAATGGGCAGGGAAAACTGATACGTTGGTCCCCACCAAATCCAGTTTTGCAAGGTAAGAACATCTTCCCCCACCTTTCTGAGGAAAATGATTGAGTTAGGAGTCTTTTAGAAAGGACCAGATGTCAATATTATCCTTAGATCTGGCCCCTCTTCTCTAAACTGGGAGGGAAATGGAGACACACGCACACACACACACACACACACACACACACACACACACACACACACACACACACACACACACACATATATATATATATGGCAAATATGCTGTTAAAACATCTTTTGACAAAATGAAATATTAATGCCAAGTGTCAATGTCAAGGTTTTCAAACCCCCCCCCCCCCCGCCACCTTTTTTCCCCTTGTGTTTATCTTGATTCTGTCTTGCAGGATAGACTTCAATTGCATTACCAAAAAAGATTTTCATCACTTTGTTTGAAATCAGCCATAGAGAAAGCTACTTCCAAATATAGCACTAGTCGACTGTCACAGCACAGCTGGAGATGGAACATGTGATGCTCTTCTGAAGCCTGAACCGCAGACATGTGCTCCCTGCAACAAACACCTATAGGCCTAATGCTTAACCACCACACTATAGCTCGCAAATATCAATCTCAGTTCAGATGTTTGTGTCTGTTCCCATTTTGTGCTCTAAATCACTTAGCACAGCGAGAGCCGGGTATTTTCAAATGGAGCAATGCTATTTCCCCTCTGGCACCTATCACTATAATTCTACAAAGTTGCAAAGAGGAAATTCAGCTCAATATTCATTTTTCGGTGATTGCTACTCATTTCATTGTGAGAATAACTTTCGGCATCTTAAGTAGCACACATTCAGTTGTGTTGCCTTAATATATCTTGTTATATAAAGCCATACTCTCCACATTTCACTCGGCTGTGTATGGCATATGAGGACAGACAGAACCACAAAACAGCTACGGCTAAGAGTGATTTCAGCATAATCCCGCTGTTGGTGAGAGATTTGTTCAAATTCTTTGATGCTATGGAGGAGCCTGAGATTGCATCATCTACCTCAGCCTTTCTCACTAATACCCAGGGTTACAAAACAAGACTGGGGGATATCGATTTACAAGGAGTTTTTCAATGAAATGAACCATCCAGATTTTCTCACCGCTGTGATCTGATAGTTACGTAAACGCTACAAGTATTTGCTCATTTTCTCAACATGCTTGAATGTCTTTGTTCCCATCCACATTTAGGTTTTATCTGTTCTATCCTGGATTTTTACTCCCAAGCGACTTCTTCTTTCCCTCACACCATTCAACTTTATATTGTAAGGATGATTAAGTGCCCCATTGTAAATGCAGGGGGATAACAAATGCAGCGTAAACCTTGTCACTCCAGCCAAAGTCACGGTACTTCTATTGATTTCTCTGAAGAGCACCGCTTATGTATCTTATTGGCTACACAAGGCCGGGACATTATGCACCCATTGTCCTGCATACAGATCACTTCTGCATGTAACGACCTCTACTGTCACATTAAGAGCCAAATATTCAAGCTCATCCCTGTTAAAGCAAAAAAAAAAAGAAAAGAAAAAAGTGCTTAACTGATAACTCTCATAATTGATTCATTACACTGTCATGGTACTTCCATACATTTCCCACCTATTTCAAGTGAAACTAAATCATCTGTACTGGCAACACAGGTTTTTGCATTGATCCCCCAAAGGTGACGTTACACTAAACAGGGACTTACCGCAGAGCATCTGATCTTAAACCAAACCAACGGCACTTGGCAAAGCCCCTTCTGTTTACAGAATAGAGAACACTCAAATGCCATACGCAGGCGACTCTATGGGACAAACTGTGTCCATAATTGATGACCCAGACAACTCAAAGTGGACTCTTAATGGAGGACTTTTCAAGGATCGCCAAGAGGGAGAGAAGGAGAGAGGTCCTTTTTTCGTGAGGATGTGCTTCACCTCACAGGGGAGAAGGTGGATTTCCAGTGAATATTTAATCACTCTATCACTCCCTCTCTCCCTAATCTTTCTCCACTTCCGCTCGCTTACTCTGTCTCTATTTCTCCTCCTCTCTCTCCCTCCCTCCCTCCTTCTCTCTGACACATGGGTTCTGCCTGGAAGGAGAGTTTGTCTTCCGCTGCATTGCAATAAATGTCCTCTTTGACAATTCATTTCGTCTGCCGTTAAATCTAAATCGCTTGTTTTCCTTGCTTGAAAGAGAAATTGCCGATGGCATGGGAAAAAAAATCCTCTCTATAGTCAAGTTTATGTTCTCACGTCACGTTTTGAAAGAATTTTCTTGACTAATATCCAGGAATGTGGGGGGGGGGGGGACCGCGTCCTGATAATATCTCAGAATTCAAGGAAATTCTTGAAGGTTAAACTTCCTTGGAAAACAAGTAAAGTCAATGTGAAAATATCTATTTGTTTTGGCGGTGAACAATGGTCCCCAGGCTCAGCCACCATCGTTCACGTTAGCCCTTCTGAGATCAGTCAGAGGTCACAGGGTTTAGCACCGGCGAGCTTTCTCCTTTCTCCCTGCGGTACAGCCTCTCATTATCACACTCTCCCATTCATAATCCGCTTTTTTTTTCTCACTTAACCTCACTGCCAGGGTATCTCTATTTCACACACACACACACACACACACACACACACACACACACACACACACACACACACACACACACACACACACACACACACACACACACACACACACACCGCCTTCCTCATACCTTTGTCCAGTTGTCTGCTTGTGTAGCTCTCATCCTAACTTTTTTTAAAATTTCATTTCATTTCCCAGCTTCACATTTCAACTCCCCTTCTCCTTTTTCATTTCAGTCTCATTTGTTTTTCATTTTAACGCACTATTTAGTCTACCTTGATCACCAAACACAAGTTTTACAATTAAGCCGTTGTTGAAGAAACCTGAGGCACTCAGGAAGGTAATAAATTTAAAAAGCCCTTTAACGTCTCTTGGCTATTCAGTCTTAGTAACAATTACGGTGTTCAGTGGCAGCACGGTGGCCCAGTGGTTAGCACTGCTGCCTCACAGCAAGAAGGTCCTGGGTTCGAACCCCGGGGTTGTCCAACCTTGGGGCGGGGAGGGGGGTCATCCCAGGTCATCCTGTGGAGTTTGCATGTTCTCCCCGTGTCTGCAGTGGGTTATCTCCGGGTGCTCAGGTTTACCCCGCCATCAAAAGAAACATGCATGTTGGGGCATCCGGGTAGTGTAGCGGTCTATTCCATTGCCTACCAACACGAGGATCGCCAGCTCGAATCCCCGTGTTGCCTTCAGCTTGGTCGGGCGTCCCTACAGACACAATTGTCTGTGTCTGCGGGTGGTAAACCAGACGTGGGTGTGTCCTGGTCGCTGCATTAGCGCCTCCTCTGGTTGGTCGGGGTGCCTGTTCAGGGGGGAGGGGGAACTGGGGGGAATAGTTTGATCCTCCCATGTGCTACGTCCCCCTGGCTAAACTCCTCACTATCAGGTGAAAAGAAGCAGCTGGTGACTCCACATGTATCAAGGAGGCATGTGGTAGTCTGCAGCCCTCCCCCGGCTGGCAGAGGGGGTGGAGCAGTGAACGGACAGCTCGGAAGAGTGGGGTAATTGGCCAGATACAATTGGGGAGAAAAGGGTGGGGGAGTATGCATGTTAGGGTTTATACTCCTGTTTGTGCCCCTGACCAAGGTAATGGGAAAAGAACTGAAGTTGGTCCCCGGGCACAGCATGAAGGTGGCAGCCGACTGCTCCTAGCTACACAGATCTCAGCTAGGATGGGTTAATTTGCAGTACCTGAATTTCCCCAGGGGATTAATAAAGGAAACTTAATTGAATTTATAATTGAAAACATGCCTACACATTTCACCATTAGGGCCTTCATCAGGTCAAAATGGTTACCTTTGGGCTGTTTATGTTATGATGTTTCTATGAGAGAGAGAGAGAGAGAGAGAGAGAGAGAGAGAGAGAGAGAGAGAGAGAGAGAGAGAGAGAGAGAGAGAGAAAGAGAGAGAAAGAGAGAGAAAGAGAGAGAGAGAGAGAGAGAGAGCGAGAGAGCGTGTTTTTTTCAGAAACTGTCAATGGTGTGAGAAGTGCTCAACTAATGAGAAGCGGAATATCAACACAGATACTGGAAAAAAGTTTTAATGCATTGCATTAAACCTTATATATATATATATATATATAAATTTTTTTTTGTTTATTGCCATTTTGCCCTACTGGTGTGTGTTTGTGTGTGTGTATGGTTGTGTAGCTTCCTCTACCTGATAAGGTTTGAATACATGGTTTGCCATCTACATTAGTCATGTGACCACTCACCTGCCCATACCGATCATGTGATTGCTTGTTAACATCTATAAGAAACAGCCCAAAGGCAACCATTTTGACTTGCCCTGATGAAGGTCCTAGTGGCTGAAACACATAGGCATGTTTTTAACTGTTACTATGACTGAATAGCCAAGACATGTTAAAGGCTTTTTAAATTCATTACCCTCCTGAGTGCCTCAGGTTTCTTCACCAATACTTAATTAGCATGATCCCCAAACTGAAGAGCCCAAGCGGGACACCTTTTTACACTATGCAAACTGCTTTTTGACAAGTTTCACAATCTCCCAATGCTCACTTTATATGGTTGCCTTTTATATTCCAATAGTTGCTGCCATTGCATGTTCAAACAGCTGTAAAGCATTTAGCTTATGCTTGTCTAATAGAAAACAACAGTGATGTGGAACAGTGTGCCTCTCTCAGCAGGAGGCAGAGTGCCATCCTAATCTGAATGCAATCAGAGACAACACTCAGATCATCCAGACCCTTTATCTCTGACTTGCCTCATTGCACAATGCCACTTATATGATGATGGTGCGAATGAATCAATAGCTCATTGCATCTACGGTCACATTATGCCAGGTCTATTGTAGTCTCCTTTTTTCTTTTCTTTTTTTTTACTTCACCAATGCCCATCATTTGCCGTTGCTAAAAAGGTGCTAAATAACACACTCATGACATTTTCTGTGCCAGTGAGGTTGCTGGTGTAGCAGGCAATTCCTCTGAGGTCCTTATCTGTCTCAGCCACATCACCAACAGTTCCGAGGCCCCCGAACACACAAAGGAATGCTTGTCTCACTAGCCAGGAGAGACCATGTGTTACAAAGGAAGTGTCTCTCCAGAGAGGGAGACATCTCAGCTCTACGGCTTCTCACCCTCCTGCTTTGCCTCTCTTTTCACCATGGCAGCTAACACTGTGACCATCTGTAGCAGGGTCCCCTGAAAAGCTACTGCATCCCAAACGAGGAGGACATACCATCGGGGAGAGACTGAGTCCAGGAAAGTTTTAGAAGCCAGACAACTTCCACTTTTTCTTTTACATATACCATTACTGTTTGCACTGGCTGTTACAAAATGCTGCACTGCTGCATAGTGACACAAAAAAATTGTATAAAATAAACGCATAAAGTGAGTGTCTTGACAGCATTAAAAATAAATGAGTGCTTCTGCTCAGAATAGTCCAGTGTCACCATAGCAGTCAGGCATAAAAACAGGAAGATATTGAATATTGGAACGCATTTCTCACAAACACAATCAATAACTAGCAGCTGGTCATTCATTTACTCTAAGAAACTGATGTACACAAATTAAAAAGACATTCAAGGTTCTAGAGTCTGTATTTGTATTTCCAGGTGTGGATTTGCCTCAGCCCACATGGATTTATTAGGTGCAGAGGTAAGATAAGCCAA
Source organism: Lampris incognitus (assembly GCF_029633865.1). Classification (NCBI taxonomy): domain Eukaryota; kingdom Metazoa; phylum Chordata; class Actinopteri; order Lampriformes; family Lampridae; genus Lampris; species Lampris incognitus. The sequence goes on along the minus strand of NC_079212.1, from coordinate 26,281,541 downwards.
ACTAAAAACCCAATATCAATAAAAGGAAAATGAAAATAAAACGTAAGCACAACTGTTCCCAAATTAGGAACAGTTTCATGAGTGAAGGCATTTTTAGCTTGAGTATCCCCAGTGAGAACTGAACCCCTGACCGTGGCGGTGTTAGTCACATGTTCAACTCAATAAAACAGGACCACCAGCGAAGACAAAAGAAAAAAAAGAAAGAACATAGGAAAACAACTTCACTTATTGCAAAGGCTGGATGTGGTCCGTTTAAAGCAAATCTCATTATTTCCTGTCTAACGACACCCCATTGGCAAAAGCTCACTGAGACAATCTGGCCTTGAGTAAAACATTGAAGCTGAGGCAGATCTGTGAGTAAGGAAGGCTGCGGTCCTCCCTTGTGAACTATCTTCCCGGCAACCTTAATTGCAGAAACTCTCCTTAATGAGTCAACCATGTGAGGATAGATTAAGAGAAGTGGAAGTTGTGGCAGGGTGGTATCACTGTCTTGCTGTCTAGTGCTACAAATCCTGACTATCTGCTCAGTATCCTCCAGGCTTTTGCTGATCACTCTTAACAGAAGCAATGTGTCAGAGAGATCGCTGAGGTTTGTTTTGTTTCTGTGGGATTGAATAGGCCAAGAGCCCAGGGAGCACAGCTGCAGCTTCTTGTTGCACTTGATAAAGCACTGTCTCAGAATATTTGAGAATGTTGCCCCTTTGGCCTTCTGCACAGTGGTCTGAACAAATCCAAACTCAGCCTGGTTTAAACAACTTATTTCTTGTTCCCATTTGTGCACAGCTGATATGCCTATACGACAACTCTGTCTATGCAAGGACTGGCTGATGTGGATGGGGCTAGTACCTGCCATTTTGGACACATAAGGGCTGTGTCTAGCTGAGATGAGGTGTTCTCATGTTCTGTTCATGGCTGGCTCCACGGGAGGGTGTTCCCCCTCACCTGGACTGTCCCGTCCCCTCAGTCAAGATGAATGGGGAAATGGATTTTGATTGTAAAGATTTTTTTTTAATAACAACACTCCTGCGTCGCTTTCTAGTGATATTACAATAGCAATATTTAGGTTAATGGCAGTCTGTTACGCAAAGCCACTTTTTGATTGGTTGTCAGGTTAAGCTTGCTCCCATACATTATGTTGAACAACTTGTGATTTTTCCCACTCAGGAAGAGAACTACGGACAATTGTTAAGATTGGTTAGCAAGCTATTTTTCCCCCAATTTCATCATGGACATTCGGAAATGGATTAAAAAGACAGAACCTCCTACTGCACCTCTGGTCCTGCACAACACAGGCCCGCTTCAGTCGGTCTCTGTCACCACTCAGCCTGCCAGCAGCAAGGACTAGCCAACACAGAAAGGACCTCGGCGACAAGCCAGTCCAAGTTCATCCCAAGCAGTTTCCAAAGAAACAACAGCATTAAGAATGACTGTAAGTGATAATTTTCAGTGAATTGGTACAACAAAAAGCACTGGCTTGAATATTCAGAGCAAGCAGATTCGTCTCCCCCCCACACTGGTTTTAAGCAACTGGAAGCATGCTAAAGTGAAGGGATTCAGTACAAATGCTAACTGTAAAGACCATCAAGCAAGTGTGGCTACTTGGAAAGAGCAGCAATTACGATGTTCCACAGGCACAGAGATTTCAACCCTGGTTAATTCCCGTCAGCTCTCTCGAAACCACTTGTACGTATGTGTAATTGTAGACATTATTGAATTCCTAGTCTCAAACAAACTGTCATTAGAGGTGCCATTGATTCAGGTTTTAACAGGGGTCAAGTGGGCAGAGGACCGTTTCTGTCACTATTTGATTACACGCTGAGACAAAACCAAGTGCTAGCGCTGGCTTTCAGTGCAATTCCAAAAAACGCTACAAACACATCACACGAAATTCAAAATGATATCATGGAACTGATGAGTACGATCGTGACAGAACAAACTGTCAGATGCTGGGGAGTCATGGTTTACAAGTAAGGTGTATGGAACTAAAGACCTGACAGGAAATGAGACTGTCTCTATAGCTGTTTGTTATGTAGACCAGAACTGCACAGTACAAGAGACTTTTGTCACGTTGACTACAAATAAGTGTAATGCCCTGTCACTCACTAATATGGTGCTTGAAGAGCTGTCAAATGTTGGTCTCGACACAAGCAAAATAATAAGTCAATGTTTGACGGGGCCAGCGTTGTGTCTGGAAGAGAAGGAGGCATGCAGAAACTTAGTCAAAATAAATTAAATTAGTGCCCTACATTAATTGACTATGTGCATAACTGTAGTCCACTGACTTCTGGTTTCTACTGCAGCGGTCATACCAGTTTCCCGTTTTCACCCGTTTGGTGGTAGGGGCAGGTGAACATTTGTCGACAATTCTGTGCATGTTGTTGACATTTATCCATGGTAAAGTTTGCAGGCATCGTGAAAAAATATGCCATTGTCAATAGCACGCGCCAACAAACAGGAAACTAGTATGACCGCTGCAGTAGAAAACGGAAGTCAATGGACTACAGTTATGCACAGAGCCCCATTGGGGATTTTTTTTTATGACGTATGCAATTCATTTTATTAATTTCTGAGAAAGCCCACTACAGCTGCACAGTACAGTGGAGAGAAGCTTAAAAGGCTACTGGATCAACGGTGGACCGGACACCTTGACACAGTGTCCATAATGCTGAATTCACAGAGCAAGTAGGAGAGGAAGGAATTTCAGGAGAAATGCTGCAAGTCTTTACATTCTAGCAATAAATCTAATTACTCACACATGTCCCTCCTTAACGCCAAACCACCCGTTGCTCTCACTTCTTGCGGGGCTACACCAAAGCCTGCATGCGTGGTGCGTGTGCAGCCCGTGAAAGTCTCTCGAGGGTACGTTTCTACCTGCTATGCCAGGAATGGAATAATTGCGCGCGAAAATAAATATTCCAGCAGCGAAGCAAGCAAGCAGCCAACGGTGATATGGGTAAGTGGGTCACATCAACGTTTTGCGAATTACTTTGAAAATGTACTCACTACCTAAGTACTTAGATGATTTATGAGGTTTGTGAAGGTATGACATCCATACCAGAGCATAGATAATGTTAGCTATCGAGCCAGCTGATCAGTGTTGGTCAGGTAACGTTAGCTAACGTTACTTACCAAAATAACGGAAACACTAGTATTCCATTAAACATAAAGAACATTACATGTTAGTAATGTAAAACCCTCCCCCTCTGGTCTTAACCTTTATTGTATTGCACGTTCAACACATTTTTTCTAAGTATTCCAAAATGTGAATGTTTATGAAAGCAAGTTCTCATTAATCGTATTTCAGGTGTAACAGACTGAAGACAGTTACGCCATTTTTGTAGTCTGATTACATGTAACGTTATTCTGAATACAGCCCAACTCTGGTATAGTGTAGGCTACATATTATATCATAGCTACATTTGCTCCAACTGATAGTACTGCAGTTGGAGCAAAGCCTACACTTGTGTTATCAATATGATGTGACATGTTGTACGTAGCATGTGTAGTTAACATCTTCCCCACGTCTTTGTTTAGAAGTTGTAATGTTTGTTTTTGGATCAATTAATTTAAATTTAATAAAATCATAAGCATGCCTACATATAAATTATATGAGTTATCATATGATTGTAGAACAATGTGATTTTTAGTTTTTTATGTGATTTGATTGTTAAGCCTTGCCGCTGTCAGAATGAAAATGGGATTTACTAAAGCATTGGGCATGTTTCTTTTGACAGCTGCTGTGAATCGCAGGAGGGCCCTTGCATTGCTGTTACTCTTGAGGAGACTCCAGTGGCAGAATCAGCGGGGGGTGACACATACTAGGAGATGGTGGGTGCACCCTCTGAACCAGAGAAGGAGAGAAAAAGGAGCCTTCTGCCACCTTGTAGCTGAGCTCCAGTTGGATGCAGAAAAACACCATAGGTTTGTCCTGTGCATCTTTTGTATAGTACTGTGAATGTGTAACGTTGTTTTATTTTGTCTTTTGGAAAAAGCATGCACGATGAACACAAAGTCAGATTCCTAGTAGCCTACATGTAATGTATCTTGGCCAATAAGGGTGAGTCTGATTCTGACCATAGGTACTTCAGAATGGGTGCAGCTCAAATGGAGGACCTGCTGACCATCAAAGGAGCAGAGATGCAGGCAACGGACACAAACTACAGGGCTTCAATAGAGGCCAAACAACGACTTGCTGTGGCATTGAGGTAATTATCAAATAAATAAGGCTATCAACATCCCAAAATCATGCATTCACATCATTCATCAATGTTGTAAAAAAAATTCAATAAGACACAACCGTTGAAGTGCAAACATTCATTTAAGGTGCAAACTGAAATGTAGGTACATTACAACCTAGATAGCCTAAACTGAACTTTAGCTGCATTCACATCAATGTTGTAAATAAATTGTTTTATTTCACAGGCACAGAGCGGTTTATATATGTAGTCGGGGTCTCTAGGAGCATATAAAGCGGTGTTTTGTTTGACCAAATAAATGAGCTGCCAGTCATCCATTTTCAAGTTTCCAAAAGTGGATGGTAGGCTTCTAGGACCAGTTGAGGTAGGCTGGCGGGTGCCCAACCAGCGCCTTAATTGTAAATGCCTTTTCATTAATAAAATATATTGTCATTCGTGTTTTGTTCAAATAATATACCAAGAAAATAAGGAGATGTGTCAAACTATTTTAAAAAAGTGTTTATTTAGGTTATTTTTGGGATGTAGTATACGCGTGCGTATCTCAGAAAAATAGACTCAATCCTATTTTTCAAATTGCGCTTGCAAGGCTCTCGCATATGCACTCACACGCGCGTGCCTGTTGTAGACAACAATATAGCAGCCAATGGAGTTTTCCAGCCGCGTGTTGCACTCGTAAACATTTTCACGGACGTGGTGAATTCCATGCACACAGTGTTTCCCAAGCTCCTATATCTCCCCCTCGGTTTCATTGCACCTTAGGTAGCATTGGTAAAATCCCCTTGTCATTTTCCCCTCCTAGGTTTCCTTCACGGTTCTGTCTGTGGTTTTTCTTCTTCTTTTTTTTTTTTAATCTATTGCTAGTTTGAGCTACATGTTGCGGAACTCTTTTCTCCACCTTTGACTTTGTTTTTGCTTCAAGATCTTGTACTTGTGCCTGGACTTCAAATAAACATCTCTGCTTGCACTTGTATCCCGCATGTCATTGCATCTGTGCTTATTACACTGACATTAATATATTTGATATAGAGCACCAAATCTATATCAATATATATGTACATTGCTTTTAAATTAAAAAAAAAGTCCCAGTAAGAAATCCGAGTCAAGTTCCTCATATGTGAAAACCACCCGCAAATAAAAGGTTTGGAGTCTGACCAAGTGGGAGTGAGAGCAGGTGATGGATGCTAGCCGGTACCAGTGAGCATCATAGACAAGGAATGAATCAGTAACACTATTATTCCATCCAAGCAACCTAACTGCCAATGAGTACCCCCAACTCCAGCCAAACATCGAACAGACTTACAAAGGTAAACAGCGTGGCAGCACATCCTTCTAATTACACAATATTGTTCCATCTCTTCATTTAATTTAACCCTGGGAGAAATACCGAGCCGCTGCATTCAAAATGGGCTTCAGTTTCATGTTGGTATTGATTCCTTAGTCTGTAATCAATACAAACTTGTACTTTGCAAATCTCTTTTTGCCCAAGTGATTTTTTTTCTTTTTTTCAGATTAGGCAACCCGATGTTTTGTTGGTTGTAATAACCTCAAGGCTCAACTGGATTCAATCTACTATAGACTCAAAACATCCCTCAGAACTGACTACCCTGGATTCAAAACCTGGTTCAGGAAAAAAAAATGGCAGAGATTTAAGTTTTTAGCACATTGGACATTCGGTCTCTAGAAAATGCTCAAGATATCTTGGGCAAACTTCTGAATCTCTTTTAAGTTAATTCACTCTAGCAGAGTGCCTGGCATACAGCACTCTGCCAACTGGGCCTCATAAAATGGTAATGAGAAGGCTGCTGACAATGAGATAGAGGCAGCTTGCGAATATACTATAGACTAGCAGCAGGCAGAGACTGGATGCTGATTTTACTGCTCAAAAAATGCTGCATAACGGAAAAAGAGAAATGGCTTCAGTTCGGAGAACATATTTATGTTGGGCTGGATTTGTCACCGCAGCTCAGTGTCTTGCATAAGAGTAACCACACACAGAACCGAGCAGCTCCTCCCTGTCAGTGAATGTCAAAGCCTGCTAAATGATAAACTTCAGTGCCCCAGTTTTCCTGCCACTACTTCGGCGAATGTTCTCCTTTTGAAAGCACCAAAACGAAATGAGCAAGTCAATTCATCAAAACCCATCTTCGAAACAGTGCTTTAACGAAAACTAGCAGAGCAAATGCTTTGTTGCCTTAACCGAATTTGGACCTAAAGCCTGATAGCTGCTATTTCTGTCTTCACTCCCTTTTCTTGCTGCAGTCCCCAGTGAGTAGCCCACATGCTCTGTCAGGATGGGGCTGTGTTAAGTCTCTGTAAAGCCCAAACTCTCTGGGGACTCAGAGGTATTAATACTGCGCTTGTTGTACGTAAGACAAACTGAGAAGGCTACCAAATTGACAGACACTCTTTCTAAAGGGTCGGCTGTCACAACAGACTGAAAGAGAGATGAAGACAGATGCAGATATTCCCACTACCAAAGGAGGGGAGTAAATCTGCCTCCTGTCTTGTGCATTGAGGTGGAAGCACTGAACCTCCTCCTGCTGCATAATATGGACTCCAGGCTCCCCTACTGTGCCTTAACCGAGCCAGTGAAACGACAAACAAGAGGTAGTGTTTCACCACAGCACTTAGATGATTTCCGACCTGAAGCTAGTGTTGCTGTTGTGTGGCTAAACCGCAGAGAGCATCGTTCCAGCACTTCCTCTGGGCACACTCAATTTTAGCTCAATCTTTTAAGTCTATTAGGGCAATAGAAGAGGCAATGAAGACAAATGAAGGGTTGTTTGTCAGGTTCATTATTGGAAAATCACTCTTTCTACAAACCTACGGCTCTCTGCTTGGACTCAGAAGTAGAAACCTAGCCTGCTTAGGTCTGATTCAAATCAGGATCATCAGCTCATTTACAACTTTTACTTACTAAGCAATTCATGGACCTGGAAAGGAACACACTCACTCACTCGCTCACTCACTCACTCACTCACAATTAGCTAGTTCATCTTTGGAGGGCTGCAAAGAAACTAAAATACTGACAGCTGGGCTCTAGGGTTAAAATGTGTTCGGCAAGGCTTGAGAGGCTTTGAAATGGAAACAAAGAAATTCTGAAAAATATTGAACTATTTCAAGCGCAACATTAAAATAAACAACTCCATGATCAGCTCGTACCTTTTTTTCCTGCAACTATGAGCTGCTTGCATCTCTTTAGTGAAATATGTCCTTATGAGCATCATGCCTACTGAACACATTTATAATAAGGCCACATGTCCACGTGTACTATCCAGTCCCTGCACTGGGTCGAGAGCAGTCAAAGCTCGAACTGTCCATAGAAAACAATAAAAAAATACAGGAAGTGCCTTTTTGGAAGTTTCCAGTTGACACACAGCCTAAGTCTACTGAATGTCACTTCACTAGGTCTTTACTTGCCTCGCTTGCAGAAATGCTTTACATTTGTGACAGTGTGCATTATGGTTTACATTCACATCATTTGCACTTATTAAAGCTCATCCAAATGGACAGCGAGCGAGCAGTGACTTGCTTAGGGACTCCTCAGCAGGACACATTGTTGTTAATGAATATTCACTGGCCGTTGCAGGGACAAAGTGTGACCATTCATTTATGGCCATGGCCTCTATAGCTTCTTGGACAATACTACTACCATCCATTGGTGTTCACCAAATAGATCAGACATACCCAAATAAAAAAATTCTGGGCTGTTAAAGTGACATCAGCATCCACTTAACTGCTTTCATTGCATCCACACACATACCCAACCATACAGCCTTAATGCATGCTCAATAATGTAGGTAAGAAAATCAAAGAAGGTCGGATCAGTTCATCTGGATACAACGTTTATTGACAGATACGTTTCATCACTCAACTAAGTGACATCTTCAGTCTGAAGATTTCCTCAAAGCTTTATCTAGTCTCAAATGAAGACCTGGCTACGTGACCTTTAAAAAGTGACGTGTTAGCTGTGTGACACCTCCACAGGGGCTTCACAATTCATATTTGCACAGATTAGCCTCAGTGTGTTCTGTTTGTAACTGAGGCTGAGTGAGCTATCAATTTTTTTTGTCCCCTTTTTTCTCCCCAATTGTACTTGACCATATACCCCATATATCCCACTCTTCCGGGCTGTCCCGGCCACTGCTCCACCCCCTCTGCTGATCCAGGAAGGGCTGCAGACTACCACATGTCCCCTCTGATATATATGTGGAGTCGCCAGCTGCTTCTTTTCACCTGACAGTGAGGGGTTTCGCCAGGGGGACGTAGCACATGGGAGGATCACACTATTCCTCCAAGTTCCCCCTTCCCCCCAAACAGGCAATATCGACCGACCAGAGAAGGTGCTAGTGCAGCGACCAGGACACATACCCACATCAGGCTTCCAACCCACAGACACGGCCAATTGTGTCTGTAGGGATGCCCGACCAAGCCGGCGGTAACACGGGGATTCAAACCAGGATCCCCTTGTTGGTAGGCAACAGAATAGACCCCTATGCTACCCAGACACCCTGACTAGGCTATCTATAAGCATAAAGTATGTGCATCTGTCTGTGGAACAGGAAGTGAGAGAGGCAAAGGTAAAAAAGCGTATCCATTAATGCCTCTCTCTAAATGGATGAAGCAGTCTGAGATTTGTAGCCTTGTGTCTTGTTTGTGTGTGTGTGTGTGTGTGTGTGTGTGTGTGTGTGTGTGTGTGTGTGTGTGTGTGTGTCTGTGTGTGTGTGTGTGGGTGTTGTGTTTGTTTTAGAAAGTGTACATCTGCTTCCTAGAAAATGTAAGCAATCACTTCTTGATTAGTATAATTTCTAAGAACAGATTATCAGGGAGCAAATTATATTGGCACATAAAAAGAAAGAAAATGAAATAAAAATCGCTCAAATAACTCCCAGATTGCTGCAGCATAAAGCAGAAGAATGCTTAGCATGCATATACAGCAGTGTGTTCCTCAGCACAGAGCCTGTATTGCCCCTTAGGGCCCTCTCAACTTACCCTTTCCCTCAATTATTACCTAAAAATAGGACATATTGCACCAAAGATATCTAAAAATGGCACAAATTTTACCCAAGTTCTGAATTGTGCTTTAATGCAAATTCCCTTGCCTCCAGGTTTTTGTGGGTTTGCATGTATTTGTGGCACCCCAGGCAAAGGACCACTAGGATATGATACTGTGTGATGCTTTGCTTGTGTTTCCATCTTTGACGGTTTGTCCTCCCACTATAATGATTGGATTAAATGTTATTGTTCACATCAGAATGGTTGAGACTTCAAGGGAAAAAATGTGGTGTCAAACCTAAGAAAAGTGTTAATCCGTATCAAAATGCCTATTATGCTGCTGTGGTTGGTGAAGACAACCAAGGGGCATCTGGAAAAAAAAAGGGGGGGGACAGCCAGAATAGCAGCATTGTGCAATAAATGTGGTCCCAACTGCATCCACACATGAATAAAGTCAGCGACTAACAACCATTATCTATTATTCCACTTTGTGAATCCACTATTCTGCTGGTGAGAACAAGGGAAAGACAAAAAGACAAAAAGAGTGGGCTAGCAACCCAGCCTAAATAAAAGAAAATGCGGGAAGTATCATCTAGTTATGCTTGGGCTTATAAAGCTGCCAGGGTTGGCTGTGAAAGCCTCGGGCATACCAAATATCACAACCACGACAAGCACTCATCCTCTAAGAGGCCATGACCTGTTTCATCGAATGAAATGACAGCTAGCGCGGCTGACTCTTTGACTACAGACACTCAGTAGCTTACATTACAATATTAGTTGTCAAATTTAGATGGATTACATCAAACCCACTCTCACTGGAGAGGGCTTTATCCATTGCTGACAATTCCTCAGCCTCCTTCTTTATCAGTCCCCCACAACTATCATGAATAGCCTAATCCCGGAGGAGATGAGGACGATTCTGTGGTGAGGATTTTCAATTTCATCTTTGATATTCACTGACTTTGCTGCACATTTTCTGGAAAAGCAATCTTCACAGAGTCTAAAACTCTGCTCACTAATGTCGAAGAGTATTTGCAATAAAAAGGGACACTGAGCATTTCAAGAACCTGTAAAATGGCATTAAAAAAATCTGGTAAAATGTTACTTCATTTCTGACAACCACTTGACATGAAGCTGATATAATGCATGTGAGGGCTATTTTAACATACTAATATTGCAGAGGATGTATTGGTTGCTTTACAGTCTCACCACAATATAGCTGAGCAACTCTTCAATTTATTCCAAATCAACTTGTATTTACAGACCCGCTTGGGAGAATGCAGTAGAATGGTTTGATTGTTTCTATATAGAGATGCTGCTGCCATTGCCAGGGACCAGAGTAGGCTGCAGTACATCATTTGCTAGGCGGAGAAGGTGATTAGTTGCCCCCCCCCCCATCTCTCCAGGACCTGCACACTTCTAGGACCTTGAGGTGGGCAGGGAAGATCATTGCCAACCCCTCCCACCCTGGACACCACCTTTTTGAGACTCTGCCCTGAGGTCCATCAGGACCAAAATGTCTAAGCCACAAGCAAGAACAGTTTCTTCCCTATTGCAGTCGGACTAATCAGCCCCCTGCCTCCCTGTACCCCCTCCCCCTTTCCTGGACTAATCAACCCCCCCCCCAACTAATCAACAGGTCCCCTGCCCTCAACAAGCCCCCTGCCGCTCCGGATTAATCAACAGGTCCCCAGCCCCCTGCTGAAAGCCACTTTGGCACACGCACATGTATCACACATACATATTCTGATTTGTACATAAAATAGTACTTTTAATTTACTTTTTCTGCTTAAATTATATATATATATATATGTAAATTAGCAGCTGATGAGTGTGCGACGCACGAAACAGGCCTGTACTGCAATGTATTAAAACTTTTTTTTTCCTGTATCTGTATTGATATTCCGCGCCTCATTAGTTGAGCACTTATAACAACACCACTGACGGTTTCGGGGGAAAAAATGCTATATATATATCTATATATATACACACACACACACACACACACACACATTTATATACATATATGTATATATATATGACTGGTACTGTCATATATACACTACCGTTCAAAAGTTTGGGATCACCCAAACAATTTTGTGTTTTCCATGAAAAGTCACACTTATTCACCACCATATGTTGTGAAATGAATAGAAAATAGAGTCAAGACATTGACAAGGTTAGAAATAATGATTTGTATTTGAAATAAGATTTTTTTTACATCAAACTTTGCTTTCGTCAAAGAATCCTCCATTTGCAGCAATTACAGCATTGCAGACCTTTGGCATTCTAGCTGTTAATTTGTTGAGGTAATCTGGAGAAATTGCACCCCACGCTTCCAGAAGCAGCTCCCACAAGTTGGATTGGTTGGATGGGCACTTCTTTGAGCAGATTGAGTTTCTGGAGCATCACATTTGTGGGGTCAATTAAACGCTCAAAATGGCCAGAAAAAGAGAACTTTCATCTGAAACTCGACAGTCTATTCTTGTTCTTAGAAATGAAGGCTATTCCATGCGAGAAATTGCTAAGAAATTGAAGATTTCCTACACCGGTGTGTACTACTCCCTTCAGAGGACAGCACAAACAGGCTCTAACCAGAGTAGAAAAAGAAGTGGGAGGCCGCGTTGCACAACTGAGCAAGAAGATAAGTACATTAGAGTCTCTAGTTTGAGAAACAGACGCCTCACAGGTCCCCAACTGGCATCTTCATTAAATAGTACCTGTTAGAGCCTGTTTGTGCTGTCCTCTGAAGGGAGTAGTACACACCGGTGTAGGAAATCTTCAATTTCTTAGCAATTTCTCGCATGGAATAGCCTTCATTTCTAAGAACAAGAATAGACTGTCGAGTTTCAGATGAAAGTTCTCTTTTTCTGGCCATTTTGAGCGTTTAATTGACCCCACAAATGTGATGCTCCAGAAACTCAATCTGCTCAAAGAAGTGCCCATCCAACCAATCCAACTTGTGGGAGCTGCTTCTGGAAGCGTGGGGTGCAATTTCTCCAGATTACCTCAACAAATTAACAGCTAGAATGCCAAAGGTCTGCAATGCTGTAATTGCTGCAAATGGAGGATTCTTTGACGAAAGCAAAGTTTGATGTAAAAAAAATCTTATTTCAAATACAAATCATTATTTCTAACCTTGTCAATGTCTTGACTCTATTTTCTATTCATTTCACAACATATGGTGGTAAATAAGTGTGACTTTTCATGGAAAACACGAAATTGTTTGGGTGATCCCAAACTTTTGAACGGTAGTGTATATGACTGTCACTCTATTTTATTTTATTTAAAACTGTACTTTTCTTATATTTTTAATCGCACCAACAATGCCAAGTAAAATTCTCACACGACAATAAAAATATTTCTGATTCTGATTCTGACTCTAAACCCAAACAACAGAAGTGTTATCTAAAGTATTTTGCAGGGTGGTACTATAATGCCTGGATTTCCTCAAGGCTTCAACCCATTATTTTGTCTTGTGGTTTTCAAATGTAAGACATGAAGCCAGAACACATGGGAAAACTGACACTAACCTAGTTTTACTCAGATTAGGCTCCTAGCCTGCAGTGTTTGTATGTGTTGGTGCCAACCTGTGTGCCTCATTAGCAGTGGGGTGTCGTGTTGTACTGACATTTGTCTGCTTTAACAGTAAGCTTCTAATAGGCCAAAACAAGTTGCCCTCCCACCAGCACTACCGCCATATCTCTCTCTCTCTCTCTCTCTCTCTCTCTCTCTCTCTCTCTCTCTCTCTCTCTCTCTCTCTCTCTCTCTCTCTCTCTCTCTCTCTCTCTCTCTCTCTCTCTCTCTCTCTCTCTCTCTCTCTCTCTCTCTCTCTCTCTCTCTCTCTCTCTCTCTCTCTCTCTCTCTCTCTCTCTCTCTCTCTCTCTCTCTCTCTCTCTCTCTCTCTCTCTCTCTCTCTCTCTCTCATGCACATTTAGTAGCTGCACAATGCCAAGCTCTTTGAGCTTGCTTACAGTAACTAACGACAAAAACAACACCTCCACAGCCACGTATAGTAAAAGCAGCACGTTGTCCTCCTGCCTATTCCCAGTGGAAAGTGTGAAATAATGGAAGTTTCTCCTGCAGCCTCAAGGGTGCTGTAACAGTGCAGGGAAATGATCGAAGTTCTCAAGCAATAAATGTGCTAACGCGTTTCACACATGCATAATGTACACAGGGAGCACTTTGTGCCAAATCGTCAGCGAGAGCATGATTTGTACACATATTGATATACTAGAACATTTTACATCCTTCTCAACAGCATTTCTTTAGGACCTACATTACCAATAATTCACCTTTTATTATGGTTTAGTGTACCGTGTACCTTGAACCTGAATTATTGCCAGTCCAAATTTGTGATGTCTAAACAAAGGCTGTGCATGACATAAAATGACCACATTAAATATCATAGGACATCAGTCTGTTCACGCCAACCTAGCTTGCTATTGTCTTGGGTTAGAAAGTATATTGTCCATAACAATTGCTTGAATTTCAATTTAAGAGACAGTGTTGTATAGTAACACTCCTAGTGTTTTGCATCCTTATTACTGTATGCTCATTTCAGCTTCTAATTTTTATTTCACTTGTTCTTGACTGTCACGGGTTTTTTTAGTCGTAATAGGGAGGATATATCATTGACACGACTAAACGGTGTATTTTGATTTTATTTCATTGTTGGGCAGTACTGGTGCCCTCGTCTGTTTACTAATCACATAGAGGCACATTTTGTTGAAGGGCATCCTTGGCCATACTAAATGATGTATAGTTTGTGAAGTAGTTGCATAATCATGTCATCTTTTTTTTATCTCTTGTCCTGTTTGCATCAACACTTATGTTATTTTTGAGTCTGCTTGCTGCAATTTAGTTTCCTTAAATCCTTAAATTAGAATCAAATATATATTTTGTTGTGTTACATTGTTATGTTGTGTTATGTTATGTTATGTTATGTTGTGTTGCATTATGTTATGTTGTCTCCTTTCGTTAAATATCCCAGTGTTTAGCAAGTAAAAATTCAGGTCAGTGCATTAAAATCCAGTCTGCAGGAGTGAATTCAGGTTGTTCTGTTTTCAGTGGTTGGTGTGTAGATTCACATATTTCATGTTGTGAGAGGAAAAAACATACAGAGCATCAATGAGTTTCCATTAAACATGTTTAACGCTGGGCGGCACGGCGGCGCAGTGGTTAACGCCGTTGCCTCACAGCAAGAAGGTCCTGGGTTCGAACCCCAGGGTAGTTCAACCTTGGGGGTCCCCCCTGGGTTGTCCTCTGTGTGGAGTTTGCACATTCTCTTGTTCTCTTCGTGTCTGCGTGGGTTTCCTCCGGTGGTTCCGGTTTCCTCCCACAGTCCAAAGACATGGAGGTCAGCTGAATCGGCCATACTAAATTGTCCCAAGGTGTGTATGTGTGTGTGTGGGCCCTGTGTGATGGTCTGGCAGCCTGTCCCAGATGTCTCCCTGCCTGCCACCCAATGACTGCTGGGATATGCTCCAGCATCCCCACGACCCTGAGAGCAGGATAAGCGGATGATGGATGGATGGTTGAATGGCTGTTTAACACTAAATCTATCTTTTTTTTGTTTCTTTCTTTCTTTTCTTTATAGACTGGACAGTTTCCTCTAAATGCTGATATGCAGCTTGGAAATCTTCTACATGATCTATAAGTGATATATAATCAGCAAGACTGATACGGAAACCTGCTGGAAGTCTATGATGATAGGGACAATACTGGGTGAGCAAAGCAGCCATGTGAAATATAGTACTTATACACTATGTGAAACACACACACACACACACACACTATATATATATATATATATATATATATATATATATATATATATATATATATATATATATATATATATATATATATGTTAACCATGTGAGCCCCCCTATCTTCCATCATGGAAAAGGAAAGACATCCAAGACCATATGGAGCAATGCTTTGTTGTTGACGCTGACACTCGGGCTCCAGGGAAATGTCAGATACATGTAGGAAGATGTGTCTTGTGCCCATGAGAGATGAGAGGATTTGAAGATTTTTCTGCAAAGGTAACAAAGAAATATACATTTGTTTCTGTGTGTTTTGAATAACATAATTATGGGACCGAACTAAAACATTGTTTATCTTCGCTTCTTCTTTTTTTGTGACATTAGCTTTCACACACAGGCTTGAGGCATGCCTCTGCCAGGAAGGAATGGTCTATTATACACAGTGCTAAACAAATTCAGTACAATACAAGCCAATATTTGCTATGTTGGTCAAATAAGTATTGCCAAATCCTCATAAGACATCAGCCCTCCCACCCTCTAAGCATCTAAGCCAGTGAATGTTAAGGGAAAGGTAGAAGGGCACTTTTACACAAATTCTTGACTTTAAGGATAAACACTACTGGTGATTCATCGATAAAGTACACAACTCTTACAAAGTATGCTTTTGTACAATTTCACCATTGTTCTTCGTGCTATTACAGGCCATTCAGTAACCCAGTGTTTCGCAGAAATATTAATGTTACTTTCTATTTCACTCTTAATAAGAGTATAGGTCAGATCCATTGGGATGCAGGGCTGCTATAATTGATAAATGGATCGAGGTCCAAGATCACACATGCGCTGAATTAATGACTCAAGCCCTGTGCAATTCTCACAACGCTTAAAGAGCAACTAAACCCTAGACAAGTTTAGTGAATTGCTGACATCTACAGGTGAAAAACCATGTAAAAGTTAAAAACATACCAAATCGGTCTAGGTGCTGTGTGATGTAAGCATAGCAGGATAAACACAGCCACAGCTAATAACATTGATAATGGGTCTGTTGGATGTAGGTTTACTAAACAACCAGTATTGACAGTACTGTTGATAATTGTTAGAGCTATCTGTCTGTCTGTCTGTCTGTCAATGCTGATAGGTTTGCTGGCACTCCTAAATCAAACAGATCCATTCCATCTATGGTTTTTCACCTGTAGATGTCGGCAAACTCACTACAGAAATGCCCAGGGTTTTGTTACGCTTTGATAAGAGCACTTGGACAACGAGAGAATTCAGTCCTCGTCAGCTCTGATCTGCTGTATGCCCAAGTTACGCCAAGGTAAATTCAGCAGGACTTGGATTGCCGCAGGAAGACTGTTTGAGTTTTTGAGTTATCTTTCTCTTGGTACGCAGTGCTGCCGTGACAGCCAGCTATGAACGCATTGTCATACATTATGCAGCCCCGAAAACTGCACCCTTTGCTGGCCCAGAGGGGATCCTCAGCAGTATGCCTATGTGCTGCACCACTCAGCTCACTTCCCAGAGTTTAATGAACTGAACTAATCAGATCAGATGAGTGGGGGAATCAAATGGAATTCATAACCCACAGTGTGGCGTGCCATGCCTGCAAGCACGGCAAAGAAATAAAATTTAAAAAAAATAGCAGCAAAATCTATTTGTGACACAAGGCGTTATTCTGATGAAGACTCATCTAGCGAAGGGAGGTTAAATGGTGGCGCAGATAGGAGACACTCACTCGTAACTATCAGCTCTCTCCCAATCACAATTGTTTGGTGTTGTAGGAGCCCCACTGCTGCTGTGTTGTGGTATTATATCTGCCTCTCTGTGTCAATTTTATTTCATTTGTGTGTGTGTGCATGTGTGCATGTGCATGTGTGTGCATGTGTGTGTGTGTGGGTGGGGGGGGGGGCTGAAAAAGACAAACAGCAAAGCAGGGGGATGGAGTGAGGAGAGAGCTGATAAGCTTCATTGGGAACAACAGAGAGAGAAGCAAAACAGAGAGAAAACAAAACAGAAACACACCCATACAGACAGAAAGGAAGGTGAAAAGGGGAGAATGACAGACGGAGAAAGAAAAACGGAGGAATACGAAAAACATGGCGAAATGATAATTGGTGTGTATTACGTGGCTCACCAACCCCCCTCAGCATCTTGCTCTCCATCCCTAAGAAACATCTTTGGTTTCTTGCACACCTCTATAAATATCTCTGTGAGCTAAGAGGACTATGTGGTGCACCGCTGCATTGTCCCTGAGGGATTATAAGAAGTAAAGCCCCTCGTCCCATTTGACTCTGCAAATCTGTTGACTCAGAAGAATGGAGGCAACATAGATATGCTATGTTTCTCGTTATTCATGGGAGATCGATAAACGGTAATGCCACCAAGTGAAAGGTCCGAGAAAACCTTGGAAGGTACCAGCATTCTTAAAAAGGACAACATGGGAGATGCAAAACAATAATGTGAGCATACTAGCATACTGTTCTTCATAAGCTTAAAACAAGCATTTTTGGCTGAATCGGGGAATGTATGGACAAATGCATGTCAACACATGAAGCTGAGGTGCACTTTGTATGGGGTGTCTAAAGCACTTCTGTTATAAACTGCAGTGTCGTATCACAGATGATGCTGCCATCTGTCCTATGCAGCATCACTACTACTGTGGGACAGCCCTCGTTTTTATTCAATCCCCAACTCCATCCCCGCAACCTCAAATCCTAACATGACAGAAAAGACAACTCTTTTTTTCATGACCCTCTGAGTCGAAGGAAACAGTGGCACTGAAGTCGATCCTTACATCACTTTTTTTGCATTGTAAATTGTACATTGACACTAGATAAAAACATTGAGTCATTACTGAAAAAATATATATTATACCGGAAGACAGGAGGATATGTGTATGTGTGTATTTGCAAGACCTGACTTGTAGCTATTTGGGTTACGGTCACTACGAGTGCAAGTTCTATAGTAAAAGGTGATGAATGTGGTTTGTTGTTTATTTACACGGAAATATGCGCTCAGAAATTGAGACATCAGTGTGTGTCTGAAAGATAACTCTTTTAAAAGCTGTAAAAGAGAGATGGAAAGATACATAGGTACTTCCATCCATCCATCAGTTATCTTAACTGCTTATCCTGCTCTCAGGGGTGTGGGGATGCTGGAGCTCATTCCAGCAGTCACCGGGCAGCGGGCGGGCAGACACCTTGGACAGGCCGCCAGGCCATCACAGGGCTGACACACACACACACACACACACACACACACACACACACACACACACACACACACACACACACACACACACACACACACACACACACACACACACACACACATTCATTCCTAGGGACAATTTAGTATGTCCAATTCACCTGACTTACATGTCTTTGGACTGTGGGAGGAAACTGGAGCCCCTGGAGGAAACCCACGCAGACACGGGGAGAACATGCAAACTCCACACAGAGGACGACCCGGGATGACCCACCAAGGTTGGACTACCCCAGGGCTCGAACCCAGGACCTTCTTGCTGTGAAGCGACTGCGCTAACCACTGCGCCACTGTGCCGCCCATGAGTACTTCTGTTTATTTTAAGTCGAATTAAGCAAGCAAAAAATAATCAGATCTTAAGCATGTGCTTTAGACCCCCTGCCCCCAACCTCACCCTGCAGCAGGAGAAAGTGACTCTGAATGAAGATGAATACGAAGGCGCTATTAACAGAAAATAATAGATAAATTACTAAATACCCAGGTGTGTCAAATCCACTAATGCCAAAAGTCTTTGCAGGCACAGTATTTAGTGCAACTGACTTTCCTTAAATCCATGAAAGGTGCATCTAACCACAGACCATATTCTACGGCATAAACCATGAATTCCCTGCAGGCTATCTTGGACAAACAGAGAAGCTTCTTTAACTTAGACGACTGTGCGGTTCCGAAGAGAGATATGCTAGGTCGTTCCTACCCACAGCAATTAGACTGAGTCTCCATACTGCCGCGGTTGGTAGTGCCTCTCAGCTACACTGGTACTGAAAAGCCACTGTTGCACAGCACTGACACTTTGTTCATTAATCAATGACCTATTGTTTATTCACAGAACAATTCTAGCTTACTGACTACTACCGTAATTCCATCCATATATCACGAGTGACACTTAACTCGACTATTCACTTAAATATTCACTCTCTATTCACAGAACGGTACTGGCTGCACAAACGTCAGGGCAATTCTCGCCCATAAATCCTTAATACGTTAAGTCATACCTGCAAGACAGTCAACTTCTCAGACTATTGTACGTTATTATTCACATGCACCTGCCGGCCTTGAAGATGTAAATCACTGTCTTGTACTTAAATCTGTGATTTTTCATCTCCTAGAGAGATGCAATATACAGTGTATGTTTTATATAATGTGTTTTTTAGTAGTGTTTTTATATTGTTCTTTATTCTATTGTCTGTAAATGTGACTGTGATGTCAGTTTCCCCCAGGATCAATAAATTAACTACCTACCTACCTATCTATCTATCTATCTATCTATCTATCTATCTATCTATCTATCTATCTATCTATCTATCTATCTATCTATCTATCTATCTATCTATCTATCTATCTATCTTTCTATGAATATTAATAGAGTCTTAGTAATAAGAAGTTCATATAATTGGCTTGCTCATGTGTCTTAATGATGTTCCTGTGTGAGTTTGGCTGAGTCCTAATCAGTTCGTCACCAGTTTAATAGTCGCAATAGTTTCTACTAAGGGCCAGGCAGAGCTGAAGGCTTGGCACTGGCAGAGTCGAGCATAATTAACTTTTAAGCAGAGTATGATTAATGTGCTTCCTGCTACAGGGGGAGAATGCATGCTGTCTGAAAAGAGAGTACAGTACAGTACAGCCATCTAGGGTACTGTATGATCACATCCCTGTTGCACTCTCTTGTCGCTCTCTAGTGGAGAACTACTCATAACTCAGTCACATTATAAGGCAATACATTTGTGTTGAGAATACATTTCTGTAATTTTTTTGGCACTTAATGGTTATATGGAATATTTCATATTTTTGTTATCTTCCAGTCCCGGTGCTGGAAGCGAAGGCCCCGATATGCCAGAGATTTATCAATGATGAATGAATGTGAACTTTGGAGACTTCTGACTACATTGGAGTCTCTAGCAGTTGTCAAGTGCCAAATGTCTACTCTGTGTATCTGTGACTTCGAGAGATGACCTCTGACACCTCTTCATTTACATGACATGGGGAACGTTTTCTTGTACACTGTACTACTTTGAGTTTTAATTTTTCTGAGGAATATAGGCTCATTCGCCATTCATAATCCATTATCCAAACCACTTACCCTAATTAGGGTTGCCAGATTCTGGAGCTTATCCCAGCAGTCATTGGGCAGCAGGCAGGGAGACACCCTGGACAGGCCGCCAGTCTATCACAGAGCCGACACATTCACACTTAGGGGCAATTTAGTACGGCCGATTCACCTGACCTACATGTCTATGGATTGTGGGAGGAAACTGGAGCCCCCGAAGGAAACCCACACAGACACAGGGAGAACATGCAAACTCCACACAGAGGACAACCCAGGATGACCCCCAAGGTTGGACAACCGGGGTTCAAACCCAGGACCTTCTTGCTGTGAGGCAACTGTGCTAACCCCTGCACCACTGTACCATCCCTTTACTGAGATAAGATAATAATAGGCTCATTCTGTTAATCATAACACAAAATAAAGGCCATTTGGTATCAAAGTAAACGAAAAATCAGAACTATTTGTCCACAAAGAGTGTTTCATACCTTGTGAAAGGAGCAGCCCTTGGATGTAGGTATCTCTTGCTGGCATGGACTCTTGGCTCGCTTTCTCTTAACGCAGAGGAGTCCTGTTTAAGAAGTTTGACAACATGAATTTCACAACTGCTCATATTTAAAAGTTGACTGACTGTTCAAATGACACGAATTAGAAGAATGCAATTTGAATTCTATTTAAGGCAGTGTCAGTTTGGCTCCTTTAGGGAAGCTGAGGAAACCCCAAAGGTTCACAAGCCGCTCAGAGCCTATCAAGAGACACAAAGATACTACATGTTAACAGCAAATGACTACGAATATCTCCAGGAAAATTAATCTTGGTTGTGTTAATTAAAGCTCTGTTAAATAATGCTAATTAGGGATAGCATTAAACAAAGAATCAACGAGGGATTTTCTAAAATATAATTTGCAAAGTAGATAAGATTATTGTGTAATTACTAAGGCCTACAAAAAAATCAATCAAGAGCAGTTAATTAAACTCTATGTTGGGCGTTATTACTGAAAAGGAAAATTATACCGCAGCCCTCTGGTGATTACTATCAAAGCATGAGTAAAAAGAGCTTGATCTCGCGATATGCAATTTAATAACGCTGTAACAGAGGAAATTGCCTCAAACATGACAGAGGACATGAGACAATAATGTTTTGATCATTGTAATTAGAAATGTAAGACTAAAACTTGGTTTTACAGTGAGGATGGAAAAAACAATTGGCACTTTGGCAGTGTGAACTTTGTTTAGTATTTAGGCTTTGTTTTGGCATCACCTGTTCTGATCATTGAACCTTGTAGTCATGTCAACGGCAAATGAGGTGATTTTCACATGATTAAATTGAACCAATAGGAGCTGCTATGTGCTACTTTTTCACCTAAGGTGCCGACTTCGTAAAACTGAAAATGAAATCAATCACCCAAGCAAAAAGGGTGGAAACACCACATGGCAGAAACAATGGAATAATAGTAATAAGGGAAGTTGATATTATAGAGGAAACAAATGTGTTAATGGGAAGATGGCGAGATGGCAAGTAGAGAGTAGATGGCAAGTAGAGTTATATTGGTAAGTGTTAGGTTAAGGTTAGGTTGAGATTATGTTAGTCTTGATGCTTGCTCAATAATTCAGGTAAGGAAATCCCAGAAAGTTGAATCGGTTCATCTGGACACAAATTTCGTGGGAGAAACGTTTCATCACTCATCCAAGTGACCTCTTCAGTCTAAACTGACTGCAGGTATCCCCACCCTTATAAACAATACAGTGGCATAACGGCTGAAAACAACGATCGGTTTCATACGGTATGCAAACTACTGTGACCATTAACTAGAGTTACAACGGCCATGTGCACTGTTCACCGAGGATTGGGGAATGGTTGCAATCACAGCATTGTAAAATGGCGAAAGATGTGCTCTTAGGCTCCCCCTCGGTTCAGGGATGTTTTTTCCCTCTTCACATAAATGGCCTCTTTGACTCCCCATTCAAACCAGCGTTCCTCCCCATCAAGGATGTGCACCTCATTCTGCGGTGTGCACGTTCTCATCCCTGAAAGAGTGGCCACCGGCCTGTAGATGGGTGTAGACTGGGGAGTCCTGGCCTGACCTGTTAGCTCTCCTGTGTTGTGCCATCCTCTTGGCCAGCGTCTGTTTAGTTTCTCCAATGTACAAATGTTCTGTCCCCAATACGTGTCCACCACAATATATATATATGAATATTTGTGAGAATATATAATAAATGGGAGGAGTAATGGGGTAGGGGTAATTCTGAAGGAGGAGTATGTCAAGAGTGTGCTGGAGGTGAAGACAGTGTCAGACAGAGTGATGAGTATGAAGCTGGAAATCGAAGGTGTATTGGTGAATGTTATCAGTGCATATGCTATATAAGTTGGGTGTGAGATGGAAGAGGAAGAAGAATTCTGGAGTGAGTTGGATGAAGTGGTGGAGAGTGTACCCAAGGAGGAGACAGTGGTGATTGGAGCGGACTTCAATGGGAATGTTGGTGAAGGGAAAAGAGGTGATGAGGAGGTGATGGGTCGGTATGATGTCAAAAAGAGAAATTTGGAGGGACAGATGGTGGTGGATTTTTCGAAAAGGATGGAAATGGCTGTGGTGAATATGTATTTCAAGAAGAGGGAGGAACACAGGGTGACGTGCAAGAGTGGAGGAAAGTGCACGCAGGTGGACTACATCTTATGTAGAAGGCGCGATCTGAAAAGGATTAGAGACTGCAAGGTGGTGACAGGGGAGAACGTAGCTAGGCAGCATCGGATGGTGGTCTGTAGGAAGAAGAGGAAGCGGGTGAAGGCAGAGCCAAAGATAAATTGGTGGAAGTTGAAGAAGGAAGACTGTTGTGTGGAGTTCAGGGAGAAGTTAAGACAGGCACTAGGTGGTAGTGAAGAGTTGGGCAAGCACTGCAGAAATAGTGACGGAGACAGTTAGGAAGGTACTTGGTGTGTCACCAGGACAGAGGAAGGAAGACATCCTCACCATTCTCCTGTCCTCCCTCTCGTTCACGCACATAATCTGCCATTTATTTCCTTTGGCGTTGGTCCGTGACGTCACTGCCAGCTGTTTCCAGCTTCCGCCTTCGTGAGATGCGACTTCGTGAGATTGACAAGTTTTATTTTCGAACTTTCTCTTCTCTATATTCTGCCCTAACTGCTCCATTTTGTTCTGATTTAGCTATTTTCTGTGCTTCGTTCACTTATCGCTAGATTTTCAAGTTTTCATTCTCATACGACTCCTGTTTTTAGTAGGCAGCTTCTCATTCCTAGTTTGTTACTAGCCTTGAGCTTAGTCTAGTTTAGCAGCTGAGGCGCCGTAAAGGGGGTGGGGGGTTAGGTTGATTCCAAGGGCCAAGCACTGACAGGGGCCCTTCAGAGAACACTATTTCTTTTTTATTTTTACTATTATCATAAGTAAGAGAATATACTTAAAATTATACTTGTATGTATTAAAAAGTTACAAATGAAACAGACTTGTGTTTTGTTTCTCCATTTTTGGCAAAATTATCAGGATGGATTGGCCTTATTTCACCCCTCGCTCTATTCATTGCATGGTTCAGTCTTACAGCGCGCGCTGGCCTAGAACAGTTAATTCCAGTAGAATAACGTTGGGTGAAGAGATGGAGAGATGCCATCCAAACATAAATCAGGTTGTAAGAAAAGAAAAGGAAGACAAAAAAAGCTGTGAGTGACATTACGGGGCGACAGCTAGTCACAAAGTTTTTTCAAAAGAAAGGTATTTATTCACGGCCCCTTCCTTTGGTGCCCATAACATGTAGCTAGCTAACTTAGCCAACGTAGCTAGCTAACTTAGCCAACGTAGCTATTCTGTGTGGCTTAATCACTGCGTGGATGATCTAGCTAACATCAAGTAAAGTTAACCTACAATGCAGTGTCAGGGTAATTTCATATTGCCACCGAAAATGAGATGAGTGCAAATTTGCTCCAAATATAACTAGAGCTCAGTGAATTTTTAGCCTATATCCAGCAGCTAGTATGCTAGGCTAGCATAACGTTACATGCTCGCAAGCTTGTTCACTCCTTAATCACGTCTGCCCTCGTCATGCACTGATGCAGCTTCAGGATCAGAAACCCTTCCCTCAACCCACCTCCCAGTTGAAGGAGGAGGTGATGAGCAGTAGGGGTTTGGGGTTAAGGCTCATACAAACTGATTTTGAATATTTTAATGTATGATGTATTACCATGTGAGCACGTAGCTAGCTTGCATGCAAGCATTGAATACAACTTTAGCTAATAGTGACATTTATTTCATCTAGTTCTTCCAGTAATTGCAATAACATTGACCATTTGCACGTTAAAATGGGGTTGTCAGCTAGCTAGATAAAATTTAAGATAGCTTATCTGGTGTAATATATTTATGCATACTATTTAATACTATTATAGGACAGATTATGAATGATGTACCTTATGGATACTCTAGAGCCAGGGCCCTCTTCAAGCAAGGCAGCCAGAGAAGAGAGCAGAGGTAAAGAGGCAGAGGCAGATGAAGAGGCAAAGGATAGTGACAGCAGCACAGATGATGAGGAGGAAGAGGTTCCATGATGAGACCTCCGAAAAACAAGTCAGGAGGACAGGCCAGAAACAACATTTCGTAACACTGTTTTTCACTGCCATGGACCAGATAATATGTGACTTGGACACTCAGTTCCAAACCACAGCAAATATTGTTGAAGAATTTGCGGCCATACTTAAAAGTTGGGCAGTTGAATGACAGTAATATTGCTACTGTGTGTCAGACACTGATAATGAAGTACACGAAGGACCTCACACCTCGGTTTGAGAGTGAAATCAGGCATCTTAATACAATATTTTCTCCCACTTTCCCCTCTGACTGTACCTCTTGCTGTCCTGAATGCAATCTGTAAAATGCAATTCCAGAGCATTTTTGGAGAGGTTTGCATTGCTCTTAGGATTTTTTGCACTCTCCCAGTTACCGTTGCCAGTGGAGAAAGGGTATTTAGCAAACTGAAACTGATCCAAGAGCTATCTGAGATCAACAATGTCTCAGGAGAGGTTGAACAACCTTGCAATTCTGTCAGCCGAAAGCAAGTTGGCTTTATCACTTAACTTCAGGAAAGAGATTCACGATTTTGCTAGCAAGAAGGCCCAGCATTTGGCTTTTGGCATTTAAGTCATGGGCTGGGAGAATAAAATTTAGTTTCACAGCCATAGGCCTACTGTATCAACTGCCCCGGCGTTATTACATTGTAATAGCCTACGTCTCACCCGTTGCTGATTACGTTGTAAACCAGAGATAAACTAGGCCAGGAATAGATGATTTCAGAGAGCGTAAAGTAGGCTAAAGCTTTATAAGTCAAACGTATTTCCTCACCTTTGACACTGGATTAGTATTTCCAAGACCATGCAGCCAAGAACTGTATGGTAAACCAACAGCCGTGGACTCAACATAGTTTTATAGTAACACTTCTGTTATTTAGATAAGAATACCACCCCATTGAATTTATATTTGTACTTTTTGTCTGATTGTACTTTTTGTCTTTGTGTTTAAATCTTCGTTTAATTTAATAAGTTGATGAATGTTGAGGGGTTTGTTTGTTTTTTACTGGATTGTTGCCTTCAGTTGATTTCTTGCAGTGCATCAAGTGATCTTCTATCGATGAAATAGTTCTTCATCAAACATCAAATTCAACTGGGTTTTGTAGGTTGATGGGTGGTTTAGGGGGATGGGGGGGTCCCGATATTATATTCTTTAATGGGGCCCAGAATCTCTTGCGGCGCCCCTGCTTAGCAGTTAGCTCTATTACATTCGCAGTCAAAGCAGCCTCGTTAAAACGATGGTTTGTGGTGACTGCTCCGTAGTTACAGATAGGTTGTCTCTATTAGAGAGACGTGTCCGTGAGTTAGAGCAGCTTCTTTCGGCTAGGATTACGTTAGATGTGACGAGCACTCCAGATAACCTTAGCCCCGGACAACCCATCACGGTCATGTGAACTCCCAGGAATTTAACACTGCTGACTCCCTCCACGTCCATACCATTGATGTTACTGTTCCTCTACCCTGTTGATGTCTTTTTTTCTTCTTTTTTTTTACCCTCTTTGCTGCTATCTACACCTGAATTTCCCTTCGGGGATGAATAAAGTTTATCTTAAATTATGTTTACTTTCTTGATGGAAAACTGGGTCGCTATTAAGACCTGTAGGGTTAAGGATATGGCGCCGGTCGGCTCCAATACAGTAGGTGGCGACGTGTGCACCTTTAAATCTGACTGCGAGCCGCCATTAAACCAATAAAGAAGAAGCGGTAACATGAAAATGGGGCACGGCTTGCGCGGTTCGTAACCTAATGCGACATTAAAATCGACTTCGCTCTTCTAGCCTAGATTAACGAATTTGTGCGAGCCAGTCAACTTGAAAACCGTGCAAATGAGCAAATAACGGGTTGGCTACCAGTAAATTGCTAAAGGTGACAGCGTCCACTGAAACAACAGAACGTTT
The DNA here is from genome assembly GCF_029633865.1 of Lampris incognitus. Lineage (NCBI taxonomy): Eukaryota > Metazoa > Chordata > Actinopteri > Lampriformes > Lampridae > Lampris > Lampris incognitus. The sequence goes on along the minus strand of NC_079212.1, from coordinate 26,254,815 downwards.
AGGGGAGGGGGGTCGCTGATAAACAAACGAGTGACGTTTAGCTTGATAAAGCCAATGTGAACGCTAAGACCGGTCGTTGTAGCGTTCGTTTCTAACGATGGAGTTGGTTTTTGGTTGTTAGGCCAGTATTATATTGCAATACTGTCACCAAGGCAAATATTGCCTTTTACGATATATTTTTTTTTACCTACATGTCAAATAGGCTCAACCGCGCCCCTTTCCCATATTCGCTCAGACTGAAGGCTTAAATGCTCTTGTGGGAATCTACTAACAAGGGAGCCGTACCGGACCATCTAATATAATTGTTTTGCACTGGCCGGCTGTCAAAAATGTCCCCCAATGGAAAAGTCATCCCATATACCCCGCTGGCCGTAGATTTTTGGCAGGTGCGGAAATGTCCGTCCTCTCGCCTCTTCTTTCTCTCTCACATGCACAGCGACCACACAGTGGGCCTGACCTCCTCCTGGAGCCACTGGCCCATATACTGCTCCCCCATCACTGCCAAACTCCTAAAACTCAAACTGCAGGTTAGTAGTGAAATTCAAGTGTTTTTAAACACACTTCAAAATCATATACCTCGAAAAAGTAGTTAAAACAACCAACATCTTTGCTGTCCAGTCATTGAAAGCCTACTGATCATCTGTTTTTTGTTTTTTTGCTCAGGTCAAGGAACAATGGATCCATCCTCTAGAATTGGATGAACCATATATTCTTCCATTAGATGACATCGGCAAGGAGAGGCTAACCGTTACACTGATGGATGCCAAGCATTGTCCAGGAGCTGTCATGTTTCTCTTTCAGGGTTACTTTGGCTGTATACTCTATACTGGTCAGTGTCTGAATGCACATCTGATCTGTTTACTGTTTGGTGTGGTATTAAGGGATTACTTTGAAAATTATGTATTGACTCCCCAGTAGGACTCCACACATAAATCACGTTATAGTGTTGGCGTCGTATTGTGTCATAGTCACCATGGATGCCATATAATCATCATAGATACCATACTCGACAGTTTTATTGTGACTATATATGTTTTGCAATAAACAGTTTTTGTCTGTTATTGCACTTCATTGTTTCTTATCATTCCCTATGTGTGATCATTTGTGCGCAATAAAATGAGGTTTATTTTGAAATGGTGCTGTTAGCAAATGGTAGCGGTATTTTCAAAATCGGATTAATGTATTACTTTAAAGACATGAACTAGATCATATGTTGCAGGTACTGTTTTATCTATCAATCTATCCAAACATAATCCCTCTCACTAAGATTTACGACATGGTCATGGGGAAAAACTTGTCAAATTTTAACCAACCACTGACAATTGCGTTTCAGGTGACTTTAGGTACACTCCTTCCATGCTGCGGGAGCCATGCCTGAGGACCAACACTACTATAGATGTCCTGTACCTGGACAACACCAACTTTGACCCCGCTCGCACCTTGCCCTCTAGACAACGAGCCACTCAACAAATCAAAGAGATCATCCGCAGCCACCCCAACTACAACATTGTCATCGGTGACTGCTTATTCCCATCTAAATAAATCATAGCGTTCTGCAAAGCAAATGTAGTACAGTTTAGAGAATACACTGTATACACTAATTTAGCTGTGTTTTGTGGTGTTTTGCAGGTCTGTATTCACTGGGAAAGGAGTCGCTGCTGGTTGAACTGGCTATGGAGTTTAAAACCTGGATAGAGGTGAGCTTTGAGAGGATGAAGACCCTCAGAGCTCTGGAACTACCGGATGTCTTCACCACAGACTTGGGAGCAGGTCGCATCAGGGCAGTGGAGCAGTCTGAGATCAAATCTGCTGCCATGCATGAGTGGAACAGAGAGCACCCTACCGTGGCCATCCTGCCTACGAGCAGGCCCCTCGTCTCTTTCCACCCAGATGTCCATGTGGTGCCCTACTCAGACCACTCCTCCTACCAAGAGCTGGAGGATTTTGTCTCTGTACTCAAACCTACCTCTCTGGTCCCTATTGTGGGCAACTGTGTACCTGGAACCTTGTCTGCCTTGCTGCCCAACAGAAAACGGCATGAAATTCTGGTGCCTGAGTCTGTCCAAAACTACATGAAGAGGCAGCCTGAGATCCAGCCCACCCAACCAACGCGCACCAGCGTTACCCGTAGGCCCATCCGACCTCCTGCTCCCAGAGGGGTTGTATTTGAATCCCCGCTAAGGGGCTCCATGGCCTCATCACAAGATACTCAGGAGCTTGAGTCATGGAGGCAGGAAATGGAAACTGAGCTTAATGAACAGGACTCTGACTGTATCGTTGTGGACCTGAGTAAGAATATCACCCCTGCTGAAGATGGAAGAGAAGTTGTAAGCTCGCAGAGCTGGAATATAGGTGAGAAAATCTCAGAAGAAATGGTTACGGAAGAATCAGTACCACTCAGTCAACTCACCCAAATTAATTTTGCCCCGGTGGAACTCTTGTCAAACAATGTTGCCTTGTTGAAGCCTGTTGAAAGAGTAGCTCGTGAAATTAATGCCAAAGTAAATGGTGACATGGTGTCAAATGACAGCATGAGTCGGCCTACTAGCAACGGAGCTGAAGAGAACAACGACGACACACTGTTTCAAATTGGGTCCAAAAGGGACTCAGGTGTTTCGTCAGTCTTTTTGAGTGATAAACAATATGAGTATCTGGAGGAGGTTGAAAGGGGCCTCCTATTGCTGCTACCCTTTACAGAGGAGGACTTTGAGTGGTGTGGTCTCCTGGAACAGAGCATTGTGAAGCAGTTCCGCCTCTGTCCTTTATCAGATGATGAGGAGAACAACATCCTCCGCATTTAAGGAGTTAAGCTTAACTAATTTTATATAATGTGGCTCAATGCTTAAGTTGTTGCCATCCATGTCGTGGCCTTTGTACTTTCTTTTTTTTTTTAACATGCCTACATGACAGCACACTGCTTTTCTAGGTGTCTTCCTTACCTGTTTCCTTTTTCTTATCTGTCCCTGGTGAGCTTTCATCGTGTCATTTATGGCAGGGTAAATCTCCATTGTAATCAAAAATAGTATTAATAGGTCAGTATTGGTAATAATATAACAACACCATACATTCGATGCGCAGGCTGCGGCTACACTTCAATATCATTGGGTATTTTGTTTTCTGCTCAGCATAGTATCCATACATCAGTGTTGTAAGCTGTCTTGTGTTCCTATAGTCTCATATTTAGATCACAGGAGATATGTAGATCACATCTGTGGAATAAGTGTAGGTAAAATATTGTCCCTTTCACGAAATCCAGTTCATTCTTTTTTTTCATTGTTGGTAGTCTCCACTGAGCGATAATTCCTTTGGATAACCATGACCTGGATGAATGAGAACATTCACAGAAACTGAGCGATACTTGTGTGTTTTAGTGATGAGCATTACACAGACCCATTCTGTTTACTTTCTCAAAAGCTGTTCAAAAGAAGTGGCTGTTTCTCATTACCATTTTTGCTGATTGTCATCAGGATGCTACTACCTGTTTAAAAAAACATATTTTAGTCATGTTTTCTTTTATCCAATGCACTTCTACAGTACCATGACTACATGTTTTGTTTTTGTTGTTGTTGTTGTTTGTTTGAATTGCCTCAGAGGCAGGCGTGTGGAAAGATGTTTTAAGTAGGGGGGCTGCCATCTAAAACAAAAAGCATTGTGGCAAGCTGGTGTGGAAGAAATGAGTCAAGAGGCTGTGATCTCTTTTTAATCGCAACTCCCGTGCCCAATACACTGCATGACCCCGGAGGTTCTCTTTTATTCACACCGGCCAGAACGGACCAGAACTGACAACAATGTAACGAGTAACGAGTTCCCCCCCATGTCACAAGTGTCGACATCAGTGCCAGTCATGGTCCTACAGTCAGTCAGTGAACAGTCTCCTACTTAGCCTACCCCACCACTAGGGAGAGCTGCAGCCCCCCCCCTTCCCACGCTAATGCTCAGAGGTAGTTGAAACCCTATATGTAAATTCACTGCTGTACCAATTGATGGATATTAAACAACATGGGCTGTGTTTGAGAAGCATTTAATCTGTGTTGTATCAAAAATAATGTTAAACATTTCATTTTATTGTGAACAGTGTAAAAGTGCTTTGAGTGGCTGTTGCAGCTAGAAAAGTACTATAAAAATGCAACTTGATTGACTGATTGAACAGTGTGTTACAGTGTTCATGTAGCTTTGCTATTGGGAGAGGAATCTTTGAAAGATCAGAGCTTTTCCAAGTCTCATAAATGGAGGTAAGGTCTAAGTAAAAACATTAATTAAACATTAAAAATTGCAAAAAGTGATTTGAAAAAATGGCTTTTCTTTCCTAGGTGGTACATGCCCGTTGCAGATTTAGTTTACTTTTTCTGAAAATGTTTTTTTTTTTACTTTTAGGATGTGTATAACATGGCCTCGTTTATAACACTGGTTTTGATAAGAAAAACCTGTTTTAAGGAATACAGGTTTTTCTTACTTCGCAGATAACAAACATTATTAAATGTTTGTTATCTGCGAATCAAGGTGCTTTGGTACCATTCTTGAAATTCAGTTTTGAGTAATAAAAGACCAGGGCAACACGCAGGTACACCTCGCTAGAACATGTATCTAAACCAGCCCCCCCCCCCATTAAAATGTAGGCTCATTATCTTCCCTGAATATTAATGTTGATTATCATTCTGTGTTATATCATTAAAAAATCATGTAATTGAATGCAAAAAAATAGATTTGATTTAACTGGACAGTTGGAATATCATTATCATTGGTTTCCCAGGGAGCAAAAAAAACCAAATTAAAAAACACGTGACTAGAGATATTTATGAGCGTTGAACAAATGCAACGGTTAGAAAATGTGACATTCAACCGTTTAATTAGGTCTCGTTATGAATCACAAACAGCAGCCAATCAGAAAACGGCAATTTTGCGCCGGTGCCAAACAAGACAGCGGAATATCCTTGTTAATTTGTAACCAAGGCGATAACACGGCGTTCACAGTGTATCCTCGGGAGAAGTTAATGCTTACGAGAAGAAGAAACTCAATTTCCTCCACGGGCAATACCAAGGAAGAGGACGTCAATGTTCCTGAGTTAACACAGTACCGCCGTGTTGGGGACATTTTATAGCTGATACTCTGACGACGTCCCGCTGCCTTCACGGGAACTCTCCAGATACAGAAAGCTGACAGAAACACTGAAGTACAGGGGAGTCGTTGCTATGGAAACGATGGACCGTCTCGTCTAGTCGCACTGGTGTAAGCTGGCACGTTCTGGAATGTTGCAGACCACATTCTTTTGCAAATAGTTGCAAGTTTTAGCTCGTCTCGTCGTGAATCTTTGGTGTAAACGCGCCTTAAACAAACGCCCCCCCTTTCAAAAATATTGCTTCCCCCGTCGAGAAACGCTACAGATTTGACAGCCATTTCCTTTTGTAATATTTTAAATTTTCCTGTAGGTGGCAGTAAATGGCTAAATATGTTAGCTGGTAGTTCAGCGACCACTCAGTAGCGTTGACTCAGGCAAAGATAAAAGGTCGTGGTCATGTGATACATAATACATCACGGTGGGTAAGATTGTGAGAAGTAAAGAGCGAAAGTCACAATAGCATCACGTAAAAATGAAGCATATCCTGCACATGAGGACATCGGGTCTTATTTTGGTGCACTAACTTAATGCAAACCAATGCATGTGCTGCTTTGAATATTAGATATATGTTCGGCAAATAATAATTTTCTAACTTAATTATCCTGATAAAGGTATATTCCAGTGGCCATAATGTGCAGCAATGTCAAAGTAGAGCGTGGATCAATCAAAGTCATTCCAACTTTGCTTGAAGAGCCCGTGTCGATGTGAGGTACAATGAGGAGCTCATTGCATCACTAAACATACCTTCCACCCTGCTCTGCTGCTGGACTACAGAGTGTCTCCACCTCTCTGTCATCAAAGCTGCTACAGAATATAAGGGCTGCATGGTTTCAGGTGCCCTAGGGTAACAACCAAAGAGAAGCTCATCCACCATCCACTAACGAAATGTGACCTTATCCACCCTGTAATAGAGATCCTCAGTCCATTCCACAGCAGGAAGGTATGGACTGCAAACAGACTAGTACACAGAGACTCATCTTTAGTACCTCTGAATGAAGGATGAAGGAAAGATTATGTAAGACACGGAGAAAATATTCAATAAAACAAAAATTGGTGGTAGTATTTAGTAGACTTGTGTGACAAAGTAATACTGAAGGGATCAATACTCTGGTTTCTACTAAAGTCAAGCAGGGCTTACTCATTAACAGTGCTAAAGACCACCCCCCACCCCTTTCCTTAAAACATAACTCCACTGTCAGCAGGGGAAAATCTTTAAGTAAACAAAACAGTGCTATCGATCCAGTGCCTCAAGCATTCTGACTTGGCCCTGGTCCTAGCATGTTCCATTTGGCTGCTTTTGAGACAAAATACCAAATAAATTTTGTCTTGCCCCCCCCCTCGCTAACCTCACAAATCTTGGGGACACCATGATGGGACACCATAAAGTCATCATCAGAGAGATGTCACAGAGACACACACAGTCAGGAGGACTTTTCTTGCGTCTTCATAAAGGATGAGTGACTCTGGGATGAGACAGAGGATTAACAATCAGCCAAAACCTCAGGGACACCTCAGTGTAGCAGAATGTAGATGATATCTCCATAGACCTCTAATCACTGACTGAGATGTGCCACAAAGGTCTGGTTTGCTTCCACTGAACCCAAGAGATCCTCTTTAGATAAAAAGTAACACACCTGGTTTGTAAGAATACTCTGCAATCATTTTGTATAAAAAAAAAAAAACAGGAGCAATAGAGCTTACTGTTAGACTCAATGTCAGAGTCAGAAACTGTTTTCTAGTGCCAAGGGAGTTGCACATATAAAAAAACTTGACTTAAATTGCTCACATCAAAAACAAGGTTATACAAGACTACAAAAAAATGTTTTTGTAGGCAAGGAATAGTGTTCTGTACATATATGCAAAAAGGATATACCATGTACACAATACGTAGAAAAGAGCGTAAAACTTATTTTGTGGAGTCTCTGGACAATAAACAGTGTTGTATAACTATTGATTTATCCAAAGCATTTGATACCGTCAGCTGCTCTGTAATGGGGAAAAAGCTTCTTGATATTAGTTTATCAGAACCAACAGGTGGTTGATTTGAAAACTAGTATCTCTTGGGTGAGTCTCAGTGTATCCAAATCAATGGGGTTACCCAAAACATCTCTAAATGGGTGGCACGGTGGTACAGTGGTTAGCACTGTTACCTCACAGCAAGAAGGTCCTGGGTTCAAACCCCGGGGTTGTCCAACCTTGAGGGTCATCCGAGGTTGTCCTCTGTATGGAGTTTGCATGTTCTACCCGTGTCTGCGGTGGGTTTTCTCAGGGTGCTCTGGTTTCCACCACGATTAAAAGAAACATGCATGTTATGGTTTAAACTCCTGTCTGTGCCCCTGAGCAAGGCAATGGGAAAAGAACTGGAGTTGGTCCCTGGGCACAACATGAAGGCAGCAGCCCACTGCTCTTAGCTACACAGATCACAGCTAGGATGTAATTTGCAGTAACTGAATTTCGCCAAGGGGATTAATAAAGGAAACTTCAACTTAAATACCTCCAAAGGGGTACTCCATGGTTCTGCACAGGGTTCCCCTTTTATTTACAATTTATATCAATAATCTTGTTCAAAATGTACCAAATGTTGTCTTTCATTTTTATCTGGATGATACGGTCATATGTTGCTAAATTTCACATTTCATATGTTTCAATCTCTTTCAAGTTGTTTCAATGTAGACAAGACAAAGGTAATGTTTTCAGTTGGGAGGAATAACCCTCGACTCTTACACACATGGTAAAGAAGGGGAAGGGGTGTTATGAGGGACAGAATTGATGAAACAAAAGGTATATATGATGTATATACATATGTATATACATTTATATCTACTTTTGGCTGTTCCCGTTAGGGGTCGCCACAGTGGATCATCCGTTTCCATCTCTTACTGTCCTCTGCATCTTCCTCTGTCACACCAGCCACCTGCATGTCCTCTCTCACCACATCCATGAACCTCCTCTTTGGCCTTCCTCTTTCCCTGGCAGCTCTATATTCAGCATCACTGCTGAGCATGGAGCAATATGGAGCATGAATATTGCAGCATTATTCCTGCAATATCCTCTTATGTTAATGTAGTATAGTGAAGAACCATTATTTCCATATTCTTCTTTTCTTCAAATTCAAGATCATATTCTTCTTGTTTGACATCTTTTATGGGCTTTTTTTAATTTTGTTTATGAACATTTATTAATCAGGCAAACTCCAACTTAGATTTTTTTTCAGTGAAGACCTAGCCTAGCCTAGCCAGCAGCAAAAAAGAAGAGTTCAAACAGGACAGCACGTCCAGTTAATACATCATGCAAACAAAGTAAAAAATACATCAAAAGGGGGGAGAGAGAGTGAGAGCGAGAGAGAGAGAGAGAAGGGGGATGAAAGAGATTAGAGGTGGGAAACGAGGGGGAGTGAGAGAGGAGTAAATAACAGAGAAAGAGGGGGAGATAAGTAAGTCAAGTCAAGTCAGGTTTACTTATAGAGCATATCTATAAACAGCCAAAGCTGACCAAATGTCAGGTACAATGTCAAGTAAAAAAAAAAAAGTGGACAGAACACGGTATAGTATCAATAAATAATTGATAAATCACAGTAAAGAGGACAAGACTACACGTGACAAACAGGTAGCCTAATGTGTGCAGGAATATAGGTGGGCTTTAAGGTTGGGTTTTCAAAGTGTCAGCAGTGGGGGCAGACCTAACAGAGAGAGCCAGTTTGTTGCACAGCCTGTGGGCAGCAGCAGCAAAAGCCTGATCCCCCCCCCCCCCAGCTTTAGCCGAGACCGTGGAACGGATGAATACTGCAGCGTTGCAAACATCCAGCTATAAACTGACGATTCAAATTTAACCCTGTGCCAGAGTCCCTACAGTCTCTTTGAATCCACCAAGAGTTTAAATTATTACGAGTGACTCGGTTCTCTTGTACTGTAGCTGATGATATACTTGCACAGTTAATGCACCGCACTATAAATGCACAGGTAAAGTGTATGGAGGTCTCCACCTGATAGAATCCGATTGAATATCAAGTTTGTAATCTTCCCCTGGAAAATACTTAGCTGAGGGGCAGTCCTGTATCATTTCTGAAGAGATTCCTGTTGTGTTCTTATGGACAAAGTACCCGGAGATGACTTTATTTAAAGGAGCTTTTACTCATATCTCTCGGCTGTACATGTCCACCTGACTGTCAAGGCATTGGAGAGCGCAGTTCTGGGTTTTGGCGCTTTTGCACCTAATATTTATATCCTTTCTGGGCGGGGTTACATCTGGTCAACAACATGTAAACAATAAGTAGTTCCGTATCCACAGTGAATGATAGAACATTTATCAATACACCACATTCCTCCCCAGAAACTTTAAACCTCTCATATTTTCATCTGAACAACAACAAAAAAAATAAAACCCGTTTTCCACCCACAGCAGTGACATTCTTTTTCCTATTACAGTCAACACTCAATGAACAGTTGTTTACAATCAATGTTTCTCCTAAGCAGATTATAAAGTTAACCTATCAGGTGCTCGTCTGTTTCGCTGTGGTCTGGTGCGTGGTGCTCCCGTAGCGTAGATGCTTCATCTCTTTCCAGTTCACCACTGGGTACCACCTCTGTTTCTGGAGCCCTGACAAACACATGTTCTGCAATGTCAAATTCTGGGTCTCCTGTGTTGTCTGTGGTCTTATCTGTGATCAACTGGTCAATGTGTTTCTTGAGGGTTTGCCCCTCTACCTTGACTAAGTAAGTCACTGGCCCTAGAGCTCGCTCTATCACCCCTGGTTTCCATTTCTTCCCATCCCCTCCCCGAAAATCCCTAACCTTCACCTTCTGATTGGGCTGGAGGGTTCTAGGACTGCCTGTAACCTTTGTGTGTTTCTCTTGCATCTGTGCTGAGAATTTTGGCTTTATCAGCGACAACCTGGTTCGAACATGTCTTTTCAGAAAGAGCTCAGCTGGGGTTTTCCCTGTGGTTGTTGATGGAGTGTTCCTATAACTAAACAAAAAACTATCAATGCACCGTTGCACTGGATACCCATATTCCTTCTGCTTCTCTAAAGACTGTTTAAAAGTCTGGACCAACCTTTCTGCCTGTCCATTGGAAGCTGGATTGTAAGGAGCGGACTTGATGTGTTTGACACCATTTTGTTCTAAGAAGGTTTCAAACTCCCTTGACACTAGCTGTGGGCCATTATCTGAAACGACCACTTGGGGGAGCCCCCACGCTGCAAAGAGGCCCCTCATTGCCTCTACTAGGGCTGTAGCTGTAGTCCTGGTCATAAGCTTGACCTCTGGCCAGCGCGAGTATGCATCACCGACCAAAAGAAACTGCGGTTTCCCTTTTTCTGCAAAATCGATGTGGATTCGTTCCCATGGCTGCTCTGGCCATTCCCATGCGTGTACGGGCGCTTTGGTGGGCAGGTGTCTGTTTGCTTGGCATAAAATACAATTGTTTACCATATTTTCTATTTCCTGATCTAAGCGTGGCCACCAAAAATGGCTTCTGGCTACTGCTTTTGTCTTCACAATGCCCAAATGCTCTGCATGCAACTCTTTCAAGAGTGTAGGTCTCAGTGTCATGGGTATGATTACCCATAAACCCCATAACACACAGTCGGCTTCCACTGTGAGCTCGTCACGTCTGTTCCAGTATGGCTTTAATTCTTCATCTGCTACATGTTTAGGCCATCCTGTCTGTATAAAATGCCTAACTTTTGTGAGCACCCTGTCTTTATCTGTTTGGATTTTAATATCTTTGGCTGAGACTGGCATTGCTTCTAACTAAGACACTCTGTACTCTGGGTTACTCGTTGGTGCTTCTCCCTGTACTGGAAGCCTGGACAGACCATCTGCATTTGCATGCTGTAAGGAGGGTTTGTAGACTATGTCATACTGATAGGCAGAGAGGAGTAATGCCCATCTCTGCAGGCGGGCAGCAGCTAACGCTGGCACCCCTGTTGTTGGCCCTAGAATCTTTACTAAAGGCTTATGATCCGTCACTAATATGAATTTCCTTCCATATAAGTAGTCCCTAAATTTTTGTATCCCAAAAATGATGCCTAGTGCTTCTTTCTCAACTTGAGAGTAGTTGATCTCAGTCTTGCTAAGCGTGCGTGAGGCATATGCGATTGGACGTTCACTACCATCTGCCATTCTATGTGCTATCACTGCTCCTAACCCATAGGCACTTGCATCACATGCTAGTAATAGTGGTAGCTGGGGGTCAAAGTGAGTCAGCACTGTGTCTGATGTTAACTGGCTCTTGGCCTTCTCAAAGGCTTCCTGGCACTTAGTAGACCATACCCATGGCTTGTCTTTCTGTAACAACTCAGTCATAGGCTTTATGATAGTGGATAAGTTGTCCATAAACTTCCCATAATATGTCAGTAGGGCTAAGAATGCTATCAGTTCTGTGACATTCTTCGGGGTGGGAGCATTTGCTATGGCTGTTACCTTCTCTTCTATGGGGTGTAACCCTTCCTTGTCTATTTTGTGCCCTAAATATGTAACACTTGGCTGGCAGAAGGCACACTTGTCTTTGTTCACCCTTACACCTCTGTCTTGTAACCGCTCCAGCACTCGTTCTACATTTTCCCAGTGTTCGGCTTTTGTTGTCCCTGTGATGAGTATATCATCTAAATAGCACACCACCCTTGGCAGCCCCTGTAATACCTGATCCATGGTGCGCTGGAATATTGCTGGGGAGCTTGCTGCTCCATATGGCAACCTGTTTAGACGATACAGCCCCTTAGGCGTGTTTATAGTTAGGTACTGCTTGGATTCATCATCCAGCTCTACTTGCTGATATGCTTGTGTGAGGTCTAACTTGGTGAAATACCGGCCACCTGCTAGTTTAGCAAACAGGTCTTGTGTCTTTGGCAGAGGATATTTGTCTACCTCTAGCCATGGGTTTATTGTCACTTTATAATCCCCACATATTCTGACTTCTCCATTTGTTTTGGGGATACATACTATGGGAGTAGCCCATTCACTATATTCTACCGGAGTCCATACTCCTTTTTCTTGCAGTCTGTCTAGCTGCTGTTCTACTGCTGTAGTCAGTGCATAAGGCACTGATCTTGCTTTGCAAAACTTGGGCGTGGCGTCGCTAACCACCTGTAACCTTGCTTTTACTCCTGAAATTACCCCCCTGTCTCTCTCAAACACCTGGAAGTATTTCTGATAGATCTCAGTCAGTGGATCTACTACCACCGGTACATGGTTCACTCTAGACCAGTCTAACTTTAAGAACTGGATCCAGTTTCTACCCATCAGTGTTGGCCCATGTCCCTTACACACTAACAAAGATAGCTGTTCTGTTTGCTCCCCACACTGTACTTTCACTTGGAATGTACCCAACAATGGAATCGGCTCTGAAGAATAAGTTTTTAAACTTACATCACATGGCATTAGTTGACACTTGATAAACCTCTGTCTGTACAGTTTCTCATTTATGATACTCATGGCTGCGCCTGTATCTACCTCCATTTTGATCTTTACACCATTACATCTCACCATGACCATAAATGGTCTGACATATTCATTATCATTTTTAGGCCTACCGGTAACGGAAAACAACCCCAAGTCTTTTTCAGTCCCTGTTACCTTGATAATGGTCAGCTTGTGGGTTTTGTTGGAGGCCCTGTAGTCCTCATAATCAGTCTCTTCCTCCGATGCACTTTGCTGCTCGTGGGGAGACTCCTCCCTGGTGATGTAGCGAGTCTGCCTCTCTGCAGGAGTGGCCCTCCTACTCGTCCTAGGTCCCCGTCTGGAGCTGCCGCCGTGGTTGGCCGTCTCCGACTCCGATGATGCAGTGGACCTGCACACCCTCTCCAGATGGCCCTTCCGGTTGCAGGCTCTGCACTGGAACTCTTTGTACCTGCATGGCGCTGCTTTATGTCTGTAATGTCCGTAGACGCCTTGTCTTACTGACATAAGAATAATTCAAGAACGAGCCGACTTCGTAGGTTCTTAACTGTGTAGCTTTTACTAGCGTTCATCCGACATACAACCTTCATAACATGCGCTTCTCACTTCCTGTATACGTCACCCGCACTGCACGTACATCCGTGAGGTCAAGTTAAACACGTGACCTTTCATTCATTACATCTCCCCCTCTAAGATTATTTTCTAAACATTTCTCTGAACATTTACTGCCAACAATTTTAACCTGTATATCACCCCCCTTTTCACAAAAAATTAAAAATCTCCCACAGTACACAAGTCCATACGCCTCACAAATCCAGCCGGATTGCTGGCTTGCTCACCTGCCAGAGCGAGTAACATATGGTGTGGAAGTTGGCATTTCTGCTGCTCGGGACTCATCCGTGTTTCCACTCTCCCCTGGAGTGACATGGTCAGGATCCCTGCTGACAGAGGTGAGTGTTTTGGGTGTAGCCAACAGGTGGCGCCTGTTCCTTCTGTAATGTTCACCTTGAGCTGTCTCCACTATGTAGGATCTGGGAGTGGAGCTCTGACTGTGAACAACTGCTGGCATTGTCCATGTTTTCTGTCCATCAAGTTTGGTGAGTACTGCGTCACCCGAGTTCAGTGGGCGCAGTGTCCGCACGCCGTTCCTGCGGTCGTAGTAGAAAGCCTGCCTCGATTTGGCTGCGGCGTCAGCGGTTTTGATCAGTTCCTCTTTAGGCCAGGCCGGTTTCAGGTTATGCTGCAATGTGGGTAAGGTGGTTCTGAGTCTCCTACCCATGAGCAATTCCGCTGGACTGGCTCCAGTGGAAGAAGAGGGTGTAGCTCTGTATGTCAACAGGGCGAGGAGAGGGTCTTCCTGCCTTAATATGCTTTTGGCTATCTGAACAGCCCTCTCTGCCTGTCCATTACTCTGGGGGTAGTGTGGGCTTGAAGTCACATGGATGAAATCATAATCCTCACTGAACCTCCTCATCTCTTCTGAAACTAGCTGTGGCCCATTATCGCTAACTACAATTTCAGGGATACCAAAACGTGCAAATGTAGCCTTCAGCCTAGCTACAACCTGACTGCTAGTAGTTGTTGGTAGATTTAGGAGCTCCAAAAACCTGGAATAATAGTCAGACACTATCAAGTAGTTTTGCTTTTTGTACTCACACAGGTCTATGCCAACTTTCTGCCATGGTCTGGATGGGAGCTCACTTGACATTAAAGGCTCTTTTCTCTGTGTGTTCTTGTGTTCTCTGCAGAATTGACATTGCTGTATCTTTGTTGTAATGTGCTCTGTCATTTTGGGCCACCACACTGACTGGCTAGCTCTCTCTCTGCACTTAACTATCCCCTGGTGCCCGTCGTGTATTCTCTCTAAGATCACCTCCCTCATCTCTGTGGGAATGACGATACGACTGCCTCTGATGACTAAACCATCTACCTCAGATAACTCCCCTCTCACCTGATAAAAGTCTCTGACTGTCTCCGGCACTTTATCGACATACTCAGGCCAGCCGTGTCTGATGAAGCTCAACACTGTCTGGAGCTGCAGATCCCCATCCGTGCTCTGTTTTATCTCCTGCATCCTTTGAGGTGTGGCAGGCACCTGGCACACGATGGCATCAATGTGCGCTGCAACATCATCATGAGAAGCACCATCTCCGTAGCACTGCTCTGGGCCTCTGGAGAGTGCATCAGCCACAGCTAAAGTTTTGCCTGGTGCGTATTCAGCCACTGCATTGAAACGCATCAGCCTCATTAACAGTCTCTGGCACCTAATGGGCACATTATCCAAGTCTTTGCTGTTCATGAGAGGCACTAGTGGTTTATGATCGGTGACAAGTCTGAAATTGTCAAGCCCAAACAAGTACTTCTCGAACCTTTCACATGCCCAGACGCTGGCTAAGCACTCTTTCTCGATCTGTGCGTACCTTGTCTCTGCGTCACTCAGCCGTCGGGAGCAGTAGGCCACGGGCTTCCAGTGTTCCCCGTGCTGCTGGAGCAGAACGCCTCCCAGCCCGTAGCTGCTGGCATCTGCTGACACCACCGTAGCCTTAGTGACGTCGTAAAAGGTGAGTACCGGGGCGGTGGCGAGTGCTGCTTTAAGGTCTTGGAATGCTGTGTTCTGTACAGGTCCCCACAGCCACTCTGTCGTTGCTTTAAGCAGTCCATAAAGCGGCTGACCTACAGTGGACAGCTCTGGGACGTATTTTGCCAAATAGTTCACCATCCCGAGGAACCTCTTGAGTTCCGTCACGTTCTGGGGCTGAGGAAAGTTCTCTATTCCGGCCACTTTGTCCGGGTCAGGTCTGATGCCTGCCTCGTCGATGACATGACCAAGGAAGCGGACTTGTTTCTGTTTGAACTTGCATTTCGCTTGGTTCAGTTTGAGACCTGCTGTTTCAATGACCCCCAGGGCCTCTGCTAGGCGCCGGTCATGGATTTCCTCAGTCTCTCCATGTATAAGGATGTCATCCATGTACACCTCTGTGCCCTCTAGCCCGGTCAGAGTTTCCGCAATCTTTCTCTGGAAAATCTCTGGAGCACTCGCTATACCAAATGGAAGGCGGCAGAAAGCATACCTCCCAAATGGGGTGATGAAAGTGGTGAGCCCCCTGCTGTCTTCATGCAAGGGGATCTGGTAAAACCCACTTGCTGCATCCAACGTTGTGAAGAACTTTGACCCTGCGAGCCTTGGCATTATTTCCTCCATAGTGGGCAGCACGTATTTCTCACGTTTCACCGCTCGATTCAGCCTCCTGAGGTCAGCGCAGCAGCGAACCTCTTTCTTGTTCGGTTTCAGCACCGGCACCATAGCGGCGCACCATTCTGTGGGCTGAGTCACTTTTTCAATAATGCCCTCATTTTCCATGCGCTGCAGTTCTTTCTTAACCAGTGGTACAAGTGGCAGCGGTATCCGTCTGGCTGTATGCACCGCATATGGCTGGGCACCCTCCACCAGAGCTATTTTCACTGGGTCTGTTTTCAGCAGTCCACTTGAGCCGAAAACTCCACTGACCTCATTCATCCGCTTCACTAGACCCATCTCCACTGCCTCTGGACGACTCAGCAGACAGCTGCCTCTCCCCTTGATCACATACACTGGAAAGGAGTATTGTTTCTCCTTGTAGTTGGTTGTGGCTTGAAACTGTCCTATGCAGCTGATGTTTCCACCTGGGCTTATGAAGCATGTGTCAGGAGGTCCCAGTTTTATGTTTGGCTTCAGCTTTTTAAATGTCCCTTGGTTGATAACAGTAGCGTCAGCCCCCGTGTCAATTTTAAAGGTTATTGGTACATCACTTATTGTTAAACTAACAGTCCAATCTTCCTGACTGCTCTCTTTGCCAACTTCTCCCAGAAAGTACAGCTGTTTAACCTCTTCAGTGACTTCTCTCACCGCTTTAGAGTGACATACACGCTCCCAATGTCCCTTTTTATGACACTTGTTGCACTTACTGTTCGTTGCAGGACACTTCCGCTCATCGGTGTGCTGCGTCTTGCCGCACCTCCCGCATTCATCTACTTTGTTGGTTGCAGGACTGCTGCCACCATGACGCTGTCCGCCCTTTTTG
Source organism: Lampris incognitus (assembly GCF_029633865.1). NCBI lineage: Eukaryota > Metazoa > Chordata > Actinopteri > Lampriformes > Lampridae > Lampris > Lampris incognitus. The sequence continues at coordinate 26,238,240 of NC_079212.1, read as the reverse complement.
TTTTGGCGTCCGTCCCGCCGTCGGACAACATTGACGTTAGCCAGCTGGGCCTCTGGTTGGTTAGCTTGGAGGCTGAGCTGCTTTGTTATTGCCTCCGCCTGGCGCACTTGTTCAATGACTTTCACCAGAGTAAGGTCCGCTGTGAGCTGGAACTGACGGGAGAGCACCTTATCTTTTATGCCCACTACCAGACGATCTCTGATATGTTCATCCCTCTTGTCCCCAAACTCACAGTGTTCAGACAGCTCATACAATGTCCGGATGTACATCTCCGCTGTCTCTCCTGGCTGCTGGCTACGTTGATAGAAGCACGCCCTCTCATGTATGATGTTACGGCGGGGAATAAAGTAGTCGTCGAACCTTTTCAGTACGATATCATAGTCCACTTTATCACCCTCCGCCGCGAAGTCAAACGAGCTGAATATCTTTTCAGCCTCGCTGCCCATTGCATAAATCAGCGAACTCACTTGAATCTCCCCGTCGTCTTTATCCAGCTTTGTCGCGAGCCTGAAGCGCGAAAACCGTTGTTTCCACTCCCGCCATTCAACGGGGCAGTCAAACTTGAATTCACTCGGCGGATTAAACTTCGGCATGACCACTCGTGTTCCGATACACAGACTATTCTGACACCATGTAATGTCCGTAGACGCCTTGTCTTACTGACATAAGAATAATTCAAGAACGAGCCGACTTCGTAGGTTCTTAACTGTGTAGCTTTTACTAGCGTTCATCCGACATACAACCTTCATAACATGCGCTTCTCACTTCCTGTATACGTCACCCGCACTGCACGTACATCCGTGAGTAGGTCAAGTTAAACACGTGACCTTTCATTCATTACAATGTCCCTCTCCGAGGCACCGGTAGCACGCCGTGTCCCTGGCGCCCTTTTTCATGTCGTGTGCCGCGTTTCCGCGCGCACTGGCGCTCGCTTTGTAGCTGCTGGCTCTCACAATGTCTGTTCTCAGCGGAGCTTGCTGGAACGCTCTAAGACTCGCGGATGTGCACTCAAAATTGTTCACCGTGTCCATCACTTTAGCCCAGTTTAGCTCTTGTCCATAAGCAGCACTCAACAGCTTAGTTCTCAGTTCTTTACTACTGATACCATATACTAGCTGATCTCTCAGTTGTTCTTCTAGCGTCGCGCCAAATGCGCAAGAGGCTGCTAACCCTTCTAGCGCGGCAACATACTCGGCTAGAGACTCACCACTTTGTTGCTTGCGGGCACGGAAGCTATAACGTTCGCTCGGGACATTCTTCTTTGGCACATAAAAGTCCCTCAATGCTTTAAAAATATCAGCTAATGGCGTTTCCGATGGCTTCTTTGGCGCTACCAAGTCAGTCATTAAAGCGAAAGTCTTTGCACCCACCACGGATAGGAACACAGCCCGTTGCTTCCCCTCCTCAATCCCGTTGGCTTCGATAAACTGTGCAAAACGATCCTCGTACGTGCCGAAGCTTTCGTTAGCCTCGTTGAAGCACAAACCCGACTCACTGCTAAACACAGCCATTTCGTGACTGACGTTGCTAGTTGCTCCGGTTAGCTCTCTCTTGTCTAACACCTTTTTCTCCGTCTCAGAAGAAAAAGTTTTCGTGGAAAAAAAACGAATCCCCCTTGTCGCCAGTGTTGTGTTCTTATGGACAAAGTACCCGGAGATGACTTTATGTAAAGGAGCTTTTATTCATATCTCTCGGCTGTACATGTCCACCTGACTGTCAAGGCATTGGAGAGCGCAGTTCTGGGTTTTGGCGCTTTTGCATCTAATATTTATCTCCTTTCTGGGCGGGGTTACATCCGGTCAACAACATGTAAACAACAAGTAGTTCCGTATCCACAGTGAATGATAGAACATTTATCAATACACCACAATTCCTACTTACCTGTATTACATAATGTGCACTGAGGAGATCCTATAATAATTAGGGTTGGATAGATAATATCGATGCACAAATCTCAGGCGAGTTAGTTGATGGTTCAAGTTGTATGAAGCGAATAATATACTTCTGCAAATTGTTTCCCAATTTGTAGACTTAGATAAATTGGAATTAAAAAGGTCAGTATTCCATATATGCTAATGGTGTCTGTGAACATTTTAGCACAGTGCTACAAATATAACATACCAAGACTGTATACATAGACTGGATTCTATTCATATACAGATTCCTGCATGTTTTTAACAAATCTACATTTTAATCCCAAATGTGGTTTGAAGACATCACCTGCAAAAGATGCAACACCTGTTTGTGGAGAAAATATTATTTCGGAGGAAAAATGCTTGTTTTAACAGAATGAGAGAATATGAAGCAGTGGTGGTGAGGCCAAGAAATGAGAGGAAATGGAGTGTCACTTCCCCCTATGAACATCACCAGCGGGGTAATAGGACTACAGTGATGGATTCTTCACACAGACCATTACTTCACAGTGGAGATCATCTGAAAGCTACCTGAAAGGCCGAGCCCCTATACCAAGTGTAACGCCACATCTAGGTTAAGTGAGCTATTTGACTTCACTCAACCCTCCAGCACAGGCTAATATTTACATTCAGGACAGGGATCTTATAATCACAGACTGCTATTAGCTCATGATATATTCGATCACATTAAAATTTTACCAAGCACACAATGGGCAGGCAGGAGAGTTTGATTAATGTAGAAATTCACTGCCACAACCGTACAAATGTCTTCCTGCTCCAGTCCGGGGTCACACTGTGGCCCTGGGTGGGTTTATCTGAGCACAGGTTCGTGCAGTGACGAATAAACTGTGTAGACAAAGTGTGTTCAAACGAGTGGAGCTCCTTTTGTAGATAGCAGACAGATTTTTTTTTTAAATGACAGACATTACAGACTGGCACTTCAAACTTCTGCTTGAGTGCCTAGAAACACAGCACCCACAGATAGGAACCTCTAGATTCATCCAGGCCTGCAAAGTCCCTGCAACATAGGTGTGTTTGAGCATGATTGCATAATTATGTTGTTTTTTTGTTTTGTTTTTTTTGGGGGGGGGGGGGTTCACTTCTTTTTCTCCCCAATTGTATCCGGCCAATTACCCCACTTTTCTGAGCCATCCCGGTCGCTGCTCCACCCCCTCTGCTGAGCCGGGGAGGGCTGCAGACTACCACATGCCTCCTCCAATACATGTGAAGTCGCCAGCTGCTTCTTTTCACCTAATAGTGAGGAGTTTCACCAGGGGGACATAGTGCGTGGGAGGATCATGCTATTCCCCCCAGTTCCCCCTACCGAACAGGAGCCCTGACCAAGCAGAGGAGGTACTAGTGCAGCGACCAGGACACATACCCACATCCGGCTTCCCACCCGCAGACACGGCCAATTGTGTCTGTAGGGACGCCCGACCAAGCCGGAGGTAACACGGGGATTCAAACCAGCACAACACACGGTCCTAATTCTTCAGCTGTTACAACTGCTATAAGGTTAAACAGACAGCCATTACCTTTAACTTGAGTAACTCGGTCTATTTTCAACAGCAGGGAATGAACTATAGAAGAAGTTCTGTTGTCAAGGCCTTGTGTTTGAGGAATACCAAATATATTTGGACAGATTGCGTTTGATTGAGATTTCATTCCTTGCTTAGCGATGACTATTATTAGTCTTTTATCCTTCCACATGACCCAGTCCTTGTATTTCATATTGTCAGGTTTATTTTCTGGCATCTGTGTATTTCGGTGCACTTATATGAGGAGTCAGCTGGAACTGCAATTTTTGTGACTAGAGGAGCCATAAATAGGGGGGTGCAATACTATAACTGCTCGTTTGACGAGTGTGAAATCTGTTGTTTGACCCCTAACCACAGTTATAGTTCCTCTGTGACATCACATTTCATGTACTAAGAGTCCCAACATCATAGGATGTAATGGTGTCCATTAGGGATGTGACTGTGTGAGTAAGCTTTTGGCAGGGCTGTTTTCAGAACCACAGACAGCACCAAGTAACATCAACTGAAATGCACTCGGTTGATTAATGTTGGACCTTTTTTATATATATATCTTTATTACATTTTCGTATACAACACAAAACACAACAGCTCAAACACGACATGACAAAATCAGTAAATAAAAAATAGTGAGTTTTATCTCCATCCCCAACCCTCACCACCCCCTACAACAGAGAAAGGCAACATCAAATGAATAATTAAATCAGTAAACAAATAGCAAGATTACAGGAAAACTGATTTTGCAGTAAAAAAGGTACAGGGACAGACAGGCTAGGCCGGTTTAGGAAAGCCTTGTAATATGGAAGATGACAGCGTAGGTCCAATATGTTCCAAGTAAGGGTCCCAAACTTTATAGAAGGCATCCAGTGAGGAGTGAAGCGTACATGAGATGTAGTCATTGGGAATACACTCCATTATAAGATTGCACCACGACTTTTTTGTTGGAGCGACGTCCTTGATCCAAAAGAGCAAAATATTCCTCCTGACAGAAAAAGTTAATAGACTGAATATCCTCTTGTGTTTGATATTTATGATATGACCATCTGGAAGACCAAGAAGGAGGCACATGGGGTCTAACTCTATCGGAATAGCAAAAATAACACACTGTTCATCTACAATACCAGACCAGTAGCTTTGTAGCTTCACACGTGACCAGAAACGGTGAATGTAATTCTCAATCTCAGAATTACACTTACAGTAGAGCAGAGACACATTAGCATCCATCTTGTTTTTCAGAGCAGGTGTTATATGCGTACGATGTAAAAATTCAAACTGAGTAGATTTGGTTCGATTACAGACAAAATGAAGACAAGGCATTGGTTTCGAAGGCTGTCTAGGAACGGAGGCCCTTCATGTTTAACTGGAGATGAGACTTTTGTAGGTGCAACAGGGTTATCAAATCAGTCTCATAAAACCAGTCTCATAAATGTATTAATGATTAATTTTAGTTCTCCAATATTTATAATTGAACCATTCAAATTGATGAAATGATCGATGTTGCACCAATTGGGGTACTTTCCTTGGCATAGGATGTCTCCAGTAAATACTCTAACAAGTATGGCGGACGATTTTTGTCATCGGGCAAGTCTGAAGGTGTCATAAATGTGGATATATTTGAATATTTGACATAATACTTTTATTTTACTGTGATCCACAGCTTTCTATCACTGCAATCAGACAGGCTTGTACAGACACCTTGTGTACATTGCATATCATTTTGAATTTATTCACTTTATCTGTACAGTTTTGTATACCACTATTGTTAATGTGTTTGCATTTGCAGTTTAAGTGACCGATAAGGGGAAAGCACCGTATCAAAGTCCATGAATGTTCAAACTTACTTTGCTACTAAAAACTGATTCAGAGTCCAATTTAAACTGCAGATAAATACATTTTCCACAAGGCTTGGTTTTAAAAATCAAACACATTAATCTATGATGTAAGTGAAGCGGTTCTCACGCCAGTGAGGCACCCTGTCACTTTTTCCCTTGTTCTGCTCAAAGGATGGCAAAATAAATCTCTGGGGTGAAAAAAGGACAGCAATCCACTTGATACGCCAGTTGACTCCCCAAAGTTACAATGAGAAATTTCTCAAAGTCCAAATTGTTGAGGAACAAAAGTGAAGCGCCTCCTATCTGAGGACTGCCTCAGAAAGAGCCTCGTTTCTCATTCCTATTGATTTCCATTTTAAAGCCTGAGAGTGCTGAGTGTGTCTGTTATCAGTGAGGCCCACGTTCTTCAAACAAGACAAAGAGTCCTGTACTCCTCTCACAGACTTCTGCTGGGTGACAGGCGCCATCGCAGGGCCCTATAGGGAGCATCGGAGGAGCTGTGCAAGTCATACACCCAAAAAAAGCCAGCTTCTGGTTTCTACACTTTGCTGTCATATCTCTCAGTCCTCTTTCCAGACTGGTGCAGTGAGTTGAAGGAAGGAAGCTGAACTGTGTCCCACCCACACAACAGCAGCAGCAGCAGTCTAAGTGCTGTTATCTTTTTGCCCCTGGTCTACTGTGATTTCAGCTGCTTCTGCAAGTGTATTAGCATATATGTCTGTGCGTACATGCTTGTGTGTGTGTGTGTGTGTGTGTGTGTGTGTGTGTGTGTGTGTGTGTGTGTGTGTGTGTGTGTGTGTGTGTGTGTGTGTGTGTGTGTGTGCGTGTGTGTGTGTGTGTGCGTGTGTGTGTGTGTGCGTGCATGCGTGCACATACAAGCCTGTGTATAGTTGCTGTGTTTATGGGTCCTCTAAGGATTTGAATACAGGAGGATCAGCAGGAGTCAAGGGAATGAAGTTGTACCCGGTAGTCACACATCATCACTGAGGAGAGGGCAGAAAACAGAAAAGAGAGGGATTCAGAGCACTGAGGTAGAAGCTGCCAAATTCAAGCATAAAAAAAATTCTATTATTTTCAAAAATGCAGCACGGAGCTGTCTGGCTTTCAAAGAACTAGGGTAATAATGCTCAGCGATTCTTTTTCACCCAAAAACATTATTAAAAATTGAGAGGTTGTAACAATGCGCGGCCCTGTTCTACAAGCGCATCAGCAGAGAAGCTACTGTATATTACTTGTTTGCATTTGTGGGCGCTGTTAAATGTGTCTACAGTTCAGTATGTGTGCATCGATTGTTTTGAAACCACAAAAAAAGGACGGTGTTGCAATCAAACGGCCTCGTTCGCAACATTCTTTCACATCAAAAGAGCTACAATCCGGCAGCTTTGAATGCGCCAAAAGAGACTCATTTCTATTTTCTCCTCCTCCATAGAGGGGCCATTCATCCTTCTCTGTGTTAATATCCCACAAGTCCAGGGGAGGGAGGCTCTGACTTACACAGACCCTAATCCAGCTGCCTGTCGATGACTCACGGCGCAGTGGCTCCCTATGGGGCCTCCGATTTCTCCTCCTCTCCGTTATGTCTCGGCCCTCCCCCACCATCTCTCCTTGTTTCTACACTCCCACTGTTTCCCTGCCTCTGCTGTTGCTAATCTTGTTCGCCTTTTGCCCCGTCTTTCACCTCTCTTTCTCTCCATCTCTCTCACTCACCCCTCTCTATCCGCCAGCTTTCACTCATTTTCAGTGTATGCTCTCTCCTTTACACTCCTCTCTAAAATCCCGCCATGCTCGCCCCACCTTGATCCTTTCTCCCTTTCAGTACCCACCTCCTATCTCCATTTCCCATGCTTTACTACCCTACTCATCCTCTCTCCCAGCCAGCGTTTTGCTGCCTTCTTTGCCACAGAGATCAGAGTCCCTGGCTGATAATCATTGGAGTAGTAGTAAACCCAGGTGTGCGGGAGATGGGGGGGGGGGCACAGCAGGCGGAGTGGTGGGTGGTACAGCTGTCACTGAGAAGCAGGAGTTATCTTCCCAGTGTAAACCCACCACCCACATCCATCAATCTAACCCCGTGAGCCTATTACCACGTGATGGGTGTGGTCGGGCCAAGCAGCGCCTGTGCTCTATCCTGTCCGTTTGACAAAGGGTGAACATGAACCAGGGAGTGGTTTAAGGCAAACTCTTCAGTCTCGCTGCTTGGCTTTTGTTGCAACTACTCTAAGCTTTCTGCCCTTACGTGACCATTTTCTAGCCCCAGGAAAATTGAAGGGGATGCGTCAGACCAGGCCCCGGGCCCGCTGCAGCCTTTATTTTTAGTTGGCTGTTATTTTTGGTGATCAAGGAAGCTAGTGGGGTTTATTATGCAGTAGTGCTCATGTAAGACATTTTGGATTGGAATGTTGGGTAAATGCCAACAATATAAAAATAGATGGTTTTCTCCAATGAGCAAGTTTATTAGTACTGGCAGTATCCGCTGTATGGGATGTAATGGCCATTTGATTTGTATGGGGTCCGGCCTGTATGGATGAGTGAAAGCAAATAGAGCACAGCACAAACACAGAGCAACCGAGAGCACTCCCTCCCTTACCCTGACTTCCCATCACCTCTCCGTCGAAGTCCTCCTTCCTCTCTCTCTATCTGTCTCTCTCTCTCCTTCCTCCCTGTCTGTCATTCACATATATTTCCACACATGTTCATGGGTGCAGTCTGTATCCTATTATGTCCACACTTCTCAGGCAGTATTCTATCCATCATGTAGGCAATTAAAAAAAAAATCTCATTGGTATTCAGTGCTTCCATTCAATCTGGGTTATTTGCCTCCTCAATGTCCTCCTGTTCCGTTCAGACATGAAATAACAATATTCATATGCTGAAATCACTAAAACATTCCTGACACCTTCAATTTCCCTGTTGTTTTTGTCCATAATGGGAATGCATTTTTATGGGGAACAGGCTGTTCCAGCAAAGCACAAATAGTAAATAAGATTCATTCTGTCAGGCGCTAATGACATTCAGCACATCAGACCCCTTCTGCAGTGTTTACGCCGTCATTGGAAAGGTACTCAGCATTTTACATTATTGTTGCTATTGGTATGTGTGGTCAGCTCATCGGCCAGTCGTTTGTCCTTCAGAGCAAAAAAATGTCATATTCATTTTTTCCGGTTTTCAGGTTGAAAATCTCTCCTTTCTGTTCTTGCATTTAAACGTACAAATAAACATGGGTAGAGAGCACCATTTGTCTCATTTCTTTATTTTGAGTACATTTTGCAGAATAACGATTAAATGATTAATCACAATCAGCGTTTTTTCATGGACCTGGCTAGCCCCGGCTGACTACTCTCCAAAACGTCATTTCATATCAGTGGTGGTAGGAAACAACCGACTACATTGCGGCACCATTAAAGTGTTTTTATTGCATTGAAAATCGGTTCATTCTTCTTAAATCATTCTTTATTGGCAGTGTAATGGTGATTCATGACCAGTGAACAAGCACAAACCGGGTTGTGATAGAGTGCATTTGTGCTCCTAAGCAGGGCCTATGTCCCAGCATGTGGTGACTTATGTCCCAACCTACCAACCTTCTCGCTCTGATCATTGCTGCATGACTTAGCTATGAAGCATGTCTTTTGTAAGCTGTATACTCCACTGTTCAAAATCCAGCAGGTAGGTAATGGGATCCCCCCCTCCCCCCAACTACATCCCACTTTAATCCTATTAATGTCAATAACTCCATGTTTGTGATTGATTTGAGCAACATAAATAAGTGGCTAGCATTCACCTTCCCACCATACAAGAACTTACTGGCCTTGTTGTTGGAGAGCCTAAAGCACTAAGACCATTTTAATTGGCTACAACACAGTGCTGACATGACATGCTGCAATGGGAGCTGGCTCTGCTTGGTTACTAGGTCAATATTAAAACTTAAGTCTGAGAGTGGGAGTTCAGAAATCTAATTGATTGGACAGTAAAGCCTCCACACAGCTCCTCTCTCTCTCTCTCTCTCTCTCTCACATCGGGCTCCCGGTAGACAGATCAAAAACAGCGTTGAGTCCAAACAGGCACTCATTAACTGTAGATCCTTTTTGCTGACCTTATCAATTCACTAATGAAAACTTGATTCTTTTTCCTTGGTAATAAACTGCTCTATTTCGCATTAGCTTTGCCCTCTAAGAGCTGTTGCTATTGGGTTTATCCCTCACGCAATGTGTAGTCGTGATGAGTTTCTTTCGCATCCTTGTGCTCTGCACGAGCCTCCCTCAGGTCCACATTGATTGTGTATACCACCTGTGTGACCTGAACTCTGTTCCCTCTTTTTCTTCAGTGTATAAAGAAATGCAGTACATGACTTCCCAGCATTCTGTTGGCGGGGTCCGTCTCTGTCCAGTTTGTTGAGCTGCTCGCATTATGTTTCTTCATGAGTGCGTGGGACACTCCTTCAACAGAAGTGGACGCCTCCTCTCACCGACCGTGGCCCAGAGCTCTCCTTTACACTTTTCCTCCGATTCCTCTGATTCTGCACATTCAAGAGGAGGATTTAGTGATTGTTCTGGTAGCTCCAGAATGCACGAGCATGTCATGGTTTCCGACAATGATACAGCTGCTGTTGGGGAAACCATGGCATGGTTAGGGTTAGGGTTAGGGGACACAATCTCCCTGCTGGACGGCTCAATTCTACATTTTCCAGTGATAGGCCAGTGTTTATGGGCTTGGCCCCTGAGTGGGGGCACCTGGAAAGGCTAGGTTTTCCTCCTGAAGTAGTGCACACTATTCAGGATGCGAGAGCCTTCTACTACTGCCTCTTACACAGCAAAATGGCCTGCTTTTCAGTGCTGATGTATAGAGAAGGGCACAGATCCCACATCTTGCCCTTTATTTCATGTGTTAACCTTTCTCTAGCTGCTAGTAGAAAGAAATTTGGCTCTATCTACAATTAAAACATATGCTGCAGCCAATTCGTCCTGTCATGAAGGCTGTGGAGAGAGGTCTGTTTTGCGCACCCGCTGGTTAAGCACTTTTTAAAAGAAGTCAGACAGCGACTTGTCATGCACCCCTTGGCATCACAGTGGCATTTACCGCGGGTTTTACACACTCTTGGAAACCTCCCTTTCGAACCACTAACGTAGATCTCTCTCAAATTACTGTCCTTAAAGACAGCGCTTCTCTTAGCCCTGACTCGGCAAAAATAGTAAATGATTTGTGTGCACCCTCAGTCTCTCCATCTTGTCTCACTATCAGAGATGATGACGGGTTGGCCACTCTGACATCCAATTCTGCATTCATGCCCAAAGTCATAACCAGCTCTTTTAAATCAAGAGTTGTTTCCTTAGAGGGCTTTTTCTCTCCTCCTCACAGAAATGAGAGAGAAGAAATGTTACATCGCCCCTGTCTTGTGCACGTATTGTCCCATTATGTGGCACGCACAGCAGGCTTCAGACAGACACAGCAGCTGTTTGTGCACTACAGAGGGAATTCTTAAGGAAAGACTGACAAAACAGTGTTTGGCCCACTAGCATATGCCACAGCGGGGGAGGAATCCCCGCCTGGTATTCGTGCCCATTCTACGAGAGATTTGTCCTCTTCCACAGCTCTCCTCAGAGGAATGGCAGTGAAAGACAGATGCACGGTGGCATCATGGGCTTCACCACATCCTTTTATTCAGTTCTATCTGCGTGATACATCTGAGTGTTCTCTAACTCATTCAGCATTGAATGTGCTTGGTGACCAGTGACACACGGTCAGCTCTGGGCACGTTACGCACACACAGTCATCACTGTAGTGAACCAGTACGTGTGCAACAGTCTGCCATGTGCTTAAGCTCTCTTCTACCTTTTTGTACGAGGTCTTGATGCCACCACAGTGTGTAATGACCGTCCCTACCTGCTCGCCCAACATAAATTCATTGTGTGTGAGTGCACTTGCTTTGTGCACCTGCGTGCCATGTTATAGCTCCCTCTACTCACACCATTGTCCTCAGTATGTTATTTGCCCCCTCGTCTGATCTGCTCGCATCTGTCTTACAGCATGCGAGCAGAGTGTAATGTTTTCACCCTGACCATTCAGACAGGGCTTGGAGCAGGAAAAGGCCATGACACAGCTGATATTACTGTATCCTTTGTTGTGCACTACGTGCTATATGGTGCTTGAGTACTGGTGTGTGTTAGTGCTTGTGTGCAATAAATATGCTGACTCGGGTTAATGCAGTTAACAGACTTATTTATCTAGTGTAATAGATATTGTTACGGACCATTATGTTACAGACTAGTCAGGTCTAGGGGTTAAGGGTTAAACACGCAATACTAGTCCTAATCTGGAGTGTTTAGAAAAGATGGAAACGAGGGAAAAAACAAGAAGAAGGACTGATTTCCAAGATGAGAGAAATAGCGGAGGTGGGCTAGCTTACCAAGGTAACAGGCTAGCAGTTAGCAGGTCCCTCCGACAAGGCCTCGACCACGTGGGTCTCGGCTTCCGTACGCGGTGGACACTGTCTTGGTAGTTTAGTTCAGTTTAGGTTGATAATGGATGGATCCTCAAAAATGAAAGAAACTTGGTTTTCTTCAAAGTCCTTCAAGGCTGGAATGGTGTGAACCTGTACCGCGTTTTCAAAGTGGCGTATCCTGAGGCATTTACGCAACCTCCCGCCATTAACAAACTCCAGGAGATGCACCCACACCTCACGGTGACGTCCTCTTATATACCCTGCTTAACCACACCTCCAATCATTTCTCAATGAAAACCAGTCCAAGAAAAGAAGAGGGGAAAAGGCAGCTATAACCCCTATCACTTCTAACATTCCTCCCCCCTTACAAAAAAAAAAACCAAAAACATCTGGTTTCAACCTATTTGTTTTTTTTTCCTTTTTGTTTTATCCTTTTTATATTATTTTCTCATTTCTTAAAACAACAACAAGACTATGTACAGTTATAATCTAATTCATTTTTTTGTAAACTCCACTGATTCAAGTGCATTACTATCAGCAATGCACTCCCAAACTTTTCAAAAATACCCAAACCATATGTACATCCCCTTGACAGGGTGTCCGCAATAACATTTTCTCTGCCTGGCAAATGCACTACCGTCAGGTTATATGGTTGTAAAATTAAACTCCAACGGAACTCTCTGACTGGATGTTCTGAATTTTGACAGGAACATAAGTGGGTTGTGGTCAGTGAGGACTACCAGATCAGCTCCAGCCATAGAGACGTACACCTCAAAGTGTTGGACTGCTAGGACAAGAGCCAGGCCCTCCTTCTCGATGGTGGAATATCACCTCTGATGGTGATTCAGTTTCTTGGAGAAATATGCAACAGGTCTGTCTATTCCTGACCCATCAGTCTGTAGCAGCACCGCCCCCACTCCAACATCACAAGCATCCACTGCAAGCTTGAATGGGACAGAGAAGTCTGGAGCAACCAGCACCGGTTCACTAGCTAGAATAGCTTTAACCATTTCCAGCGCTGTCTGACAATCTGCTGACCAGCTAAACTTAACTCCTTCTTCAACAGGTTTGTGAGTAGTGTTGTCATAGCTGCCAAGTTGGGAACAAACCGCCTATAAAAACCACACATGCCCAAAAGGCGCATTAGCTGGCGTTTTGTTTTCGGAACAGGCAGGTCTAAAATGGCTTGCACCTTGGCAGACCTTGGTCTCACTGAACCTTGACCCACCTGGTGCCCCAAATATGTGACTTGCCCCTTTCCAATCTCACATTTGGACAAGTTGATTACCAACCTCGCTTGTTTAAGATGCTCAAACAGCCATTTCATGTGGTCGATGTGATCAGACCATGAAGTGCTATAACAAACCACATCATCCAGATATGTGACAGTGTTCTGCAGTCTGGAGGTTACCAAATTCATTAACCTCTGAAAGGTTGCCGGCGTGTTTTTCCATGCCAAACGGGAGAACCTGACAGCGATACAAACTCTCCTGCGTCACAAATGCAGACACATCTTTTGCCCTTTCTTTCAACGGGACTTGCCAGTAGCCCTTTAACAAGTCAAATTTCGACACATACTGTGCATTGCCAATCTTATCAATACAGTCCTCCAGCCTGGGTATAGGATATGCATCTGTTTTAGTTACATTATTTACCTTTCAGTAATCAATGCAAGGACGCACAGTTAAATCGGGCTTGAGAACAGGGACTAAGGGAGAACTCCATTCACTTGAGCCTTGCTCGATCACTCCAATTTCTTCCATGTAGAGCAACTCTGGTTTCACCTGAGCCCATTTTTGTGGGTTAATCCGGTATGGATGTTGTTAATGGGGGTTGCCTCACCAGTGTCTACATCATGAGTTATTAAATTTGTTAAGCCAGGCGTATCGCTAAACAGAGGACTATACTGATCCACTAGATGTAACTCACCTCTTTCTGCTCTGTGGTGAGATGACTCAGTGACTCTGAGATTGGCCAGGGCATTGGAATTCTTAAGTCTAGCTGTAACTGGTTCAACTGACCCAACCCCATCATCCTCACTCTGCTCCTCTTCCACAGTAACCTGAGATGTGATACGCACAGCTGATGGAGTGTCACAAGTATAATAAGGTTTCAGGAGATTGATGTGACATAGTCGTGATTTCTGTCTCCGGTCGGGTGTCTCAGCAACATACTTGCAATCACCCACCTTCTTGATAACCTTATATGGACCATAGAATTTAACCCCCAGCTTACCTCCACCCATGGGCAACAACACTAGAATGTGGTCTCCTGCTCTGAAGGTACACTTCACCGTCTTTTTGTCATAGTGAGCCTTCATCTTTCCCTTAGCTGCTTCCAAGTTACTCCTGGCCAAGTCACAAGCTGCATGCAGCCTATCCTTGAAGGATGCTACATACTGCAAAACCCCACCAGGAGCACCTTTCTGCAAAGCTGACTGCAACAGCTGTTCTTTCGCTATCTTCAGTGGCCCTCTCACTTGATGTCCATAAACCAGCTCAAAAGGGCTAAAACGTGTAGCCTCATTCACCAAGTCTCTGACAGCAAACAATAAAAATGGCATGGCTACATCCCAGTCATTTGAGCAGCCAACACAATAGGTCTTAATCATAGACATAAAGTCTGATGGTACCTCTCAATTGCACCTTGGGACTGAGGATGAAAGGCAGATGACATAATTTGTTTAACTCCCAGCTCATGCATCACTTCCTGGAATACACCAGAAGTGAAGTTGGACCCACGATCATGTTGGACTTCTAGTGGTAAACCTACCCGAGAAAAGAAATGGAGCAGAGCCTCCACTATGACCTTGGTCCTAATTGATTTCAATGGCACTGCCTCTGGAAATCTGGTGGCCACATCCATAATAGTCAGGATAGACTCGTTCCCTTTCTTAGTTTTTGGCAAAGGGCCAACACAATCAATAAGTACTCTTGAGAATGGTTCCTCCATAACAGGTAGAGGGCAGAGAGGAGCAACTGGAATTTTCTGGTTGGGCGTGCATCTGGACAGTAGGAGAAACGTTTCATCACTCATCTAAGTGACTTCATCAGTCCCAGCTGACTGCAGGAATCCCCTCCCTGATAAATAGCACAATTACACAACATCTGAAACCAATTTGCATAGGTTTCATATGCAAATTGCAATGACCATTAATTAGAGTTACAATGGCTATGTGTGCTATTCACAGAGGATTGCAATCACAGCATTGTAAGATGGCAAATGATGTACTCTAAGCTCCCTTCCTCAGGGCTAAGAGTACAGCCTCTGTTCCAGCAGAGAGGCTCTTTTCAGCAGGAGGGGCAATTAGTCAGAGGCGAAATCGGCTTAAAACTAAAAATGTAAACATGTTACTTTTCCTGAACATCGATCTAAAACTTGAGTAAAAATGCCAAGATATCTCTTGAGAGCACTAAAGAAATATGAGAATAACAACAGCTATTATTATTGTTAAACCACAAACAACCAAAATACAGACAGCATATTAATTGCCCCACCGGGGAAAATAACACACTGGACAACTGCTACACAATTCTTAAAGATGCATATCGCTCTGTCCCCCGGGTAGCTTTGGGGAACTCTGATGGCTGCTCAGTTCATCTTATTCCAACCTACAGGCAGAAACTAAAATCTGCAAAGCCTGTGGTTAAAACAGTGAAGAAATGGATGAGCGAAGCGAATCAAGAACCGCAAGACTGTTTTGACTGCACCGATTGGAGAATATTTTAATCTGCAACTGAAGACAAACTAACTGACACTGTGACATCTTACATCAATCAATTTTTGTGAAGATGTAAGGGATCAGAATATATACATCAATGTAACATAAAAGTTCTCTTTTCTTTACTTTTAAGGCATTTTGCTGTCAGAATTATCAAAAGAGAAACAATCAAATGTATTTAAGTAATACGTAGTAAGTGCTTACATACTAATAAAGTCATCATCATCAGTTCTGTAACCTATGGAGGTCGTAGGAGCACAGCTGATGCTTCAACAAGTCTCTTCCACCGTTTATGGTGGTTGAGTTTGGTTGAGTCATCATTGTGTTTCAGCGGGGGGAGTACATGGTGGTCCCTATCTCCTCTCCAGGTATGGATGGTCGTTGGTTCACAGAGGAACTCATCCGCCCTTTGACAGGTTTTGTTTTTAGTCCTGCTGGGTGTCCACACACTCTCCTCACAACAAACCAGGGGTTGAAGTGGGTGTGCCGGTTTAATCCCCGACGACCCGACGGCTGCAGTTTAACGTCATACCCAGGACCACAATAGTGGAATTGGTCTAGATTCTAAATACCAAACAAAACAATCCAATTACAAGAAGCTGAATTGGACATCAAAATCACAGTGCTATGACAGTGGCTCTATTTTTAATGTACACTAGTGTGTTCTTGCTATAGTCAATTCGGTTTTATTTGTATAGCCCATTATCACAAATTGCACATTTGCCTCAGTGAGCTTTATAGCAATACAACATCCTGTCCTTATACCTTCACATTGAATAAGGAACAACTCTCTAAAAAACCTTTTACAGGGAGAAAAAAAATAGGAAGAAACATCAGGGAGGGCAACAGAGGAGGGATGTCTCTCCCAGGACGGACAGACATGCGTTGGTTGTTGTGTTTACACAATTTACACAATACAATGTCGAAAGAGGATAACAGAATTACAAAGGAATTATAAACTATACTATGAAGAGCATGACGAGGAGGATGCCAAGCAGTGTCAAGATGCCACTGGAACAGCCCAGGACCTGAGCCACATGACCACCATCACTATGTAGACCTGACAGGAGGACAGATTACACATGCACACAAGAGAGACTCACATCACACCATTCACATATGCGGGAGAGTAGACAAGAAAAAGAAAAAAACAGTCCTGTCTGAGTGAGAGAAGGATCCACACATCCAACATCTATTGCACGCCTGTAGTTACTCTGTGCTGGAATGAGTTACCATACTCCATTTGTTCCGTTGAGTCCCTGTCCCTCTTTAAGACGAAGCTAAAGACCCAGCTCTTTCACAAATACCTCCACACCTGATGGTATTAAAAAAAAAAGTTGCTTCTATGCACCCTATGCATTGCCTTTGTGCACTGCCTGTTGACACCCATGTCCTATTGGACTTGAACCTAGTTTTTTGGCACTTACTTGCATTGTCGCCTCCTGACTAGATCCTTGCATGTGTTGTATTAACTCTCAGATGTACACCGCTTTGGATAAAAGCGTCTGCTAAATGAAATTGTAACATTGTAATTGTAATGTGTGCCTGCCAAAACCTTCTGCATATACAATAACAAGCCATGGTTCACAGCCAAACTTAGACAACTTCGACAGGCCAAGCAGGATGCCCACAGTAGTGGGGACAGAACCATGTACATCCAGGCCAGAAATAGGGGACTAGAGTGGCTAAAAGAAGTTACACTGAAGAGCTGAAAAACAAGTTTTCAGCCAATGACCCTACAATCAGTGTGGAGGGGCCCCAAGACATCACAATCTACAGAAGACAATCACCCCATGCTGGCTCCCATCACATCTCTGGCAACCCCCCTACTCTACCCCCATGATACCCAGGCTGCACTCAAGATACTTGTAGAAGATGTGAGCTGGCTTTTCCAGAGACCAGGAAAGACCAGGAAAGCACCAGGTCCAGACAATGTCCCCCCATCCTGTGTTAAAGCCTGTGCTGATCCGCTGGCTCCAATCATCACACGGATCTTCAACAGATCCCTGGAGCTGTGTGAAGTCACCTCCTGCTTCAAACGCTCTACCATCATCCCGGTCCCCAAGAAACCCTCCATCACAGGACTGTATGACTACAGGCCTGTCACTCTGGTGTCTGTGGTCATTAAGACTTTCGAATGACTGGTTTTGGCCCACCTGAAGAACTTCACAGGACACCTGCTTGAGCCCCTGCAGTTTGCCTACAGGGCAAACATGTCAGTGGATGATGCAGTCAACATGGGACTGCACTACATCCTGTAACACCTTGACTGCCCAGCGACATATGCAAGGATCCTAGTGTGGACTTCAGCTTGACATTCCATCATTCCAGAAATCATCTACTCCAAACTCTCCCAGCTCACTGTATCCCCTTCCATCTGTTGGTGGATCACCAGCTTCCTGACAGGCAGAAAACAGCAGGTGAGGCTAGGGGAAGTCACTTCTGGTATACGGACAGTCAGCACTGGTGCTCCTCAGGGATGTGTCCTCTCCCCACTGCTCTTCTCCCTCGACACCAACATCTGCCCCTCCAAGGACCCAGCTGTTAAACTCCTGAAGTTTGTAGATGACACTACGGTCATCAGACTCATTCAGGATGGTGACAAGTCTGCATATCGGTGGGAGGTTAAGCGGCTGGTGCTCTGATGCAGTCAGAACCGCTTGGAGCTGAACATGCTTAAGACTGTGGAGATGGTAGTGGCCTTTAGGAGACACTCTTCAGCAATGCTCCTCCTCACAATATCCAACAGCCCTGTGTCAACCACGCAGACCTTCAAGTTTCTGGGAACTGCCATTTACAAAGACCTGAAGTGGGAGACCAACATCAATTCCATCCTCAAAAAGGCACAGCCCAGAATGTTCTTTCTGCGGCAACTGGGGAAATTTGGTCTGCTACAGGAGCTGTTGAGCCAGTTCTACACCACAGCTATTGAATCTTTCCTGTGCACATCCATCAGAGTCTGGTTCATAACAGCAACAAAACAGGATAGGAACAGACTGTAGCAAATAGTAAGGACAGCAGAAAAAATGATTGGCACCCCACTGCCCTTCCTGCAAGACTTGTACACCTCTAGTGCCCAGGAACAAGCAGGTAGAATCAGAACAGACCCCCACACACCAAGCACACAGTGTGCTTGAACTCCTACCCTCTGGCAAGTGTCACAGGGCAATGGGCACCAAAACCACCAGACAAAGGAACAGTTTTTTTCCCCCCCCACAAGCCATCTCTGTCATGAACTCTTAACAGTATGGTGCAGGAATAGGCACTTACTATGTAAATATGACACTTTGTAAATAGATCCATCTGGTCAAGATGTTTCACCTACATATCTAGGATGTGCACTACCTCTTTTTAAACCAGATGTGCAATACAAATGTCCAATTGTAAATACAGATACAACTGCTGTATACTCGTTACAAATTATTACTGTTATTGTTATAATGCAGTGACAGGCATGGACGCAAGTCCATGAATACTGGGATGGCATCCAGCATTTTACCTGTGCCCCCTTCCATAGCGTTAGTGGTTGTGTCAGGAACGGCAGCCGATGTAAAATTTTGCCAACTTATTATGCAGATTGACAAGACCATACCAAGTTGGTCGAGGCTCCATACTGGATCGGACAAGGCCTGGGTTAACAACGGCCACCATTGGTGTTGTGCTCTCACAGGGTACTGATGGAAACTGTAAAATCCTCTGTAGCGACCCCTGAGAATCAGGGAATAAGCTGAAAGAAGAAGAAGAAGACTATTATTGTTATAAGTATATAATATAGCATATAATTATCCATCCATTATCCAAACCGCTTATCCTACTCTCAGAGTCGCGGAGATGCTGGAGCCTATCCCAGCAGTCATTGGGCGGCAGGCAGGATAGACACCCTGGACAGACCGCCAGGCCATAACAGGGCCAGGAATGTCATCATAAGACTAGTAAATGTCATAGTATAAACATTATCATTGAAAACAAATTAAGGAAGTTTATTTGAATTCAATTTTGTAATTGGGTTTCATGAGGTAGAAGTTAATTATACTTTATATAGTTGATAATACCTTAAAAATGTTCACCTTTGGATATAATTTTGCCTTTGCATATAATTATATCTACTACTACTACTACTACTACTACTACTACTACTTTTGGCTGCTCCCGTTAGGGGTCGCCACAGCGGATCATCCTTTTCCATTTCTTCCTGTCCTCTGCATCTTCCTCTGTCACACCAGCCACCTGCATGTCCTCCCTACCACATCCATAAACCTCCTCTTTGGCCTTCATCTTTTCCTGTTCCCTAGCTCCATATTCAGCATCGTTCTCCCAATATACCCAGCATCTGTCCTCCACACATGTCCAAACCAACTCAATCTTGTCTCTCTTGCTTTGTCTCCAAATCATCCAACCTCTTATATAATCGTTCCTAATCCTGTCCTTCTTTGTCACTCCCAATGCAAATTTTAGCATCTTCAACTCTGCCACCTCCAGCTCTATCTCCTGTCTTTTGATCAGTGTCCCTGTCTCCAAACCATATAACATAGCTGGTCTCACAGCCATCTTGTAAACCTTCCCTTTAACTCTTGCTGGTACCCTTCTGTCACAAATCACTCCTGACACTCTTCTCCACCCACTCCATCCTGCCTGCACTCTCTTCTTCACCTCTCTTCTTACTTTGGACAGTTACTTTGGACAGTTAACCTCAAGTATTAAAACTCATATGCCTTCATCACCTCTACTCCTTGCATCCTCACCATTCCACTGTCCTCCCTCTCATTCACGCATAGGTATTCCGTCTTGCTCCTACTGACTTTCATTCCTCTTCTCTCCAGTGCATACCTACACCTCTCCAGGCTCTCATCAACCTGCACCCTCCTCTCGCTACAGATCACAATGTCATCCGCAAATATCATAGTCCGTGGAGATTCCTGCCTGATCTCGTCTGTCAACCTGTCCATCACCATTGCAAACAAGAAAGGGCTCAGAGCCAATCCTTGATGTAATCTCACCTCCACCTTGAACCCATCTGTCTTTCCAACCGCAAACCTCACCATTGTCACACTTTCCTCATACATATCCTGCACCACTCCTACATACTTCTCCGCAACTCCCGACTTCCTCATACAATACCACACATCCTCTCTCGGCACCCTGTCATAAGCTTTCTCTAAATCTACAAAGACACAATGTAACTCCTTCTGACCTTCTCTATACTTCTCAATCAACATTCTCAAAGCAAACATCGCGTCTGTAGTGCTCTTTCATAGCATGAAACCATACTGCTCCTCACTGATCGTCACCTCTCCTCTTAACCTAGCCTCTATTACTCTTTCCCATATCTTCATGCTGTGGCTGATCAACTTTAATACCTCTGTAGTTACTACAGTTCTGCACATCGCCCTTGTTCTTGAAAATCGGTACCAGTATGCTACTTCTCCACTCCTCAGGTATCCTCTCACTTTCCAAGATTGTGTTAAACAATCTAGTTAAAAACTCCACTGCCATCTCTCCTAAACATCTCCGTGCCTCCACGGATATGTCATCTGGACCAACTGCCTTTCCACTCTTCATCCTCTTCATAGCTGCCCTCACTTCCTCCTTGCTAATCCATCGCACTTCCTGATTCACTATCCCAACATCATCCAACCTTCGCTCTCTCTCTCAGATAATGAATATATAGTATATACTTTTAGTATATAGCATGAGTATATAATATTATAAATAATCATAATAAAATATGCAGTTATAATATTTGTATATAATATATAAGCAATATAATATGACACAAGCATAAGTTATTAATTATTCAATCATAAAAAAACTGTATAGTAGTGACATACCTGTTGTTTATACATACTTACCTTCAATATCCTTTTTACTATTCCACTTATTTCTTGTTTTTCTTTTTTGTTTTTGTTTTTTCTTTTTTGTGTGTATGAGTGATATATGCAAGTACTAGAAGCTACTATAAACCGGAGTCAAATTCCTCATATGCATAAGCACACTTGGCGAATAAAGTTGATTCTAATTCTGAGAATTTAACTTTTCCCCCCAAACAATGCTATTAGCTCACGACTGTGCATGCACGAGGGATAACCCCAATAACAACAACTCTTAGAGGACTATGCCTATACTCATAAAATTTACAGTATACAGTATGTATTTATCCTTCTAATTTCCGTGCCAATGTAGTGGTTGTAAGCTGCAGCAAATTGGATTCATTTGACCTTTGTAGTCACCCATACACTTCGTCTTTTGAATAGCTCCGGTGCAATCAAAAGCATGAGAATAATCATAGAAAATTAGTAATGAATGTGTGCCAGTATTCAGACTCTTTGGGAGGACGGGCACAGAGTAATTTCAAAGTTGCCAGATTTATTAAAGACAGCAGTTCTTGTGAAGCATGGCACTCAGTCAATTTGATTCTATTTTCAAGGATCGTCCAGTATCTTCAATATTCCCTTCTGCAGAAGTTAAGCGATCAACAGTTCTCAGAAACAATCTTTCATACTCCAAAATGTCATTTGGCTGCATAGCTGGGCTTCTCACCCCGCATCTATAAACTCTGAAGTATATTAGTAGAGTGGTTTATGAGAAAGAGATGTTCCTTGTTGATCAGATGAACCACTCCTAATTCTTCCTGCCTTGCCTCTAAATTTATTCTTAAACCAGTGTCCTGCCTTAATATGACAAGTTGCATACTGTGGTGACCCACATCTATATATCGAGACATTCACCTAAGAGGACGGTGTACCTTTAAGGGAAGAGGCGAGGGGGTCAGATAATGCACTTCCGCTTCCGGTTCACAGTCAGTTCAGTGTCGTTGTCGAACGTATGACATGCAAAGTTGGAGCTAGTAAACTACCTCGACTACGTCTACTCTCACGTCTCCTGTCTCGTTGTTTTCTAACTCCACAATACACTGCTGAATGTCCCTAGATGTAAATTCATGAAGCAGTCAGTGCTGAGAAATGAGCTCTGAAGATAAGCATGTATAGAAAAATTATTGACTCCATAGTATTGACAAATCTATAAACCTATGGCCAAATAGGTTTTCCCGTTCTGAATATCCATTATTCAACACATTTGAAGTCTACAGACTGTCCTGCCTCCTGTTACGCATTTGCCAATATCTATTTCGGGTCATAAAAATGATGTGTACCAGTGCCCTGAACAAGACGATGCAATTCTCCTCTTCTTTTGTAGATTACTGATGCATTACAGGTATGAAACGCTGAATATAATTCTATGGTATTGGCTGTTGACTTTCTCTCTATAGCTGTCTGCTCTGCGATTATTGCTTGGGTTGCAGGTGGGTGGGTGAGTTAAGTGTTAGCTCCATCTTAGGCTGGTAATTTATGGCACCAGCTGCAGTCTTCCACTCTCCAGGTGGACAGCTTGTTTCATCAGCAGCACATCCCATTAGTTGGACAAAAGGCCTTTTCTGAGGAGAAAACACGCTGCGAGAAAACCCAGTGCTCCTCAGTCGTCACTGATTGGACAACAGCCACTCATTAGGCTGCTTGTGTGGAGAATACAAATCACTTAGCCTTGTAATTAAGGCCTGGGATGAAAATATTTGATCAACAAGATTTTTTTATCCCCCTCCCCCCCTTTTCTCCCAATCATATCCGGCCAATTACCCCACTCTTCCGAGCCATCCCAATCTCTAGGCTGCAGACTACCACATGCCTCCTCCAATACATGCGGAGTTGCCAGCAGTTTCTTTTCACCTGACAGTGAGGAGTTTCGCCAGGAAGACGTAGTGCGTGGGAGGATCACTTTATCCCCCCCCCCCCACAGGCGCCTCGACCGACCAGAGGAAGCGCTAGTGCAGCAACCAGGACATATACCCACATCCGGGTTCCCACCAGCAGACACGGCCAATCGTGTTTGTAGGGACGCCCGACCAAGCCGGAGGTAACACGGGGATTCAAACTGGCGATTCCCGTGTTGGTAGGCAACGGAATAGACCGCTGCGCTACCCGGACGCCCCTCAACAAGATTTTCTGATGTAAGCTCTTTCTATATTGAGTGGTTTTATTAGAACTGAAGAAAGGAAATAGTGCCAGTTAGACTAAGATTCTCTCACAAGGTAAAACCAAAAAGCACCTGAAGTAAGCTTTGTATATCTGCCACTGACAAACATCGCCTCCTCTTGCTATGACTAGACACGAAACCCATGACACGTTCTGAAAAAGTTGTCATTGTTTTATTAATTTTCTCTTAAGGCAATCCATTACAAAGTATTTCACAAACCACAGACTGACGACAGTATCATGTCCAACATCTGGTTTGGAAATTATTCAGCATGCAAGTCAGAGACCAAGAGAGGTATGTAAACACCCTGGGATAAACAGGAACAGTGGCAAAGAGAACCCATATAAAGTTAGTAGGAACCGAAGGAAAACAGAAATACAGCATGCTAGGTGGCTTGCCATCTCTAAATAACATCCTAAACAACAAATGAAGCACATAGCAGATGCTCTATTCAGGTGAGATGGCGGTAGATCACCAAATCTCCTGCCATTTTGGCACAAATATGCACAATGACTAAAGAGGCTCAACCGAACATGTTTTGGCACCAGATATTATTTAGGTGGGGCTTATGTGCACAACTTGGGTTCAATGAGGAAGTTCAAAACAATGGAGAAATCAAAGCCATTCCACCCGAAGAAAATAAATTAAAACTTGTATTGTTTAAAAGTCATGTTCCATTACTATTATGACTATGAAAACTGTAATAATCAAGAAGTGACAAAAATATATTTCAGAATTGAACTTTTCAAATGAATTGCATAAGTTTAATTCATAGGGTCATCTCATAGTAACTGATGTCAGGGTCAGGGGCTTCCCAGGAGGGGCTCCAAAAAAATCTCAGGAGGTATCGTGCCTTAAATAGGTAAACTATTGTAATATTTACAAAACTAAGGGGGAAAAAAACTAATTTATGCTGTAGAAATGTGTCTTTTTAGAGGCACATCCCCTGCCTCCACTGAGGAGAGACAGTACCAGTGCTATAATGGGTGATTTGGAAAGGGTCTGAGGAAGGGTCTTTTTAAATTTCATCTCTTTTTGCAATCATTTCCAAGATCATATCTGCCTCTTTACACCACGCATGATGTAAACCCCACCCAAAACTCAAATCGGCTCCATACTGACACTGATTGGCTGATCTTACTGGAAATGCTGCACATCAAATGACCAACATACTCCAGAACCACTTTGAGTGATAAATGCCTAGAATTGTCTCATAACGAGTTTTCTGACAAGGGCAAAATAATTGACTTTATGACGTTTTCATTGTAACGCTAAAATTATTTTTACAATAACACTAAAGCAAGCCAAAACTCACGAAAAGTATAACTGCAAATATAATTAATGTGTATGCAATAATTTTCATTAAATTGATTGAATAAACTTCTAAACAATTTTGACAGATTATATGATACATCTATTTTCTGTTGGCTTGAATGGCTCTCTGAAGGAAATGGGTTTTTTTTCTCTCTCTTTTCAACGCCTGCCTCATTTCAGATTGAATGAGGGCATTTTTAGTTGGCTGAATGCTAATTTGTATCATTAAAATGAAATAAAAAAACAGTAAATATGGAGTGAAAGTTGCAATATATTGGGTGTTAAATGTCTGCGTACTCGGTATACCTGCAGTATAAATAGGCCCTATCCATTTTCTGAGAGCATTAAAGCAGCGAGAGCCAAAGAATACTGCATACCGCTGAAAATAAACGAATGACCCATCAGCGATAACATGACATTCAACTGTAGAATATCGCACATGTTATTCTATCAACACACAATATCCTTTAATAACAAAGACCCAGTTCAAAAATGAGAGCTTTGCACATTGCTAGAGCAGAGGAAATCAACTTTTCATTAACACAGGTTGTCTAGAGTCATTAAGTGGACCTTCATATCCACAAAGTAATGAAAAGACTGAATGCGAATTCTGCACAAAGAACATTTCTCGATGAAAACCATGAATGTTTACTAATTCCTTGAGGCAATGCAGCCCTAGTTAAATTGTAAACAGGTCTTGACTTTGAAAATTTTACAGTAAGGCTTGGCAATAGTGTTTTGCTTTCATCACTCATTTAAAGATCATTTGTTACATAGGTCATAAGTAGTCATAAGTATAAAAAAGTATAGGACACATGTTATGGGCGTATACAACACATCTTTAGCTGTTGTAACAATCCTAATCTTGCAACGATTTCTTATTTTTGTTGTTATTTCTCTGTGTGTTGATCATAAAAGTGACATCTGCAGCCAGCAGACTACAACCTGGGTAATTTAATTTGGATATGTTTCTATGTAGTAATAGGCACATTTGGATTGAGATACTGAGTGACTGGGTGATACTAGAGAGGATAATGGCCATTATGAACACATCAATTCTAATGTTTACGACTGGGCCTGACTGATAGTGACTGTCGGTATAGACTATTCAGTCACCCTCCACAAAACCTTGATGGAGGCTACTAACATATTGTGTCTACCTCTATGTTTAATAGATCTGGATTGGCGAACTGAGTCCAAAAGAAAAAAGAAAACTCTGCTAGCATACATTAATATTGTTATGTACCTGCATGGCTGATTGTAAAAACATGGGCTGATGTCTCTGTTGATTTACAACAAGGATAAGGAGGAGCTCAGAGTACATATAAAAAAAATTTTTTTTGGGATTATTCCCATTTTTCTCCCCTATTGTGCTTGGCCAATTACCCCACTCTTCCAAGCCATCCTGGGCGCTGCTCCGCCCCCTCTGCCAATCCAAGGAGGGCTGCAGACTACCACGTGCTTTCTCCGATACAAGTGGAGTCGCCAGCCGCTTCTTTTCACCTGACAGTGAGGAGTTTCAACGATGCTAAAATTTTCATTGGGAGTGAAGAAGAAGGACAGGATTCAGAACGAGTGTAGTAGAGGGACAGCTCATGTTGGACGGTTTGCAGACAAAGCTAGAGAGGCGCGATTGAGATGGCTTGGACATGTGTGGAGGAGAGATGTTGGGTATATTGGGAGAAGGATGCTTAATATGGAGCTGCCAGGGAAGAGGAAAAGAGGAAGGCCAAAGGGGAGGTTTATGGATGTTGTAAGGGAGGACATGCAGGTGGCTGGTGTGACAGAGGAAGACGCAGAAGACAAGAAGAGATGGAAAAAGATGATCTGCTGTGGCGACCCCTAACGGGAGCAGCCAAAGGTAATAGTAGTGAGGAGTTTCACCAGGGGAACCTAGAGCGTGGGAGGATCGTGCTATTCCCCCCAGTTCCCCCTCCTCCCAAACAGGCGCCCTGACCAACCAGAGGAGGTACTAGTGCAGCGACCAGGACACATACCCACATCCGGCTTCCCACCCACAGACACAGCCAGTTGACCCCTCGCAAAGTCCCACCCCCTTAGTTACTGCCCATCAAGCATTTCAGAACTATCCAGGAAGTAGCCGGAAAACACCAAAACATGAAGGAAGAAATCAGCGCATTGTGTGGGTAAAAGTAACAGTAATAATACGTTAGCTGTATTAGCTATCAATAATAGCTAGTAGCAAGCTTAGCATGGAGCAGACAGGTATTTTTGTTTTTTCCATTTTTGCGCTTCCTGCGTTCTGGGTTTCGGGAAGGGAAAGAAAATTACACCCCCTCCAAACTTTTCAGATATCTAGTATCTGATTTGCAGATCCCATAGGCACACCGTTTCAGCATTTTGTTGTGTGTTTGAAAGCTTGACAGACTGTTGCTAAGGTAGGATTGGACAAGCACCGTTCTGGGGCAGTACTTTGCGAAAGGTTAATTGTGTCTGTAGGGACACCCGACCAAGCCAGAGGTAACACAGGGATTTGAACCGGCGATCCCTGTGTTGGTAGGCAACGAAATAGATCGCTGCACTACCTGGATGCCCATACAGAATATTACATGACATAGTTGGTTCAACAATTGAAACATGACGTGTTGGTGAAGCATTAGTTAGCAACAAGCTATTGAGAGATTGGATGGGAGAGATGGACCCTGCACTGCTTTTTGTGCAATTAATTGTTGATTCCCACAAGTCACATTTAAAACACACACAATTTCTAAAAGTTGCATAAAAAGGCAAGAAAGTAAGAACAAAAAAGGATAAGAAAGTTGTTAATTTAATACTGTGCTGTAGGGTATTTGTTCGCTTTTTACTCTGGGAAAACTGAGTGATTTGGGGGGGTGGGGGGGATATTAGCTGACATCAAATTCTTCAAAAGCTGTCCCCATTTGAAGTATCCTTTGCAAGTACCGAGACTTCCAGAAAATAAACGTTTATCACAACAAATATAATGAAAAGAATCACTAATACCAAGATCACAAGTGAGATATGACAGCACGACACCATGATTTGCTTTACTGTACGCTAAAGCCCTAATGCTATTTGTGAATGCAAACACACTGTTTTGAATAACAAATATATGTGACACTATTAATATAACAATCTAAGATCAAAATAATTTTCTAAATCAACATTTAGTTTCTGCTTTCCATTATTTTTCAAATAATAGTGGAAGACATGTAATTTTACAGTGCTATATAAAACATAATTATGTGATCCTTTTCATTATTTTCATTGCGGTCATTGTTGGTGCTCTAGAAAAGAATCGTTTTAAGCTTATCAGCATTATGAGCCTTGTGCTTCTCATCTCGACAGTGATTAGTGCATTCTGTTTTAATAGAAATGCTAAAAATACGAATAGGACTTGATAGTGGTGAAAAATGTACACGGTGATAGCTCACAGTAGGTCCTCTACATGATAGCCACATTCAAAAAGTATTGATCATGACAATGACCAGTAAACTGCTGGATAGATTTTCATCACATGCTTCTATAATATAATGCTTATCAAAGTAGAAATGCAGATCCCACCCCCTCCCCCCACTGGTCACAAAGGAGAAGATGGAAAACGACAGAAAAATATATGACTGCAACATCCCACCGTCATATCTACCACCACTACCATTGCTGTGAATAAATGATTTCTGCATTAAATAAATAAACAAATAAATAAATCAGCAAACGCACAAGTTCCTAGTTCAACACACACTAACTCCAAAAGGTATCATATCCACAAACATGATACAGTGGCACATTCTAATATATCTATGCCTTCAAACAGGCTCTCTCTAAGGGTTTGCTTGCTATCCATTAAATCACCACTTTGACAAGTTTGACAGCAAACAACTAAGTCCTCCTTTCACACCAGGTCCCTCCTCTCTCCTCCTCTCAGAGTTATTCCTCATCCCCGTCGAATGCTCGAAAAAGCAAAAACTCCCTGATAATCAGCATTTTTTCACCCCACCCCCCCAAAAGAGGTCCTGCTCCAAGCTGAATGGAGTCTGATCATTTTGTTTAGCATGACAGCCAGATGAATATTTACGAAGGGGGCCTTGAAGTGTTTCCTTAGCCCCTCTGTTGAGGGCTGGTGGAGGCAAGAGTCACAACCAGGCTCCCGTCTATACCTCGCCTCCGCTCTTCCAGCTGGTGCTCATACTCAGATAGGAGTGGTCTGGGCGTGGTCACTGGATGAGTAGGCTGGAGGAATGGGGCAGGGCTTGATACCCCGGCTTTTCATGTAGGAGATGAGCTGGTCGGGGATCTCAGCTAGAACGTCCTTAGCCAGCCGCGCCATGCTCAGCACGTGGTTGCCCGTGCGGTCCATGTAGTCTCTGAACGGTACAAACTGGGGCAAACAAAGGAAAGACCATGTCATTGTGGGGTGGATACTCAAAAGACAGACACTATTCAACTGCTGTCTAAACAGCATCACAAACTATTGTTAGATTGTACATTGAATCCACATCTGATAAATGGTAAGTTGACTTGACCATGGAAACCTCTTTCTCTACCCCAATAGAGATTGCAGTCTCTACTGGGGTCTCTATTAGTCTCTCAGAGAGAAAGAGAGAGAGAGAGAGAGAGAGAGAGAGAGAGAGAGAGAGAGAGAGAGAGAGAGAGAGAGAGAGAGAGAGAGAGAGAGAGAGAGAGAGAGAGAGAGAGAGAGAGAGAGAGAGAGAGATCTATACACTTCACACCCTCATTAATAAACATGTCTATCACCAAAACAAGAAGAACATTTTCTCTTGTTTTGTAGATTTAAAAAAAGTATTTGACTCAATTTGGCATAATAGTCTGTTCTTGAAATTAATTGAAAAATTTGTAGGGGGGGGGTCTATGATATAATTAAAAAAATGTATATAAATAATAAATGTACTGTGAAAATTGGTGATAAAACAGCTTTCTTCCCCCAAAGTAGAGGAGTGAAACAGGGCTGCAGTCTCAGCCCCACCCTGTTTAACATTTATATTGATGAATTGGCAAAATCACTAGAACATGATATCCCTGGTTTCACCCACAGAAATTAAATGCCTACTTTCTGCAGATGATCTTATATTGCTAGCTCAATCTAAAGAGGCATTACAACACCAACTGGATCATCTGCAAAACTTCTGTCAGACCTGGGCCTTGACAGTTAATCTAAAAAAGGCTAGAATTATGTTCTTCCAGAAACGACCAAGGTGTCATCCATTCCATCCATTATCCAAACCGCTTATCCTGCTCTCAGGGTCGCAGGGATGCTGGAGCCTATCCCAGCAGTCATTGGGCGGCAGGTGGGGAGACACCCTGGACAGGCTGCCAGGCTATCACAGGGTGACCAAGGTGTCAGGGAAACACAAATAGGTTCTCACTAGGCTCCACTGACATAGAACACACACACACACAGCTACACATATTTGGGAATAAAAATAACCTCTACGGTACATTTCAATCTGGTTATTAATGATCTCAGAGACAAGGGAATAAGGGCTTTCTATACTATAAAAAATCTTCAAACATAGATTTACCTGTTAGAATATGGCTCACAATATTCAAATCTATAATTGAACCAAGTTTACTGTATGGCAGTGAAATCCGGGGTCCTCTTGTAAATCTTTGAAAAATGGGACAAAAATCCAGTCGAAACCCTGCACAATGAAATTTGCACGAGCATTCTCAGAGTCCACAGGAACACCCCCAACAATGGAGGCCGAGCTGAACTAGGCCAATTTCCCCCTTTTAATTAGTATACAAAAAGAGCAATCAAATTCTACAAATACCTAAAAGCAAGTGACTCCAACTCCTACCATTACAAAGCTCTCCATTACCAAGAGGAGAACAAAGAGAGGCGTCCCCTCAGCCAGCTGGTCCCGAGGCTGAGTTCAGCCAACAGCACAAGGCATCAGGAGAGATGCCTTGTGCCCAACCAAATAATAGCTAAAGAACAAGAAAATTACATTTCCTATTGGACACCTAGCACAAAAACCCAAAGCAAACTTCAGTGCTATTTGGCTCTAAACAGACAGCACACAGTGGCATACTATCTGAACACCGTGACTGATCAGAAACTGAGAAAGACATTAACTATGTACAGACTCAGTGATCACAGCTTGGCTGTAGAGACTGGCCGACACAGGCAGACCTGGCTTCCTAGAGAAGACAGACTGTCAGCCCTGTCCACAGAGAGAGGTGGAGAGAGCAACAGTTCCTGTTACAATGTAGCACATATGAAGACATTAGAGCAAAGTCCTTTATGAAAATTAGATGTAAATTCCAAGATTTTGATACACTCTCTAACCAGACTAAAATGTAACATCTACTTGGAGAAAACAGTGTCAGCACCATAGAAGCACTAAGATATGTCAGTGCATGTGACTGCTTAAACCTGGGATCAGACGACACAATATTTTTGTCTTTCACAATGGTCACCATGTCAGATTAGGTAATCATAGTGCCATACATTCTTGCCGTGTAATGGCTGTGAGACTGGCAACACCACAAGTATTACCCCGACCAATCATCATATGCTGCCTTTCACAGTCTTGCGTGAGTTCATAGATCATTACGGAGGAGGTGTCAAGAAATTGTCAATCGTGGCTACAGAAGCGCTACGTGTGATGCTGGCAGTCTTGTGTTCTGAAACAAAGAAGAAAAGAAAGAAAAAAAGATTGTGGATTCTGTTGCAGCTAGTGCTACTGGGGAATGATAACCTAACATAGTTTAACCAGCTTCTCACTGGGTTGCTAAAGTGCCTACGCTATTTCTCGCCAACATTTATCTTTTTTGATTCTGTCATGGTCCTCCCTTGAGGAAGCGTCAAAGACAGGGGTAGTGTTGCCACTGCTCAACAAACCTTTCCTCGGTTTCGCCATTCCACCTGACAGCAGCAACAGCAGCATCTCTTTCTCTTTGCTATGTTTACATATGTGCGCCAGAGAGTTCTCTGTCATCCTATTGGTCAATGTCAAGGAACACGTCATGGGAGATATCAGACTAGGCGGGAAAATACAAAAAATTCTGACATGCCAGACTTTTTGTTGGGGTGTCGTGGGGTGTCCCAGACATCACAATACTACTCTTTGATTAAGTCACACTACACGGGGTAAAGACGCCGAGGCATCATTCCCGACGTTCATAATCAGGCTTGACACCGGAAATTTGTCAGTGATGACAAAATCGGTTTGAAATCGTGCAGTCTGATCCCGGCCTACCAACACAACAACACATGAACAACTGTAGTTAGTCTCCTCACAACTCATGCTCTGCCTTTTGATTTACTTCTCTACTTTGTGTATTTTTTACATTTGACATTTGATACTTAAAATTTAGTATTAATATATTGCTGTTAATTGTTTCTTTATTGATCCTAAACAAAGATTAATTACGTCTATATACAGTATGAGACACACCGCACATGCAGCCATACACATACACGTGAACAAAAAAAACAAACACATGTTCACTGTTTTCTGCCATTCTCTTTCTTTTTTATTTATCTATTTATCTTATTTTATCAACGTAATGAATTATATTTTTCTCTCATTTTGACGCTTTGCAATATTTTTCATCTGACATTCATGCTAATAAAGCACACTGAAATTGAAAATTAAAATTGAGAGAGAGAGAGAGAGAGAGAGAGAGAGAGAGAGAGAGAGAGAGAGAGAGAGAGAGAGAGAGAGAGAGAAAGAGAGAGACCTGAGGGAACAGCTCACCTGTACAATGTCTCTCTCCGCCAGCTTCCCTCGTGAGGAGATCCTGATATCATCACCATCCAACTCGACCATGGCTACAGAGAAGAAGAGCATTAATATATACCCTTCCAGAAGTACCTTTTAAGCGCCAGCGTTTTCCTTTATCTGAATAATCCCATCACTAATTAAGTTGTATAGCTGTAGGTATCCAAAGGCTTTAAATCACTTAATTTGCCCCATCCTTGCCAGCCAGTGCACACACACTGCTAACACACGCTTTAAATGTGCTACCATATGTTGAAAAATATTCAAATGGTGCACAACAGATGCTGTAACTGGTGGAGATGCTGCAGGCCGACATGGATTTATTTACATGGGACCTCCTTCCAACCTGCCCATTAGCCAGAATTAGTCACTTAGAGGCTGCCACCTCTGAACTCTTCCCTCAGTTTTTTTTTCAATTAATTTTTACAAATGCATACTAGCAAGTGTGCACAGAGGACAAGATGAAATCCATGTTTGGGCTTAGAAAAAAAAAACAACTCACTCACTTTTAACTCACTTAACAGGATAAACACTTCTCAGTGTTTTTTGTACAGTCTAATAAACATGTGGTTTTTTATTTTTATTTTTTTTATTTTTCTCCCCAATTGTGCCCATCCAATTACCCCCCTCTTCCAAGCCGTCCCAGTCGCTGCTCCACCCCCTCTGCCAATCCGGGGAGGGCTGCAGACTACCACATGCCTCCTCCGATACACGTGGAGTCGCCAGCCACTTCTTTTCAGTTGACAGTGAGGAGTTTCGCCAGGGGGACGTAGCGCGTGGGAGGATCACACTATTCTCCCCGGTTCCCCCGACCCGGCACCCTGACTGACCAGAGGAGGCACTGGTGCAGCAACCAGGACACATATCCACATCCGGCTTCCCTCCCCGCAGACACGGCCAATTGTGTCTGTAGGGACACCTGACCAAGCCAGAGGTAATGGGGGGATTTGAACTGGCAATCCCCATGTTGCTAGGCAATGGAATAGACCACTACACTACCTGGACTTTTTTTTTTTACCCCTAACTTTTTGTTATATTAATTCGAGCAAATAGTTGAAATCAACTACTTGGTAATAGGAGTGAGAATTCAAAAGAAAAAACATCTCTCACCATCAAACTCAGCTTGACCAACTCCAACAATGATGATGGACATGGGGAGCTTAGCCGCCTGTTAAGAACACAGGGGGGGGTGGGGGGGCAGGGTCAGAGGTCAGCCCAGTTGTAAGAACATGCTGCATTTTAACCTGAGCTGATGCCAGAAACCCAATTAGAATGTAGCGTGGTTATACAGTTTCAATTAGATCAGCATCCGTTTGACTACTTTTTTTTTTCTTTCTCTCTCTGCTGTAAAATTTGGTGCTAATCTGCGAGTGAATTCCTTCCTGGAGTAGCGAGAGACAGGACAGTGTTGGAGCAGATAAAGCAGGATAAGAATACATGGTGTACGCGGTGCTGAGAGTTCCTTGTTTGCATTTCAAACTGTCGTGTGTTACACAGTTCAGCCTCACTGAGGGCAAAGAGAATACATTATTCCATCTGGAGGGCCCAGGGTGGTTATACCCTTTTTATATGCAAATCATGGAATAGTTTTGTTAACTACAGGAAACACAGATATAGACGGCTGTTACAATGAAGAATGTCATAGGCGACTGTGCTACATCTGTCCAGAAAAGGGAAAACCAATGTAGAGACAAAATGTAACATTAAGCAATGTCAAATATTTATATATAATGATTGCTTCTTCCCATACATTCACACAGCACAGTCCCATATTACTTATTCATGGTGGGGGGAAAAAAAAGAACAGTGTCTCAAATAAGTGAGGGTTTTACAATAATGTTGGGAACAGTTGTGAATTATTAAGTCTAACACATACTAGAAGCAAACAGGGTTCACACTTCCTGTACCGTTTGCAGTGTACAGATTACATCTCCATCTCATGTATGTGGGTTGCTTGTCTAACAGGGAGGAATTGAAAGCTCTGGCAAACATGAATGATATATTCTTGTGGTAGAAATACATTTGGAAGGGTAAAAGTAGGTCAGTATTCGTGGAAAACATCCCAAGGGGGGGAGGCCTGTCACAGATAAGAGTAAACACACTAAGAAGGACCACATTTTCTATATTCTCTCTCCTTTACTCTTTCTATCGCGCTCTCGCTCTCTCTCTCTCACTCTCCCTCCCTCCCTTTGAATTAACCTGGGGTTCTGTGATGGAAGATGAACTCTTTTTTTTTAGATGTATTGATATAAAGGAGTGACTTTGTTAATATTGTCAAAACATGTCATTGTTATATATTTTTTTCTCGTTCAATAAAAGACCTTTTTTAAAAATGTAATTCTCTCTCTCTCTTCCTATTCATCCCTCTTACCTAACACTTCCCCCCCCCCCATTTCACCCTGTCCTCCTGGAAGCTCGTCTTTAACACCCCTTCATTTTCACACGAAATACTACATAATGCATACAAGCCCCACCACACAGATACCTGTAAACGCCACTTCCGATTCTCATTAAGTTTGCAGACCTGCAATATTTACTGAACACCGTTTGCTACTTTGCCTGTACTCTGAAGTAACCTCAGGGATCCCACGCACTATCATGTTGTCCAAAACATATATCCTCCCCTCTGTTCATCACCATAATCCCCATGCAGGAGCTTTAGACCAATATTAATTCCCCTACTAATCCTTCCTTCATCGAAAATATTCACCATTTATATTTGACTTCAGTCACAGAGGTGGTTTATCTGCAAAACGGCACTCAGATAATGCTGAACCGTACTCCAGTCAATAGATGGGCAAATAGATATGGCTTATCAAGTCAGAGAGAGAGAGGGGGAGAGAGAGAGAGAGACCCCTCTTTTATAATTCACAGTTCTTTAAGGAGGCTCTGGGAGGAAAAGGCAAACATCAAGGAAACGAGATAGAGCTGTTATTTACCCTACAGGCGGTCTCTTTAAACCTTTGGACATATTGGAAACAAGTCAATCAGAAAATAAAGACAACAATTTGACTGACAGCAGTCCTCCTCACACTTCTTTGGGAAATCTGCTTTGATGCTGGGTGTAAACTGCAGGTGCATTTCAAAACACAGTTTAAAGAGCTCAGAAGTGGAGAATGCAAAAAAAAAAAAAGCCAAAGTGCAGAAATCAGAATTGCCCATAACTCTTTATCACCGGTTAAACTCGATAAGCAAAAGACTGAATGCCAAGTGTAACAGGTTATTCAGTAATTTGCTCTGTGGTAAAGGCATGGAAGAGCAGCCAGGTCCAGGTCAGAGGTAAAAGGTTGCAGCAGGACACAGCTGGTTTGGCCCAGGCAGCTTAGAGCAGCAGACAAGATCTTAAAAGGAAGGTGTGGCTGTTCTAATGATTTGACTAACAGTCGCAAATTCCCTTTAAACCCAGTCTGCTGGGGGGTTGGGTGGGTTCAAGGCAACATGTTGCTCTGATGGTTGGCCCCGTTGATGATACCACACTTAGTGCTGGTCTTACAGGTGGGATGTGACTTCACTTTGTAAATGTCTTAATTGAAAAAAAAAAGGCTTGCAAACATGCATCACAAACATTGGCACAGAAGTACCACACCCACATAAATCAGTACAGGTTAAAGCTGCTTCAAGGAGTTCTTCACAGATTATTTATCAGTCTCAGTTTAATTTTGATGTCTTTATGTGACCGACGTCAACTGGGACCATCAGCGAGAAAATTAGATATTGCTATATAATGATTCAAGGTGCTTGTCTGGGCCTTGGTTTCACTGCAAAATCTGGTGAAAACAAAATTCATGGTGCACAGACGGGATACATAGCCACAATTGCATATATATTGCCTCATCAATACATAGCTTGCAAACACATGTTTTTCCAAAACAACAATACATCTTTCAATCTTCTCTTCGAAACAAATCCACGAGCTGCCAGAGGGCGGATGTAGACCTTTGTGACAAGAGGCAATGCTTATGCAAGATGAGGTTTGTTCTTCGCAAAATACTCAACACTCCTCATAGCAACTTTAACCACACAGGTGCCTCAGATGTTGTATTGGATAAATGAAACTACTTGCTGACCTATGATTTTAACCAGTAGAGCGAGGTTAGCTTTCCCAGCAGGGTAAAGATACTTGACAAACACAGCATCCAAGTACAGATGAATGAAAAACACAAGTGGAGCAGAAAGCATTATATAAATCCTCAAATCTAATGCTACTGACTTATAAACCCCCTGAAAGTAAGAGAACGCCCCACACTGATTTTGGCCGTGAGAACAATGATCACAGCAGAGCCATGGCACGTTAAAAGCACCTGCAATGCCCTCCAGAGAAAGAGGAAAGAGAGAGAGACACACACAAAGGTAGGGAGTGGGAGAAACAGAGAGGGAGAAGGGAAAAAGGCAAGAAGAGACAGAACATGAGAGAGGAGAGAGGAAATGGGTAAGCGAGCGAGAGAAAGAGAGACAAAAACAGAGGCAAAGAGAGAAAAAAGAGAGAAAGCAAAATAGCGAGAGAGAGAGAGAGAGAGAGAGAGAGAGAGAGAGAGAGAGAGAGAGAGAGAGAGAGAGAGAGAGAGAGCGAAAGAAAGAGAGAGAGAGAGTGTTCAGGGAGCATGGGCCTCTTCCAGGTGAAGTTTGAGCGGCACTCACATTCACAATGGCCTCCTTTGTCTGAGCCATATCTGATATGACACCATCAGTGATGATGAGCAGGACAAAGTACTGAGAGCCGTCCTGTACTGCAGCTGCATACCTAAGAGGGCACATTTGTACAATATGGCGTCAAGACAGAATCAATCAACCTATATTGAATCACAGATACAGTTACGCACACTTACAAATGGGTGCAGACTATAAGCTCTTATTTGATGATGTATATATTTCATACATACATACATACATACATACATACATACATACATACATACATACATACATACATACATACATACATTATTTGACATTTCATGGTCACATCATGTGACCATGAAACATCAAATAAGATGTGTGTATATATATATATCAACACGGATACAGGAAAAAAAGTTTTAATGCATTGCAGTACAGGCCTGTTTCGTGTGTCTTGCACTCATCAGCTGCGAGATGCACGAAACAGGCCTGTACTGCAACAGGCCTGTACTCGCAGCTGATGAGTGCAAGATGCATGAAACAGGCCTGTACTGCAATGCATTAAAACTTTTTTTTTCCTGTATCCGTGTTGATATTCCGCTCCTCATTAGTTGAGCACTTACAACACCATTGATGGTTTCGGAAAAAAACGCTATATATATATATACATATATACACACACACACACACACACACACACACACACACACACACACACACACATATATACATATATATATACACACACACATATATATACACACATATATACATATATATATACACACATATATATACATATATATATATATACATATATATATACATACATACACATACATACATATATATACATACACACACACATACATATATATACATATACATATACACTACCGTTCAAAAGTTTGGGATCACCCAAACAATTTTGTGTTTTCCATGAAAAGTCACACTTATTCACCACCATATGTTGTGAAATGAATAGAAAATAGAGTCAAGACATTGACAAGGTTAGAAATAATGATTTGTATTTGAAATAAGATTTTTTTTACATCAAACTTTGCTTTCGTCAAAGAATCCTCCATTTGCAGCAATTACAGCATTGCAGACCTTTTGCATTCTAGCTGTTAATTTGTTGAGGTAATCTGGAGAAATTGCACCCCACGCTTCCAGAAGCAGCTCCCACAAGTTGGATTGGTTGGATGGGCACTGCTTTGAGCAGATTGAGTTTCTGGAGCATCACATTTGTGGGGTCAATTAAACGCTCAAAATGGCCAGAAAAAGAGAACTTTCATCTGAAACTCGACAGTCTATTCTTGTTCTTAGAAATGAAGGCTATTCCATGCGAGAAATTGCTAAGAAATTGAAGATTTCCTACACCGGTGTGTACTACTCCCTTCAGAGGACAGCACAAACAGGCTCTAACCAGAGTAGAAAAAGAAGTGGGAGGCCGCGTTGCACAACTGAGCAAGAAGATAAGTACATTAGAGTCTCTAGTTTGAGAAACAGACGCCTCACAGGTCCCCAACTGGCATCTTCATTAAATAGTACCTGTTAGAGCCTGTTTGTGCTGTCCTCTGAAGGGAGTAGTACACACCGGTGTAGGAAATCTTCAATTTCTTAGCAATTTCTCGCATGGAATAGCCTTCATTTCTAAGAACAAGAATAGACTGTCGAGTTTCAGATGAAAGTTCTCTTTTTCTGGCCATTTTGAGCGTTTAATTGACCCCACAAATGTGATGCTCCAGAAACTCAATCTGCTCAAAGAAGTACCCATCCAACCAATCCAACTTGTGGGAGCTGCTTCTGGAAGCGTGGGGTGCAATTTCTCCAGATTACCTCAACAAATTAACAGCTAGAATGCCAAAGGTCTGCAATGCTGTAATTGCTGCAAATGGAGGATTCTTTGACGAAAGCAAAGTTTGATGTAAAAAAAATCTTATTTCAAATACAAATCATTATTTCTAACCTTGTCAATGTCTTGACTCTATTTTCTATTCATTTCACAACATATGGTGGTGAATAAGTGTGACTTTTCATGGAAAACACGAAATTGTTTGGGTGATCCCAAACTTTTGAACGGTAGTGTACATATATACATATATATATATACATATACATATATATATATGACATCAACAACCATCATCCTTTAGATTCAAACTTCCACCTTGCCTAAGAGTGTCTTAATTTAGACATGCAAAGAAGTACAATATGCTATATAGTCGAGTCTCGGAGGCCTTCCTTCCCAGACACTATTATGAAATCCATCAGAGACTCCAGAGTGAGTGTGGCCTAGATTCAATCTTCAATCGCCTGCTCTATGAATAATTTAATAATGTGTTTATGCAAGTGGTGTAGTCTTATTCTCTCAGAACATTATTGATTGCCTTGCACTCTACTGAGTAAGTGAGATGGGAGAGAAGAACAAAAGTGACAGATTATTGCCAAAGCCAAGGACAGGGCAGACGTGGACCCCTGTACTTTTAGTTTGATATGTTTGACTGAGCAGAGTTGACATTTTAATCAAAGAGTGTGGCAGATCATTGACAAGTGCATGACAAATGGGCGGTGTTTAGGAGATTTAAAATATATTTGTCTTTCAAGTCGACCGCACAACATTGGCCACACTCCCTAATGGGCATCAGGTACTCAGCAAGGGCATTGCTGCTACCTAACTGCAGAAACTGTAGCAACAGGGATATAAGAATGAGATAATAAACTCTCTGGTATGATTCTTGTATCAGTCTACCTTACAAGTTCAGCGCCCTAGATATTTTTTGGATGTGTAACTCTGTGCAAATTAATGCACAGAATCTGGCCGTGATCCACAATTAGCCACTCATATCTTTTTCGGATAATATAGGGTAGCTCTGGTCTCACAAATGACTCAATTTATCTGGAAGGTAGAGAGGAAAAACCTCACTAAATTGTAGCTGTGAATATATCTAACTTCCACAAATAGAAGACAAATGGCTCTGCACAGGCAATCAATTATTGGTAAGGGGCAATTTTTTGTTACTTAACTTGGTAGAACATAAGTAGTAACAGTGGTGGACTACTTTCTCTCCTCCTTGTCCCTTAATGAGTTATTGTAATCCTTTCAGCATCTGTTATTTGGATTATCTGTTCACCTTTTCATGGTAAGTATAGTGCAGCTTCCCAGGGAGCAAATAAGAGCTTTCTTATTAGGAAGTACAGGGGAAATACTGTTGCTTCGTGTGTGTGTGTGTTTTGTTTTTTTAACGCTGTGTTTTTAATGCGGTTTTGCCATTGCCTATTTGGATGAGTTCATTTTGTCCAATTATCCCATTTGCGATGATGGCAAGCTCACAGTGGTGGAAAGAGTATTGAGTCCCGCTCCTAGTAATTTGTGATGCATCTGTCAAATAGCATTACTGGGGGGCAAAACATTGGCTGAAAAGCTACATAACTTACTGTGTGAATCTATTTGAAATTCTCCTGCTAATCCCAAACCCATAAACCCACAACCACCACCATCAGCAGACCCGGTGTCTAAATAACAATGTCGCACCTGCGCTCGATAATGTCTGGCATCAAAATCACCTGAATGCCACTCCTATTCACGGCATTATGGCAGCTGATTGTTTGTCTCTTCCTCATTAGTTTGGCTCATTTCACAAAGCAACCATCACTCAGTGTTCTAATGCTTTTCTGCCTGCATACAGAAGGACGTCTAATCAGTGACTTTCAACCAGCATGGCATGTGCCTTAATGTTGCACTAGATGAATATGTGTGCACCTTGCCACGTGATTAACGACGGGAGCGAAGTTGGTGGGTCCGTACAGCTGAACTGTTTTAAGGCTTTGATGGTAAGCTTCGAGAATGCCCTCCATTCCGTTGCAGTAGGGGTTCTCAATGTTGCCGTTCTAAGAAAAAAGAAGACCCGTAGGAGTCA
Organism: Lampris incognitus; assembly: GCF_029633865.1. Classification (NCBI taxonomy): domain Eukaryota; kingdom Metazoa; phylum Chordata; class Actinopteri; order Lampriformes; family Lampridae; genus Lampris; species Lampris incognitus. Next base: position 26,197,197 of record NC_079212.1, on the reverse strand, counting down.
GGTTAATTTAAAAAAAAAGTTGAGTTGGCTTCGTGGAATATTTCAGACCAATCCAACAATAAATGTTTTACACTGCACTGTAACTGTCCCTTAAATCCAGTTACAGTATGAGGGGATAAAATGATGGTGATTTCGTTGATTTTGCGAGATGGATCTCAACGCTAATATAAGTTCTAATGGAAACAAGGAGCAGTGCAGACGACACTCTGTTGACAGTCTGCTCATTAGGAAGCACTGTACAGCAGCCGGAGCACATTAGCTGTGAGGTGACGGAGAAAAGCCAAATTTATTTACGAATCTTTCAGGCTTGGAGAAACTAATTTGCACTATAAAAGGTAAATGGAGTTCACTCTAAATTATGCATCCTAGAGGTGCATGTGCATTGATCTTGCACTTTTACAGAAATGCACACTAAATACACAGGCATGCTCGTATGTGTTCAAGTGAGAGCACAGAAAACACACAAACAAGTGCTCACGATTGAAGTCAAGTTTTATCCAAGGCAGAACTCTTGAGGCTTTAGACCTAATGACATGACAGAAAGTCTGAGCTTGAATTAGGGCACAGGCATTTGAAATAGGCTTTGAACCCTTGTTTTATAACAGCGTTAGAGGTTATATTTACCAGGGGGAACTCGTGAGAGACCCTCCCATCAGGAGGCAGCTTAGCGCCGAAGCCAAGAGCTGGGAACATCTTATCACTGTCATAGTCCTGGATGATCTCTCCCACGGCCTTCAGGGCCATGGCATAGGCATTCATCTGGTAAGGGTTCATGTAGTGGAGCGAAGTGGACTGCGATGGATTGCCTTTCAAGAAAGTAAAAGGTCAAGGTCAGTGATTCACACCATACCTGCAGCTCTAACAAGAGAAACACATGACTGGGCCAGTACTTAAGTATATGCCGCGAGTCACAGTTGGGGGTGAGGGTGTCAATAGAACTGGTTAGCACAATTTAATAGTGGGACTCCAATATCTTTTATTATTGATGAAACTAAGAGGCTGCAGTAACAGACTAGTGGTAGATATACAGTACACAACATCCAACAAGTCGTTTACAATTTAAAGTGCATACAGGGCAATTGTAAACGCTGTGGCCTTGAGTGTTTTTTACTTTTTCTGGAAAGTTCAATTTTAGAAACTCCTCTTTTTTCCCCTTGCTTTCCCCCCCCCTCTTTTTCTCCCCAATTGTAGTTGGCCAATTACCCCACTCTTCCGAGCCATCCCAGTCACTACTCAACGCCCTCTGCCAAGCCGGGGAGGGCTGCAGACTACCACATGCATCCTCCGATACATGTGAAGTCACCAGCCGCTTCTTTTCACCTGACAGTAAGGAGATTCACCAGAGGGACGTAGCATGAAGGAGGATCATGCTATTCCCCCCAGTTCCCCCTTCCCCCCAAACAGGTGCCCCGACCACCAGAGGAGGCGCTAATGCAGCGACCTGGACACACCCACATCCAGCTTCCCACCCACAGACACGGCCAATTGTGTCTGTAGGGATGCCCTACCAAGCCGGGAGTAACGCGGGTATTCAAACCGGCGATCCTTGCGTTGGTATGCAACGGAATAGACCGCTAGTCTACCCGGATGCTCCTAGAAGCTCCTTTTATACAAAACAAATTCACAGTCACATTCACAAGAGGGGCCCCGTGATGGCCTGGTGGCCTGTCCAGGGTGTCTCCCCGCCTGCCACCCAATGACTGCTGGAATAGGCTCCAGCATCCATGCAACCCTGAGAGCAGGATAAGCGGTTCAGATAATAGATGGATGGATGGAGGGATGGATGGATGGACGGATGGATGGATTCCAAAGAGGAAATATCTACACAGTCACCTTTTTGACTTGTGGAAAATTCCACAGTCACACATCAACATAGAGTTAGATGCAGAGTGTGGTGGTGTTGGAGGGAGTTAGCAGGAGCTCACCATTTGATGCTGTAAAATCAATGGCCACTGTGAAGTGAATTTGAGTCCTGGAACAGATGAATACAGAAAAAAAGGGATTCAGCTGGGCAGGGTATCATAAAATCAACATAAATATACCACAAACCATTGCCCCAAGCTATGTACTTTAATGAGAGTTAACTGGCTTAGACTTGTGTTCTCCTTATAGACTAGAAACACCCACATTCTCTCTTGGCAGGTGCATGAGTGCATATTCTCCCTTCCCCAAAGTCTAACACAAAGTTGTTGCTGAATTTGAGTGCTTTGGCTTAGAGGCCCAATTCTGCCCATCTGTCCTGAGGAGTACTGCAATTACCCAGGCCTCAGTCTGCTTTCTACTCCAACTCTCACCTGGGAAGGAGCGTGCTGCATGTTTCACCCAACTGAGTAATGTTGATAACTCTTTTTTTATTTTCCTATCCACTTTCACCAATGAGTAGGAAATGGGCCTGTCTCTAAGGGCTGATCATCTCAACAGCCAGACAGCTGTCTGTCTGTCTGTCTGTCTGTCTGTCTGAACCCTTCCCACCTATTGATTCTTTCGATTACAGTAATGGAGGACAGCCGCTACAGGCTAAGGAATCCACAAATCTTCAAATCTTTTTTTTTTTGCTAATCACATTACATGTACCAGAAAGTTGAATCGGTTCATCTGGACTTAACATTTATTGTGAGAAACGGTTCATCACTCTTCTAATGCCCCTTTTCCACTATATGGTACTGGCTCAACTCAACTCGACTTTTTCGTTTTCCATTACTGGAAAGTACCGGCATCTTGGTAACTGTTACCACTTTTCTGGTACCACCTTTGTTGAGGTTCCAAAAAAACTGGAGCGGCTACCAAAATCAATGCAGACCAGCTACACTGAGGGGGTACTGTTACGGTAATGGAAAACAACACTCTGCAAGTCGAGTCGAGTTGAGCCAGTACCATGTAGTGGAAAAGGGGCATAAGTGACCTCTTCAGTCTCAACTGACTCCAGGTATCCCCACCCTTATAAACAATACAGTGGCATAACGACCAAAACCAATGATCAGTTTCATATGCAATTACCGTGACCATTAACTAGAGTTATAATGGCCATGTGTACTATTCACAGAGGATTTGGGAATGGTTGCAATCAAAGCATTGTAAGATGGCATGACATTACATTTATGACAAATCTGGCTTTGTGAGATAGATGCTTGAGAAATACTGTAAAGGTCAAGGTAAAGACACACACGCTACTGTATGAAGGACATACAGTGCCATACACACACAATACTGGAGGAAGAAGACAGCCCAAGAACGATATTTTGGAAACCTAAAAATTCACACTGTGTCTGTTTGTTAGCATCCTGAGGAAATAGAAGCCACATGTCTTCAAAGGCTTCAACTGTATACCGGCAAAATGAAAATCCACACCTACCCAGCAAACCTTGAGAAATTAATAAAGGAGTCATTTCCCAATCGACTTAGATAAAGATACATTTATTTATTTTATTGTTTATTTTTGCAGGGACAGCACACAATTAAAAAAGTAATTGCACCAGAGTTAGCTAGCAGCTACCTCACATCTGTTGTCCTGGGCAGGTATACTTAATGAGTGAAGGGACTTGGCCTAATGCTTTGACAAAATAGATGCAGAGGGGAGAGATTCTTATGAAGACTGCAGCAAAGCTGAAAAAAAATCAATTATTCCACTCCTCTGCATTTAATGAAAATGAAAGCCGCTTTATTTGACATTCAAAGAAGGTTGAATCAGTTCATCTGGATACATTTATTGACAGATATGTTTCATCACTCATCTAAGTGACTTCTTCAGATTAAACTGACTGCAGGTATCCCCACCCTTATAAACAATACAGTTGCATAACGACCGAAACCAACGACCAGTTTCATATGCAAATTACCGTGACCATTAACTAGAGTTTCAATGGCCATGTGTACTATTCACAGAGGATTTGGGAACGTTTGCAATCACAGCATTGTAAGATGCTATGATTGCCATTATAAACAATACAGTATTGTTTATAAGGGTGGGGATAGGATGGGGATACCTCAGTTTAGACTGAAGAGGTCATGAGTGATGAAACATATCTGTCAATAAACTTTGATTTTCTTGCCTGGATTATTGGGCGTGCATCAAGACATTTATTTGACACTGTATTCTTACAACAAATTGTATTTTTACAATGAACGTGTTCACTGCATTTAAGCCATCCTATTGTATAGGAGCAGTGGGCAGCTGCAGCCCCTGGGGGCCAACTCCACTTCTTCTTTCCATTGCCTTGGTCAGGGACACAGACAGGCATATTAACCCTAACATACATGTCTTTTTGATGGTGAGAGGAAACCGGAGCACCCAGAGGAAACCCATGCAGACATGAGGAGAACATACAAACTCCACACAGAAATGACTTGGGACAGCCTGGGGTTCGAACCCAGGACCTTCTTGTTGTGAGGCAACAGTGCTGACCACTGGGCCACTGTGCCGCCATTTAAAATACTTGAATAAGCGTCCAGATTTATTTTTAAGGTGTATTAGTAGAATATTACATATGATGTAGTGTATACCAACTCCCCCATAATGGTAATGGCATTATAATCATCATCATCATCATTATTGTCAAGCATAATTCAATCATAGTCATTGTCATCATCATTGCTATCCTCCATATTCCACTAAGTCCCTTTGGTGTGATACCAAATGGCCAAAGATTTTACAGATTTCAGTGCATATGTAACAGCATTAGACTTGACTGACCAAACGCAACCAGCCATATTTTATTCATGAGTCCAGCAGTGATGATAGCCAAGACCTTGAAAAGAAACTAAATGCAGCCTAGCTACTCCCCCGTGGATTTGCCTAGCTATCCCCCGAGAGACGAATGGAGAAGGGAGGAAAGGGAGCCGAGATCAAAGTGTGCTCCCTTTCATTGTGATTAACACTGATTGCCTCTCCTGAATTCAACTTCATTCAGAAATTTCAGCATGTATTGTGTTGGAGATAATGACGGATTTCTCCCGGGGAGGCTCTGACCCCAGTTCATTAATCAGCGTTGAGTTGGACTGCATGGCTGACAATGGGGAATTGTTGCAACAGCATGCGGCCTTCATTTGAAAGCCTCTGGTGATTTTTCTGTGGTTACCTCAGAGTGTGGTCATTTTGCAGAAACAGGTGGCGAGTCCAAGTTAAAGTATTGCTTCTGCACAATAGAAAGGGAACTGTCAGTCATTTTACCAATTAAGTCATCACAGAAATGAGAAGCCCAAGTGCTACCTCAAGTCTACAGCCGGCCCATGCATCCACTAAGTACCCAAGTAATCGTTCATTTTCCTTGATATGGCCCGTGTCCTCTATATGACCCACACATACCAGTATCAATATCATTTCTCTCAGCAAAGTACCACAGCAGGAAACTCTCTCCCTTCTCTCTAACTGATCTGCATACTGTTTCCATCCTGAGAATGCCTCCTTTCCCTTTAGAGTAAAAGTATGTTGTCTTACTATTTGTCTTTCTCTTTTATGCTACATGGCCTTTTTACCTCTCTATCCTTCCATCCCTCCCTGTAGTTATTCCAGGGGATTCCTGGATGAACAGTTTGGGAAATCAGCAGACTCCAAAAGTGGAGCCACTCTCTATTAGAACAAAGTGCTGTGAAAGAAACAGGTCAGCGTACCACGTGGACACACACGTACACACGCCTGCAAGCATGCAAGCATGGACACACACACACACACGCACACGCGCGCACGCACGCACACACACATGCAAGCATGCATGCACACATGCACACACACACACAAACACACACACCTTCTGGAGATCCATATTGGCTGCTGTCTGTCAGCCAGCTGGAGAAAGAGTTATTCCTCTCAACAAGGGCAGAACTGTGTTCCGATAAATGTCTTTAGTTTCACCTCTTTTTCCCCCCTCACTTGTGGCAGGACTGAGGATTTGTTAAAGCGCTGAGGCTGACAATTGTCTGAAGTTGAAAAATCAATACAAATTGTTGTTGCCATATGCCATGAGAAAGTTTATCTGCTGAGAGCAATGAAAATTACTATAACAGAAGATAAGACTTGCCTGCAGTAATTCTTTTTGTCTTTTTAGACTTTTTGTGTCCAAGTGGCCTTACCCCTCAAGCAGGTGGTGAGTCATTTGTTAATTATCTTTCATTATTCAGGGCATCCGGGTGCATAGCAATCTACTTCATTGCCTACCAACACGGGGATCGCCAGTTTGAATCCCCGTGTTACCTTCGGCTTGGTCAGGTGTCCCTACAGACACAATTAGCCGTGTCTGCGGGTGGGAAGCCGGGTGTGGGTATTTGTCCTGGTCACTGCACTAGCGCCTCCTCTGGTCAGTCGGGGCACCTGTTTGGGGGGGAGGAGGAACTGGGGGGGGGGGATAGCGTGATCCTCCCACGCGCTACGTCCGCCTGGCGAAACTCCTCACTGTCAGCTGAAAAGAAGTGGCTGGCGACTCCACATGTATCAGAGGAGGCATATGGTAGTCTGCAGCCCTCCCTGGATCGGCAGAGGGGGTGGGGCAGCAATCAGGACAGCCTGGAAGAGTGCGGGTAATTAGCTGGATACAAATGGGGAGAAAAATGGGGGGAAATTCAAAAAATATATATATCTTTCATTATTCTGCCATTGTGATGTGGCTGTGATGGACTGGCGGCCTGTCCAGGGTGTCTCCCCGCCTGCCACCCAACGACTGCAGGGATAGGCTCCAGCATCCCCGCGACCCTCAGTAAGGATAAGCGGTTTGGATAATGAATCAATGAATGAATATTCTGACATTTCCCTCAGTTATTTTCAATAAAATGGACGTGTCAGCATATTCCACTCTTATTTACGCCTCATCTAATTTCATCAGAAATTAATCAGTCTGACATTAAACGTAAAGATAGTTTCCATATGTAGCTGTTGATGTGCCTCAGAGCTGGCAGGGAAACAGCCTCTTATTGGATTTCTTTCCCCCATCACTTCCCTTCCGCCCTAATCTGCTTGGTGTCTCCCCTTCTCTCAGTTCTCCACATCCTACCTGAATGGGAGAAACCTGATGCTGACACTCGAGATTATGCACATCTACCCACGAGCCTGTGCATCACCTTGGATTACCGGGATTGAATTAAAGAATTGTAAACATGTCAGCGCCGCTATGATTTTTCCCTTAAAAACAGCCTAAGAAAATTTTAAAAAATCCTTACTTAACATTGGCATGGTGGTAAAAAAAAAAAAAAGGACAACTCAGAGGTCTGTAGCTTTTGAGACTTGCGGGGCCTCATGTAACAACACCTTGTAGACACGGAGTGTTAAGAACATTTTATGAATCCAACACTGATTTGTCTCGAATGCTTAAATTCTCACAAGGCCCAGATGAAGAGAAACAAACAAGAAATTTGAAAAATGTTCTAGCATGAGGCCCCTGGAGTTCAGCAAACTACTGTGATGGTTTCTTGCTGAGACCAAGACCTGGGCACACACAACTGAATAAAACCATTGCATGAATGAATATTAAGCATTGAGTCCTGCGCCTGGTTCCACGAAGGCGTATGCGCAGGCTTGTTTATGAGCAGAATCAACAGTCGCCCCTCCTGTTTCAGAACAAGACCAAACATCACATATCTTGGCAGTGTGCTAAAAATATATACTGTGTACTGCAGGGTATATTCCCCTTCTCCTCCCTGTATTTCTGAAATCTTCTAAGATGAACGAATAACAAACCAGCAACATGGGCCTGTGCGGTAAAATGCATCCTGCAAGATTGTCGATAATGTGGTGACCCACATCTATATAACTAGAGACATTCACCTAAGAGGGGTCAGATAATGCACTTCCGCTTCCGGTACACAGTTCAGTGTCGTTGTCGAACGTATGACATGCAAAGTTGGAGCTAGTAAACTACCTCGACTACGTCTACTCTCACGTCTCCTGTCTCGTTGTTTTCTAACTCCACAATAACCACATTTCCATCCAAGTGTTTTAATGTCAATGTTGTCATTTCGAACAAATAAAAAAGCTTGATGGAAATGGCAAATTTTGAATAAAATCTGCAAAATTTGCATAAAAGTTTGTATGCCTGCTTGAGGTAGATAAAAGTTTATAATCAACAAAGAATTAAAATTAATTGCAATGGAAATGCATTTGTGGAATAAAAACAAAAAAAAGGAGATCAGCTGTTTTTGTTTTGTTTTGTTATTTTATTTCTCCCCCTCTTTCTCCCCAATTGTATCCAGCCAATTACCCCACCCTTCCGAGCCGTCCCAGTCACTGCTCCACCCCCTCTGCCGATCCAGGGAGGGCTGCAGACTACCACGTCTCCTCCGATACATGTGGAGTCGCCAGCCGTGTCTTTTCACCTGACGGTGAGGAGTTTCACCAGGGGGTCGTACTGTGTGGGAGGATCACGCTATTCTCCCCAGTTCCCCCTCCCCCCTGAACAGGTGCCCCGACTGACCAGAGGAGGCGCTAGTGCAGCGACCAGGACACATACCCACATCCGGTTTCCCACCCGCAGACACGGCCAATTGTGTCTGTAGGGATGCCCGACCAAGCCGAAGGTAACACGGGGATTCGAACTGGCGATCCCTGTGTTGGTAGGCAACGGTTGGTAGACTACCATGCCACCCGGACACCCTGATCAGCTGTTTTCTATTCTTAACTAGTCTCGTGTGGGTGTCGAAGTATGTACTTATGACTTAGAACATGTAGGCCTACATTCAGGGTTTTATTTGTTCTGACTGAAAAACACCCTATGTCACCTTCCTTTTGCATTTAATTATTAGCTTGAAATTCATTTGAAAGTTGGATGGAAACACAACCACTGCAACACTCTGGGAAACAGCTTCCTGTTTTCAAGCATTAGTGGTTGTCGGGCAATAAAATCCTTGTTTTCTGCTTAATTCAAATGCATCTCCTATGACTGAGTTTTGCATCTCAGCCTCCTTCTCACAACCAGCTGATTCTGGCTGAGATCCGATGACAATGCAAACCAGACTACATCCAGAAGTGGCCTGGCAGATCTGTTTGTAATGTGCATGTGTATGTTTACACCTTCAATTAAGTGTTCTTCCATATCCAGGCAACAGATGCAGACAGATTTATGGTAATTACAGGTTTAAGTGGGGTCTCGGTAGTTTTATTTGCTGTGCAAACACCACACTGAAGTTTGAACATGAGGCAGAACAACAGTACAGAGAAAGTGGAAAAAAAAACCTCCGGTACCTTTCTCATATCATATTGTGACACGATATTATGGGATGAAACTATTAAACATTAACGAGGCCTCCATACATCAGACAGCCTGTAAAAACCACTACCCCAAGCGATCTCATTGAGGGTTTCGTTTAAAAGGAAACATTTCAACATGGCTTGTGATGGAAAGAATATAAATCTTGCATTACACTCTCAGAATTGAAGAAGTCTGCATGGCTTTTGACCTCTATTATGTTCCCAAGTCAGCTCGAATATTAGGGGAAAAAATAAACAATTCAATGTGAGATCAGTCAAGGTGTCGGTGTCACAGTGAAAGAAATCCCTTTTTTACCCTCCAGTGCGAAAATCATCTAAAATTCAACACGCTTGTGCTCGCCTCTTAGAGCATGAGTGTGGATAAGGCAAGCACACTTGAAAGGGAGAGGAATCAATATCCTACATGTGAAAGATCACATTTGGATCTCGTATCAGTTTTACAAAGCCTGCTGCAGCTAGCGAGTGCCATCATTCAGAGAAAAAAGGGCACTGGATCCTATTCAGCCCGTTTCAATAGAGGATTTAGATAGACGGGGCGCTGGTGCAGCCTTTCTGGTGACCAAGCGAACTGTGCAGACATGACCAGTGCTTATAGCATAGAGGTGCTTGTCACTTCTATCGTATGTGAGTCACTCTAATCTTTCTCCTTCATGTTCTGCCATGCCGCTCAATGGGTGTAGCAGGTTCACTCAGGAAATGCTAACTGACAGGTGACCTGGTTGGCCTTAGCCACAATGTATTCACCATACGCCAATCCCGACTGCCCCTTGCTATAGCACCGGGGCTATTCAACTGGAGAAACCACCGGCAACTGCTGCTCATTGTTATGCCTCTGCTGCTGCTGCTGCTGCTGCCATTATGCATGCATGCATGACTGCTGCTCAGCCACCTCCACCCAGCCAAGATCTACCTCCCAAAACTGTACGGTAGGCTTTTGGTCAATATAGTTCACTCATAAAGTCATATACAGAGCAGATCTATTCATCACCAAAGCTAAAAAAAAAAGACTACTGACACTTGTATTCCACAAAATACGCATTTTTCCAAATATGAGCGTTTTCCTGACTGAAGAGTACTAAAAATGACAGGTTTGATGACAGCTCAGGCTCAGAAATAGACTCAGTAGGAGCAATAGTGCTACCCAGAGTGTATGGGGTTACGTGTGTGTGTGTGTGTGTGTGTGTGTGTGTGTGTGTGTGTGTGTGTGTGTGTGTGTGTGTGTGTGTGTGTGTGTGTGTGTGTGTGTGTGTGTGTGTGTGTGTGTGTGTGTGTGTGTGTCTACGTATGTGTGAATCAGGGAGGGCCCAATAGGACAGATCTGGGACACCGGGCCATCAGAGGCGAAGCGGCAGAAAACTAAAACCAGGGCATCCAGTGATCCATATGTGACAGGCTGGCCACTTTTAATTAAGTGCTAAGATCCACTCCATATTTTATCATATAGTCATTCATATTCATTTAGGCTGTGGCCCCAGATAAGACTCCTTTAGGGGACACTCTTTGCTCACATATGGAAATTCCAGACCTCGCCAAGTAAATGCACTTCTTAACACTGGAGTGAATGTGGTCTCTGTGTGCCTGTCCATGAACTGCTGGTGGCAGCAGCAGAGATTGAAAAAGAAATGAGAGAAGGGAGGAAGAGTAATGCATCTAAATGTATTGTAATCTGGATCTGAGATTTAAATTTTCTGGGATTACTTGCTCTCTAATGTAAACAACAGGCTGGACGGCAACACTGTGTTGCCATCTAGGGCTGCCAAAAAAGAGTTCAACGCTGGTGTTACAGCCCTACTGATCTCAACTGATGACGGAAACACTTTGCTTAAAGTGGGTAATACAAAAAAAATATTTCAACAATGAAGAACCTCACCCTCCCTTGATGTAGTCCAGGAAGGTGTGCTCGGACTCCACACTGAAGGACAGCAAGGATACCTGGGAAAATAAGTCCAAACAGATTCTCCAATGGTTATCCTGTACATTGATAATTAAGGCAACCACAATTTACCAATCTGCACATTAACCACTGACCCCTGGGCAAACAACCCACAAACAGATTCATCCGGGCAGAGTAAGTTTGACGCTAAACAACATATTAGTATTGCAATCGCCGAGAGATATCCATCCCACTGCGCACTGATGGACAGGTGTGATGGATGGCTGGACCATCATTTTAATTATGCAGTCCCCATATTCAGATAGAGCGGCTGAAGTGCTCAGGCAATAACAATGTTTCTGCACGGTCGTAAACATCAGTCACTAACCCTCACTAATAGGACACAACAGGAGTCCCGTTGTGTGTATAGTTGTGTGGGACTCTCAGACGTTCACCCTTACTTGGGAGTCATTAGAATGTTTTCCTCTTGACTGATGTTGAGATGCAAGACATAACAAACACATTCAAGTGGCCTTAACTCCTGCCACCTGCAATCCACTTAGCAGACACGGTCCTGATGAATCCAAATGCAAGGCAGGGCTGGTGTGGAGAGAGCACCTGAAGGTTGGTCCTAATCTCAGACTCACCGTCCCCGAGTTGATGTATCTCTTCTTCTTAATCTTCTTCTTGGCGTTCACCACCTAGTTTCAACACAAAGCAGAGAAGGATGATAATGATAAAGTAAACTCCCAGCCCAATCCTTTTTATCCACCCTAGGCCAAGTAATAAAAACATCTTCGTCCTCCCCCTCCATATCTTTGGGGGTAATGGAGCATGGGGACTGAATCCAATAACTGCTGGGGTTGAGAATGAGATAACATTGATCATACCTCCAGGCTGGAAACAGATTATTCACAGGGAAATTTTATGAGAGTCTGTGCCGTACTGTCTATTGCATATACATGTGTGACCAAGCCTGATGATAATAGAGTACCGTCACCCATGACCTGCATATCTGTCTGTAGAACATGCATTCTTTATAAACACACACACACACACAATGTTATACAACAACAAAAAATTCCTTGGCATTGTACTGCATGTATCATATCTGTAGTTTGTGTGCATGTGTGTGCATATAACCATAGTTTCACACACACACACACTATACGTATATTTAGTACTTCCCTTGAGGGGCAAAGGTATATACGCAGGAGCAAACCATTAAGGTCACGTTATCGCCATTCTATGGGTACATACTCATACATAAATAACCAACCTGAGGTGAACTGTGCTGGAAAAAAAAAATGAGGGGTTGACCTGTGCCTTTAATTCTCCTCTTAACTTTGGTTTCTCCTTCCCCTTTGTGCCTTAGAGATTCTCTTGTGGCCCCCTCTCCTCCCTTCCCATACAGAGTATGCTTCGTAGCAATAACACCATCACCTACTATCAGGATTGTGTTACATCACACAGACTTCACTATCAATACCACCTACCCCTGTTACAGGCGTGCTGCCATCAAGTCCAACACATCTTATGGAGTTGAGGCCTGTGGGTCTTCTTTCATGTCAGATTGAGTATACAGGAAACTGAAAAGCGCTGAACATATTGACCCACTTCCAATGCAGATTAAATTTTGGGTAGTTGAGAAGTTGGAAGTTTTATGGCTCACACAACCACGTCTTGAAACTCATTCTGATTCTCGCCGTCACCGGCATAGATAAAAGTACATGAAGAAGCTGTTTCGCTTCAATTTCCTCGTTGAGAACTAGCAAGGGCTTGTGAAGATCAATGCATGCACCTGCTTCTGCAATTTCAGCAGGATGAAAGGGCAAGTCTGTGTGTCACTACTCGCTCTCTCTCTCGCTCTCTCTCTCTCTCTCTCTCTCTCTCTCTCTCTCTCTCCCCCCCTCTTTTGTTCCGTGTCTTACTGCCTATCCCTCCACACTCCCCCCACTCTCTCAATATCACTCTTTCTGTTGGCCTTACTCCTTCCAAGAGCCACCTCAATGACTAATTCAATGACTAATATAACTTGGCAAGTGTTTTAATGAGCAGGCTCCATAGGGCCATCCCTGGACCTATCTGTAATATCCAATCTGTCCATCTGAGCATTGCCCGAGAGGACTCTAATCAGGGAAACAGTTCTGCTGCATTCCTTCCTTCACAAACTCTAATCGTGTGCAAACAACCCCAGGTAGAACCAGCGAGACCTGTACAGTATGCTGGCATTAATGCAAGCTCATATAACTGCTTGGGATGCACGCATAATATGTTCACAGAAAGTCCATCCAATAGTGATAGGTCTTTGCATTGAATGAAAGTGAAAGGGTAGGACACACACGAGAATGGATGTTGGGCATGTATCTGGTATAGAAAATCTTTCGAAATGGTATGTCTCATATTGAAATGCTATATGGGAGGAAGACCGCATAGAATTTCTTTCTATGCGGTCTGAATGCAATCCAGTCAGGATGCATATTAAAAAAAATACAATGTGGAAAATGAATGCAGGGGCACGGCTGAATTAAATGAATACAGTCATTTCCAGGCCAAGTGTGGTGCTACAGAGATGTTATGTCATAAAATTCAATCTTTTTGAATGAGATCTCGAAAATCTAATTTCCAAATGGTAACCATAATGCTTGTGTCACAAAAAGTGTTCTCTGTTCTGGGTGCCTATGGGAGGGAAATACAACTTTAGCAGCAAGTGCAGGGTGTCAGAACGGGGTGTGAACTCTTGCTTTCTGTCGCCGCTCACCTCGTAGACGTTTAACTGGCTCTGACCCCGGCATAGCTCTTTGAAGCTGGTGGTGAATTCACCGATGAAATCATGGCTGGAAGGCAAACACAATGCCAGTTCAGACACTGTACAGTCAAAGTGACAAACCGGCCCCAGGGTTTGCAGATGGAGGAATCATGTGACCTCAGTCGCTCAGTGCTCACACAGATGTGATGTAGTAGATTAATCTATTTCTAATGAAGGAAGAATGGCAGCTCAGTCGGAAAGATCTTGATCCCCATGATGGACTTTTGAGTGAGCATGAAAGAAATAAATGAGGTTCTGATGCCAAGAAATTATCTTGGTGATATGAAGAAGTGACATAAATCAGGCTGAGGGTGAACAGAAACCATCAAGGTTGTGAGTGAGACATGAGAAACATTCTAACATAAATTATATTTCTGCTGTGAATGCAAATTAAGAAGTGAAATTGTGTGTGTGTGTGTGTGTGTGTGTGTGTGTGTGTGTGTGTGTGTGTGTGTGTGTGTGTGTGTGTGTGTGTGTGTGTGTGTGTGTGTGTGTGTGTGTGTGTGTGTGTGTGTGTGCTTGTGCTGAGAATGCCATTACCTTCCATCTCTGTCCCAGTCATACACCTCCACCTTGATTGTCCTGTGAAGCACAGAAAAGGGGCGGGAGGTAAATGGACATTTGAGAGTACATTGACGTAAGATACGAGGCGTCAACTTTGGTGTCCTTCAAGGCAAACACTGCATAAATACATTCCAAAATGACTCCGGTCCAATTAAGAATATGTGGTAGAGCTGCCAGAGTCTCGTGGTCTGTGTTTGATCTGATGGGGAAAAACAAGCCAGAGTTAGATCAGTCATAGAGAGCCTGCTCTCTTGAAACAGAGGTTTAACATCGAAAACATGAGCATCTTTCAAAAATATCTTGTGGGGGTGGAAAATAATTAATGACACCGCCAAAATGAAATTGCACTGTGCAATTGGAGAGATTTGAAAGCACATTTGTTTTTGACAGTGTTTGAAAAATAGTCAAAAGAAGCAGCTGAGGGTGCACACACAAAGAAGCCACAAACGCAATAAGCAGGTCTCCATCGATCGCTTATCCAAAATTGTCAGTCAAGTTTATAACTCATTTTTTAGAGAAAGATGCATAATCCTGCTGCAAGGATTTTAATGACTCATTTATTAATGCCTTTATGTTTCAAGGCTAATTGTGTGTGTGTGTGTGTGTGTGTGTGTGTGTGTGTGTGTGTGTGTGTGTGTGTGTGTGTGTGTGTGTGTGTGTGTGTGTGTGTGTGTGTGTGTGTGTGTGTATGTAGACATTGAGTCTAATGCTATCTCGTGGAAGGGAGAGAAGGCTGGTGGAGTTGCTGAAAGTTTGGACGAGGCGTTTTTCCTCTGCACCTGCCAAAAAACAATCCTCTTGGGAGGGAGCATGTTTTTCACGAGTTCCCAAAATAAGTGGTGAAGCGAGAAAATCAAATAAGTATGACTGAGAGGAATCACTGAAAGTGGATGAGAGAGTTCCTCCTTTACGGTTGATGATGGGGGAGGTAAGTGGCTCGACCCCTCGGCTCCTGTCAATCATGTGTCAGTGGGTCCAGGACGGATGGTAAAAGCCCTGCCCTGCTATGTAGACCTGAACTCATTCTGTCTGCACGAAACACATTTCCATCCTTAAAAAAACTGTTGAGGCCCCTCCATGAACTACATACACACACATAAAGAGACAGATAAGCAGAGAGAGAGAGAGGGACTGAGAGAGAGCAAGAGAGCGAGCAAGAGAGTGAGCGAGAGAGAGACAGAGATGGGAAATCAGTAGCATGGAATAAAACTTAAGCTTGCGGTTCCAGTAATAGAGGATCATAGAGGATAAGTGATAGTGCCTGCCTTTTGCTGTAAAATGATTGACAGATACAAAAACAGAGGGGGAAAAAAACAACTAATGTGCTTTGACACTGGAGCCCAGCATGGCAGATGATTCCCTAGTGGTTTGTCAGTCAACATCCATTTTCTCTAATGTCATTTTGATGTCATGATGCAGAGGGCAAAATTACAAAAACTCGCCTCTTCAGCCAGAACTGCAGAGTCTCTCCTAATCTTCTGTTGAAGGCATGAAACTCATCTGTGCAAAGTACCTCAAACCACCTACAGTCCACTGAACTGTTTCTCTGCAGCCCTTATTGCTTTAAGTGTCTTTTCTGGAATGTGATTCTTAGATAACCGTTTAATGGTATCAGGGATAGTGCAGCAAGAAGTACCAAGAAGGGACTTTGCTCGTCTTGTTTTGTTGTCGCTTAAACTACAATGCTGGTCATTTTGGAGCTGTTCTGCTGTTAAAATGTCCTTGCTGCTGCAGAAAGGGCTTGGCAATGGGGGCGTTCGGGTAGCATAGCAGTCTATTCCGTTGCCTACCAACATGGGGATTGCCAGTTCGAATCCCCGTGTTACCTCTAGCTTGATTGGGCGTCCCTACAGACACAACTGGCCATGCCGGTGGGAAGCCGGATGTGGGTAGGTGTCTTGGTCACTGCACTAGTAGTGCCTCCTCTGGTCGGTCGGGGGGCCTGTTCGGGATGGTGAGGGAACTGGGGGGGGATAGTGTGATCCTCCCATGCACTATGTCCCCCTGGTGAAACTCCTCACTGTCAGGTGAAAAGAAGTGGCTGGCGACTCCACATGCATTGGAGGAACAAGTGGTAGTCTGCAGCCCTCCCCGGATTGGCAGAGGAGGTGGAGCAGCGACCAGGACAGCTCGGAAAATAGGGAAATTAGCCACGTACAATTGGGGGAAAAAAGAGTGGGAAAAAAAAGCCACAAAAGAAAAAAGAAAGAAAGGGTTCGGCAAAATACTTCAAATCCAGAATGGGGGATGGTGTTGTTGTTGTGGGTTTGTCTGTCTGATGTTTGTTTGTGCTTTGGTGTGTATTTCAGGTTCTTCAGGTGAGAGAGTAGTTTCATTTCAGCCCATCTTTATTTTGTTACCTATTTCCTGTTTGCATGTGTATGGTGAAGTAAATTATGCGTCATTGTGATGTGTTTTTTTTTGTGATTGTGTTTATATTGTATATTCATACTGATTTTACAAAAGTGCTTTGAGTTTAAACCCAATTTTAAAGCAAAATTTCTCTAATTAACAATACTTTTTGAACTAGATTAGATTGAATTAACACAACCAAATCTATTTGGCTGAGGTACTGTACAGAAAATTAGGTCTCACATCAATTTCGTCTCATGTTTGAGTGGGAATGGGAGGCTTTTCATTTTCTGATAAATATGAAAGCCGAACCGTAACGATAGATTTGACAGCTACACATGAGACCGAACAACACGGCTCTGAAGCAGCAATAGCCAGGATAATTTCATGCCTCACAATCACGCAAGATAAGAACAAATTCCACTGTGGCGGAATTTCCACCCGTGGTGGAAATTTGAGGCACTGAATTGAAAAGAAAGCAAAGACACCACAGAGTGAATTCCAGCTGGGATAACGTCGAGTCATTCAGCAAACTTGGCATGATATAAAAAGAAGGGAAAATGGCGTGCTTTTTGACAAATTCCAGAGTCGAGAACATTCAATGTACGACAGGCTCCTGGCCTTTGAATCAATGCGGTATTTAAGTCCCCCATCTGAGGGGAGAAAAATAGCAAATACCACTTCACAATAGGTCACAATCAGGGCTGGGCCCTTTCCAAAGCACAGACAAATCAGGCATTTTTACTGATCCCTTGTTCTTTTGAAAAGAAAAACATAGCTTAAAAATTCTACAAAATTGGTTATCCTGTCATTGTCTCTCAACCAGATAAGCATGTACTGTGTATTTTGTGTTGCTTCACTATCACTAAGTGGTGCCAGTGTCTTAATCAAGCATTTGCTTTATTGTCTGCTCTGCTCTCTCCATGCCTGTTGCACATCTCTCCATCCTGGAGGAGGCAGCCAAAGATATAGGGCTCTATAAATTGTTGTTTACTGTATTTACCTCTTTTTGGAAAATGTGATGGGAATGTGATGGGAATGTAAAGCCCTCTGGGTTCTTGTGTCAGAGTGTGAGCAAATTCACCCCTTCTGAGTCAGCTTAATTAGCTTGGGACAGCTTAAATTTTACCTAAACACACACACACACACACACACACACACACACACACGCACACACACACACACACACACACACACACACACCAGGGTGAGGGAGAGAGAGGGAGCCATGGACACAGATACACAGCGGTACTCTCCCATCTACAGATGGCCTGCAGAATGCCATGTTTTTTTTAGCTGGTTTGGTCTGAGCGTTTTTTGTGTACAAGTAAAAGGACTGTTGCCACCATGACAACACCGTCCTCTACATCGCTGTGTCCCACTGTGTGTAGTAACAGGCAGTCTGTCACAGACTACAACTGTGGTTTAGTGCTGCGCATGTTAACTCGACTTGACTACCATGTGTGCTCAGGCCTGATCAAAGCATCTTTGGTTTGAATCTGATTCAAGACCTTTACCACATGTCTTCCTCTTTCTCTCTGCCCTACATGTCCTGTATATCTTTTTATTGCCGTCAGAATAAAAGAATGGAATCGCAAAATTAGAGAACAAAGGAGTAAAACGTTGAAACATAGCCCCAGATACTGTAGCTATTTCACACTATGACCAAAAAAATCTAGGTGAGACTCCAAATTACCATAGAATCCTCTCTTGGTGAAAATCCTCAAAGGGAATCAATAGCCTTTCAAGTCTCCACTCCATCTGCCTGACCCAATTAGCTTCACCGGGCAGGTGAACAGAGAGAGCAACAATGACAGCGGGCTTCAGATGACGCCCAGGCCCCGGCTCCTTGGGGTGTCAGTATGGTGTGGAGAGCCAGATCTTTCTACACGGTCTCCTGCCAGTGCGCACATACACATGCACAGCAGGGTCCCACTGATGTCTTGACCACCTGTCTCATAGACCAACATCTACAGGATTTGTGGCTGTTCGTCCTCCTTCTCTGTTTCTCCTTCCTCTCACCAACCCTTTTTTATGTTCCTGCCAAGAGCCTTCCTGCTTGTCAGCACTCTGTGCTCTGTCGAGATTCAGATAAGATAGCCAATGCCACTAGAGCAGCCAATCACAGGCTTATCTGTTATGCTATTGCCAGTTGTGGACAAATCAATGAGAGGCCAGACAAGTCTAACAGGTAGTCAGAGATAGGCATATAATAGCTCTCTATTTGAACAGCAGATAAAATAACATTTGAAAATCAATGGTGTCTAAATGTGCTGAGCCAAACCCATTTTGAAGCGATAACACCGCATATCAAAATTTTCATTGGCTTTGATTTCCTCTTGAAGATCACACCCAAGGGGGTGAGCTATTTTTCATTCCCTCAAGTGTATGTGTGTGTGTGTGTGTGTGTGTGTGTGAGAGAGAGAGAGAGAGAGAGAGAGAGAGAGAGAGAGAGAGAGAGAGTGAGAGAGAGATTGTGTATGCATGCTCGTTTATTTGTGCGTGTGTTTTTGTGAATGTGTTGCACATTTTATGTGAATGTTGTGCACATTTTATCAATATTAGGCTCGATCCTACCTGTCATAGTCTCCATTGCAGAGTGCTCTAACAGGGATGGTGAAGGGCTGCCATACAGGATTCAGCGTGTTCTTTACCACCTCTGTCTTATGGCAGATGGTAAACCTGCAAACACAGGGTAACAGCGCACAGGATCCTAAAATAAACATCTCAGAGAAAAAGCCAATAATAAATCGTCCCACTAAGTTTGCTATGGGACCATGTCTGTAGCTCCACTTCAAATTAATGTGTATGCAGTCAAGGAAGCGGGATTCTAAGGAATCCAAATACAATTTTCTTGGCCCTTCTCCTCTGATCGTAATGCTAAACCACCCCTACCTCCCCAACTCTCTTTGATAAGCCAGAAGGAAGAGCCAAACGAAGAACAAACCCAACACATGGACCAACTTACGTCCCATCCTCATTGCTCCTATAGAAGACCATAAATGGATCTGACTTTCCAAAGAAGTCCTTCTTATCCAGTTTGTTGGCACAGAATTGCATGGTGGCACAATCCTACACAATGGTACAGAGACAGACACAGACACACAGAGCGAGAGAGCGAGAAAGCAAGAGAGCGAATCAGAGAAATCCAGAGACCCAAATAGAAGGCGGACATGCAAATCCACATTTCCTCCTTTGTCTGCTTCCTGTTGCTTTTTAAACATGCTCTGTGCCAAAATGTAAAAGCATTGAAGCACCAAACAAATGGGGCACACTGACTGAATCCTAATTAGTTTAGGAAGAAGCCAGCCAGTGTGTCCTGGTTTCCAAAAACATGAAACAAATGCATTCATTATAATGTCGTTATTACACAAGACTATCTTAACAACTGTGGACAGGATGCAGGATATCAAAGCTAAAATGCCTGGTTGTACTGAGTATAATCATAACAACCCAAGAGAGCTTACAGAGGGACTGAAATGGATTTTAAAATCCCTCATATGGAGGGGGATTGTGTACAAAAAGGATATGGAGGGTGTGAGTGCAGCTAATGATACATTAGAAAGGTTGGTATTAGCATAATTATACTCATTTAGGCAGCATTTCACCATGCACTGCCATTACAAGGACAATGAATACGGCTCACTGTGTTTTTGCTGCCAAAGAGTCTCCCTATGGTCAAGGTGTTATGTTGCTTTGTATAATAAGGAGGCATAATGGACCCAGTCAGGACAAGCAGGAAAAAAATCATTGTTCATCCTATACACCCCTTTATACCTCAGATAAAAATTCACATCAGAGGAAAGCCTACTGAACATTCTCTGTAGCTTCCAGCCTCAGGTTTACGATCTCATTGGTCAACACTCATGGCAATACATATTGTATGCAAGAGGAATCGTAATTCAGGGTTCACCTTGAGCGCCACAGCATCTATTTGAGAGGCTAAGACACGACATCAGTAGGCATTTGATACCATCAGCCAGCAAATGCAAATGGATGAAATGGGGCTGTTTTGCCCTCAGGTAGTCTTTTGGGCTTTTTAGGTGGAATGCATCTGTTAAATCTGATTCAAAGTGGGGCCAGGATGGGATGGTGGAGCCTTAATGCAGGTCCCCATTGATTGCTGTGACCCACATCAGTCTGCCAAGTCATGCCTCTCATCCACCTCTCGCCAACCCAAATCACATTGCTTTAGGCTTTGGATGCATACCACACAGGAGCAAAACCTCCATTTTTAAAGCCATTGCCGAAAAGCAAGTGATTAACACCAAAATAACTGTCAAATTAAAATGTGAAGTGCAAACCGATCCACTTCTTTGAGTAGTTTTGTTGCTTCCAGGAGGATAACAAAGTAAGGAACTGATTAAAAACGGTCAGAGGTAAGCTAAATGTACCAGAGCTGTTGAGTAGCTACCTTTCTTTTCCACCATCACTCTCAGCCATTATCTGGGGCTCTGCACATAGACTAACACTCCTGTTTCTTCCCATCTGAAGATAATGCTAGAGAGGTTGTTATAGAAAATGTGCTTGTTCCCATGTGAATGGCTGGATAGGGATAAACCACACCAGCGGAGGGCCAACCACTGTGCACCATGGCTTCAAAGTGGATCAAGCTCCCCCACTGAATGTATTTAACAAGAACATTTAATTTGTGGAGGCAAGATTCTCCTGTGAATTGTTTTTTTTAATTTATTTTATTTAGACAATATTGTGTTGCCTACAAATACAAAGGAGAGTGTCATAGTTATTTCCCCAAGGACCTGGGGGGGGGGGAAATAGCAACATCTGCATAAATCTAAGTCCAGCACTGCCTGGCAATAATACTATCTGTAGGTGGTCCAACGGAGTTGAATCAAGTGCGACTGGACTTGGTATATATCCATGAAGACGTTTCGCCTCTCATCCAAGAGGCTTCCTCAGTTCGTACCTTTCTGACTAGACGAAGCTAGTCTGACTGGCTGGTGATGAGACTCAGAATTTATCCTCTTTGGAGTCGTTGTCAGAGCTATAGATGCCCATGGCTCTTTGTGTCCCGATGTTTACCAACGCCCGTCGCTAACAGAGATGGGCGTGGCCAAACATCGGTACACAAAAGAACCACTCATATCTATGGCTCTGTTAGCGACAGGCGTTGGTAAACATCGGGACACAAAGAGCCATGGACATCTATAGCTCTGACAACGACTCCAAAGAGGATAAATTCTGAGTCTCATCACCAGCCAGTCAGACTAGCTTCGTCTAGTCAGAAAGGTACGAACTGAGGAAGCCTCTTGGATGAGAGGCGAAACGTCTTAGTCCAGTTGCACTTGATTCAGCTCCTTTGGATAACCATGAACTGGATGAATGAGAACATTCCCAGACATATCTGTAGGCGAGTTTCCATTGCAGTTTTGCGCAAAATAGAAGCGATTTTTTTTTAAGTTGACAAAATACAATTACGAACGATCTGTGTTTCCATTGAGTGATGTTATGCGATTAAAGCTGGGTCTTCTTCTCTTGCACTAATCTCCAAGAACTGATAAGTGTTGGCATGGAGATTTCCATTGTATGGACCGCAATAGCCGTGGTAGTGTTTAATCGAAGGTGACGAGCATGTGATGCATGCAATGGAGGAAAGGCAACCCACTTATACCTGATAGCGTCCCCATATCAGGGATTTATAGGAGGTCATTGTCTGCAATGATTTTACAGAGGCCCTGTGGATCCAAAACTTCAAAATGACCTCCTTAACACTTGATGAGTTATGCAACGCAATAGGACCCTTTATGGTGCCTGTGTATCATGCCCGGGAGAGCCAGGTCCAACTGAGAAGCACATAGCTGGGGCGTCCGGGTAACGTAGCTGTCTATTTCGTTGCCTACCAACACGGGGCTTGCCTGTTAGAATCCCCATGTTACCTCTGGCTTGGTCGGGTGTCCCTACAAACACAATTGGCCGTGTCTGCAGGTGGGGAGCCGCATGTGGGTATGTGTCCTGGTCACTGCACTAGCGCCTCCTCTGGTCCGTCGGGGCGCCTGTTCAGGGAGGTAGGGGGAACTGGGGGAATAGCGAGATCCTCCCACGTGCTACGTCCCCCTAGCGAAACTCCTCACTGTCAGGTGAAAAGAAGTGGCTGGTGACTCCACATGTACTGGAGGGAGCATGAGGTAGTCTGCAGCCCTCCCCAGATCGGCAGTGACGGCGGAGCAACAACCGCGACAGCTCGGAAAATAGGGTAATTGGCCAAGTACAATTAGGGACAAGAAAAAAAAGAAGCATATAGCCATCGCTCATTATAAGGTGGCTACCTTGACTTAAATGCGAAAAATGTTTTTCCATGTCAATTTTGTGAAATACTGCTTTGTTGACTCGTCTGAAAAACCTCCTCATGCGAGCGTATAAATTTTTTGCAATATTTGCGAGTTTTTTTTTAAATTCTTGTGTTTCTATAACTCGTTCTTTAGTTCGCAATTTCAAATTGCGCATTAAGCACGTTAATGGAAACCCGCCCAGTGAGACGGGGTGTTATAAACCTCTGTTAGATATGGATAACATATCCTCACTTCAGCGCCTAGGTAGTGTTCTCTCTCTCTAGGTGGGAAAAAACGGTAGAACATTCATTCCACCAGCCAGCAGGCTCCAGGGCCACCGAGGGATGCACAACAAAGTTTGCAGCCCTCTTCGGACTGCTGCAGACATAATTGCAGAGTAGGTGGCACAGTGATGCATATCGAGACTCAAAAGGCTTTGGCTCAAAGGAGTGAGACCTTGAAAATTTCAAACAACGCAATCAGTAAATTCACGTGACGGTTTCTCGTGTTGTTTAAATGTAAAACACATCATAGCGTCTTCAGAGACACAATGTATTACTGAATTAATCATGAGATAAAGGATAACGTGACTTAGAAATTCAAAGAGTTTCGTTTTTGTCGTTCACTCCTTTAATTCATGCCAAGTAATGTATTATGAATGGAAGTCTCAAGTGAAGAATGTATTTTTAATATGAGGAACATTTTTACATACACAAACCATACTAAAATGTTCTTCCTCTGTTGCACTCCCTGAGGTTTCTTCCTAATTTTTCTCCCTGTTAAAGGTTTTTTCAGGGAGTTGTTCCTTATCCGATGCGAGGGTCTAAGGACAGGATGTTGCATTGCTGTAAAGCCCCTGGAGGCAAATTTGTAATTTGTGATATACAAATAAAATTGACTTGATTTGACTTAAAAAGTTAACAAATCATGACCTCCTTTCTCCTTACAAGGGCAGAATGAACTGCACTTGCCAGGGTAGGTTCTTTCAATACCACCAACAGATTCAATGCCGAGCACAGTATTGGTTCTTCCGATTTCTGCAAGTGAGAAGTGTTTTCAATTCACCATTCGACATGATGCCCCTGAGATATCATATAATTTATCTCATCACTTTCATATTTCAAATAGGGTTGGGGTAGAAATCAAGAAGTGCGTGTTTTCATCCCATCCATCCATTATCCAAACCAGTTATCCTGCTCTCAGGGTCACAGGCAAAAAACACTGTTACACTGTCTATACTTTGCTCATTTTTGTATGTATGTGTATACTTTGCTTGCAATCCGTATTAGCTCATTTATGATGAGGTGTGATAAATCTGGTTGGTGATGATGGAGATGGTGGTTAAATATCTCCTTTTATTGCTGCACATTATCTTTTGCAGTATAATGCCAGAAACTGTGCTGTGTGCATAACAAGGCAGGAGTGATTCTCCCAGTTGTCTAGTGAGGTCATATGAAGACGGTTCTGTGGTTTGCTTTAGATTTGAATCAGCCGCAG
The DNA here is from genome assembly GCF_029633865.1 of Lampris incognitus. Taxonomy (NCBI): domain Eukaryota; kingdom Metazoa; phylum Chordata; class Actinopteri; order Lampriformes; family Lampridae; genus Lampris; species Lampris incognitus. Next base: position 26,172,622 of record NC_079212.1, on the reverse strand, counting down.
CTGACTGAACTGTAGGTTAGAGAGAAGTGAGAGTGAGAGAGAGAGAGAGAGAGAGAGTGAGAGTGAGACAGGAGACAGCCACTGAAGCCTAACTTCTTAGCAGCTCATATGTGCCAGAGATAACGACAGCCAAGAGGGAGCCTTTGATCCGTGCTGGGGCTGCTGCTCTGTTTAATGATACCTGGCAAATCCATGGCGGAGGTGAGAGCCAACTCTCTGCAGAACTTCCCTCAGTTGACTGTCTATCTAGCCCAAGCTGTTGATTTCTGTTCCACCAAACAAGAATCCTGATGTTTCCCTCAGGGGAAGTGATAAACTCTGAAGCCTCCTTCTGCAGTTCACAGGTGGCTTACAGAGTAAACATAAATCCAGATGGACGATGGCATTTCCATATTGTTATAATTCACACACGTGGGACCCTAACTGACAAAAAAAAGTCTTCAAGTTTTTTGGGTTTTTTTGTTTGGTTTTTTTTAGCCATAACATGTCTTTTCTTACACTTTCCTGTCCGAGTTCAGTTCTGTGTAAATTGTGAAGTCTTGGAGTTGCATTTCAGGCCCCTGCCTTTCTAATCGACTCTGAGAGAGAGGAAATTGACACTTGTGGGAGTAATAATCATTTGCATTTATATTATGAATCATTGCTTGGAGTGGTGCTTTGCAGTGATGAGACTAACTCCTATCATCACAGATGCATTGCACCTAGTGACTCACAACGGCCCTTCAGTTCACTTGCTGGCTGTGAGCAATGACACTTCAGTCAAGCAGGATGCGACCATTGATGATAATTAGCTGTGCAGCACTGGTATGCCACGGTCAGAGAATATGGTTTATTTCTCACAGATTGTCCCATTATTGTTAAAGATTCAGGAAGACATTTCAGAGGTCGGGAGCAAATATTCTTTTTGTAAATCAGCGAAGTGCACCATGTCTCTCAGTGTTTATGAACGATGTGGACTTTTAAGGATGTTTTAGGGTATCGTAAAACCTTTAGGCTACACAGTTGCTACAGTTCAGTGGGTTGTTTTATAGCCACCAAGGGAGGCCAGTTGTTCTTACCAATAAGTCTTGATTCTTTTCCCTGCTCCTCTGACAGCACTATAATATGATTATTTACTATCTTCATTTAGCAGTGCAGAGAGAAAACCAATGGCCATTAGTGGACACAGGCTATTAACATTGAACCGCACGCAGGAGTAAATGCCCATTTCAGTGACTGGAATGTGCACAGGTTCATTAAACAGCCATTCACACTCGTAGCATGTTTGCTATGTACGCAGTTTGCCTTTGTTAAGTCCAATCATGTTGTTGCATGCCATAATCTATGTATTCACAGTTACAATATGATCTATCTTAGCCAAGTCATCATCTTTAAGTAGTCCATTTAGTTCAGTATGAATGTGAATGTTGTCAGACATTTATTATGTAACTCACAGTGTAGGACATAAAATAAATCTAATAGTGCATAATGTAGACAAAGAAAGGTTTACACTTACCCTGCAGTTTCCCAACTCCTCAGCAGACAAAATGATGGTCCCACATTTCTTCCCAGGTATACCACTGCACCAAAAAAAAAGAAAAAAAAGACAAACATAAAATCTTTTTTATCACAAACACCCTTTTACAAAACAAGCTTTGGTACATTGCAGTGAGATTATGTAAGACCATGCAAAAATGACAAACTAACAGTTTTCATGTACACAACATATATCGTTTCACTCATATCTCAATGCAAAAACATGTACAAGAACACTTCTTAAAATAGTGGCACTAGTTCTCAAGGTTTTTTTATTATTATTATTATTATTATTGTGAAGGCACTGGACCTGTCAGATCCCTCTCTACAAGTGCCATGCTGAGAGCTGAAAGACCCCCCCCCCCGCCAGAACTGTGATTTTTTTTTTTTATCCCTGATTCCACATCCAACATATTCTGAAGATATGTGACAGCACAGTAGAGAGACCCTGGAGGCAAAAATACACTAGGAGATCCTCACACTTTATTGTGTTTGTTGAGTGAGAGGGTGAGAAGTGTGTGTGCGTGTGTGTGTGTGTGTGTGGGGGGGGGGGGTAGAGGGGGTGCATGTATGTGTGTCTCCTCATATAACACCATCACCCCAGTAGTTTGCCAATCTAGCAGTCTCTCCTAAACGTTTTTTGGCTAGGTTAACTTTTAAGTGGGACAAAATGACTTTTTTTTTTTTTTAATCCAATCTCTGCCTCACAGAACCCTTTGTGGCTGTGAGTACGCAGACCTTCCACCATCCATAGTCCAACATAAAGTAAAACAGAATAGCTACCATCCAATCATATACCAGCACTCCAGCTGCCAACAGCCCTGTCAGCTCTATTGATAAAGAAGGAAATTACACAGGAGTCATGCCAAGGCCCTGGCCGGAGACCAACCCTTTGGTCAGCCTCACTGCAGATCCTCATCCAGCTGACCTAAACAACCTCTCTCCAACCATGCTACTGTACCTACTGCACAATTGTTAAGAAGCAGTTGTTTCACACAAACAGCAGAATATTGTGCTTGTGGCATGGATACACAAGCAAATCACAGCAAGGGATAAATTTGTAAATAGAACAGTGCTTTCTCTTCTAACCTGATTAAGATTCAACTAATTCATAGGCTAGCAAGAGACAGGATAAGGTGCCTCTCCATTAACCTTCACTGGTCTCTCTGAGGTAGCCTGTCTCCTCAATCAAGAGAGGACTCAATAAACAAAATATATCTTCTGATAAAGCAGGTGGGATCAATACCTCAATCCAAATCCACCATGCTTTTATTTGAAGCGCCCAGGCCCATAAAAATGCATGGTGTAAAGTAAAGCCGACATGTCTATCGAGAGAACAGACGCACTTAATTCTCTCAGGCTTCTATTCGTTTTCCGCCTCTGAGACCAATCTTAAGGTGAATTAATTGTCCTTGAATTATTGATGTTTCACTTCCAGCCACCACATGCAACCTGATGATGCCTCAAAAGGAGATAAAACCCCTCACCTATGTAGAAAGTAAACCCCACTTGCACCATTGGCCATCAAGTCATCTCATTCAGGTCATGACAAGGGCCAGTGCTAATATCAAACTTGAAAATGAGGTTGGATGAGGAGTTTAAATTCGGCAGCAGACATGGTAACATTTGGCATCGCCACCAACCTACCTCTAATTTCTGCACCGATGAAAAGAAAGGGCATCCTTAATGGTTTTTTGGATCATGCATCCATTATTGAGTGAATTTACTTTAATTCTTCTGTGAGGTCCGGCTAGCCTAAAGAGCAAGCAAGTGCTGAGTGCTTTCATGTCTGGCACATGAGTTCCTCCTCACTGCACAGAATAACAAATGTTTCATTTTAACACTGCCAGGTTGAACATGGAGAGGTGTGAGTGAGGTAGTGATCTGAAGTGTCCTGCACCAAGAGGTCCTCTTTCCACTTCGCTCATTCATAGACTCGTAGACTCACAATGAGGAGTGCTTTGATGATGAAATTACATGAAATGTACTTCCGCTGTCCCATTTCCTGCACCATCTATTATGAAAGAAGTCATAACTCTGAGGCACACAGTTTGTGAGCTTGAGCACTCCAGGGCAACACTGGGCTTAATCAGTTGGTAATGTATGTCCTATATCACCATACTCACTGATTCTGCAACCGCTGAAACATTTGACTATCTAAACAACCTATGTCAAACAACAAGGGGCTTTCTTGGATGTTTGGCATTGGAGTTGTGTCCTGCTGTTGCCCTGACTTGGCTGAATCCCTCCTCAAAATAGTTCAGACTGAAATGAGGGAATGAGATGAGAGAAAAGTAAGAAATAACATCTGGCTGAACCGGTGAGAAGACTAACATCTACACTTCAAAGTTAAAACATCTTTGTATTTATGCAAATCCGATAGATAGATAGATAGATAGATAGATAGATAGATAGATAGATAGATAGATAGATAGATAGATAGATAGATAGATAGATACACACATGCATGATGACCTTTAGTGAGATGTGGGAACGCATGTGGACAGTGACTATCTCCAGGGTAATTTTGGAGAATTAATGCACCATACATTCAAGAAGGAACAAAAGCAGTGAAAAGATCATTACACTGAAATAACAATGACACCTCAAATTCAATGAGCTAAGTTCGGGCAATTGAATAGCATTTTGATGAGGTGCTCTTGTTAGAGAAGATTGATGACTGCTTGTTATCATCCTTGGTTTCTGGGCTACTATGAATGGCTAAAATGATAAAATAAGGGTAATATGTCTTCCTGCATCTCAGGGATACGGGTACGCAGTGATAATGTTAACCACATACTAAGTAGCTATGATAGCTAATGCTAAAATAAATTGCTCATAACACATACAGTCAGTTGGCCTTCCCAGTTAGTCAAAACTCTGCCATATGGTCTGAATCAGACTGCTGCCAGTGGAGGTCCATAATACGTATTGATGATGTTCCCTGCCAACCTCATCTAGGTTGGTTTCATACCCACTGAGTCAAATCAGCGTTGCATCAGTGTGACTACATCGCTGTGCCCCCTCCACTACAGATACCCCCGCAGGATCAAACGGCCTGAGGAAGATCTAACTGATCGAACCGTTGCTAACAAATTAGTTTTGAAAACAATTTAGTGTACAGACCTTATGCCTTCTTTCCAGTCAAACAAAACCTCACAAGGAAAACAAACAAGTGAAGACAGAAACAGATCAGGATACATGAAGCATGATTACTGCCTGTGCCCAGCTGGGGCTTGAGGGCATGAGGTTCATACTGTTGAAGAAATATTCTTGTGAAACTGGCTCATGCTATAAAGAAGGAGCTATCTGCAGGTTTTGACAGATTCCCTATTTGATCACATGAAAAGAAAAAGATCAAGGAGCTTACGCTAGCATCACCACAATGGCTCAGCTGAAGTCTGTGATTTTTTTTAATGTTATTTTAATGCTCGTGCAGAATACCAATCAGGATTGTGTGCTCTCTCCTCTCAAGAAGTGAGCACATTTCAGTCACATATGGGAGGTGAAAAAAAAGCATCAAGCATCATCATGCATGGCATCACGGCATATGGCATTATGCAAATGGATTTATCATTATGGATATTCAAAATATGGATATCCTATGTTCTTCATCACCCTCCAGTTTAGAGGTGGGGTGAATGGAGGATAGTGACATTAAAGTCAGGAGGGTGAGACTGAAGCAGTTGTAGGAGCCTTCCACATTACAGGAAGGTCATTAGGATGAGCAATGGACTTGATATTTAACCATACTGCAACGTGTCAGGCATATGAGAGCAGCAACAGTTCAGCAATACCAAAAAGAATGAAGAAAACCAAAACATTGTTTGCACCAAACGGAAGATGGTGCTAGGTGGGTTTCCAGTGTTTTTCTTCTTTCAGTCTTTCTGAGAATCTTCACTGTCAAACAAAAAAATGATTCTTGCAATGCAAATTTAACGCCTAGGTAGGAATAATTAAAATAAATCATTTCGGGTAGAGGCAAAGCACAACAAGACTCAAGTTCCCACACTTTTAAATGGGATAATTCAATGAAATAGGCCTCTCAACCAGGTCAATGAATCCACTAAATCTGATTGCACAACAAGGGGATTAGGGTAAAAGAGCATATCTGACTCATTTGATCTGAGTCAAAGACAAACAGAGATGGGGGGGGGGGCAGATAACGGGGCTCTGTGCCACAGTAAACGTTTGGGGCAGTGGGCAGATCATAGTTGAACCAAATTAGACAAGGGTGCCAAAACCCTGAGTGGGTTCAAATGGGATTATATGCCTAATCCCCTTGATCTTCATACACCGATAAGAATCCATAATCCTTTACCTCGTCCAGATTAAAAAAGAGGATGAAAAGTGCAGTCACCTAATTCAAAAGGACACCACAATGCCTAGTTTTCAAAGAAAAACAGACAGCTGCCTATTTGGTAGAGGGGGAGAAGGCTCTGGATGGTCTTAAGGGACATGGCTATAGGCAAGCTTCACTAAATCCTTTAAAGCATTGCTAGAACGTGTGCAAAGAAAGTAAACAAGGTATAAAAAATGGCAATATGATATTTGGGTAAAGAATATGTTTAGGGCTTTCTTTTTTCCCCCGCCACAAAAAGATATGCAAATGCTTAGAGTTGAAAACAAAGGGTTATACTTTGAACAACATACTTTGTAAGTAGTTCATGGCATTCATTGCCATCACTTTCATCACTTTTTCATAACATTTTATGAAATAATCCTGTCTTGACAAATAAACAACCAACGCATCGTGGTTGTTTTGTTATTGTCATGTTGAGTGTCTCATTCATTCGCCCTCTGTGTGTTCATCTACCTATATACGGGCCATCATCAAACCCCAGAGAATTAAACTGATCCTGGCATTTCTTTGAAATATGGAGTCTCAGGCATTCACTAATTGCTCATAGCCCCACAATGAAATTTGAAAGGTGGTCCATGTTTTCTAAGTAGTATTTCAGTAATTTAATGAGATTGTTGTTCAAGTTTTGATTGCTTAAATTACAATCCTACGCTCTAATGATTATATCGATGGCAGCTCAATTCAGCATCGGGCTAAATAAATGAGCCATTCATCAGCCACCTGCCGGTTACGTAAAACACTTGTTTTGACTGGAGGAGAGGTCTAAGTGGAACTGTCAATCAAAAGAGACACTTGCTGTTTCAGTCTAGAACTAAAACTACTCCCAAGTCATACCAGTAAGTTTCTCATTTCCCTCTTATATTTTTCTCCTACCAACAACAAATTCATACTTCAAGAGGATGTGGTAAGCTACGCTACATCCGCTTCACTCTCCCTCTGGTAAGAAAAAAACAATCCATTCGATCAGAGGCCAAGAGATATGCCCATCCCCTGACAGCAGGCAGGCAGATATTAAGCAATAGTGTAGGTAGCATTTTATACCGCTTTCCTTCTATGCATGACATCAAATCACAGTTGTCTTGCTCATTCGTTGTTTTCTCTTATTCCCAGTGCCAGAAGGCTGGGGGAAGCGGGGTGGAGGGCTGTATTCTTCTCCCTCCTCATGGGGCACTGGGTGATGAGTGATGGGACTCATACCTGTAATCACGTTACACAGGTGTCGCACTGCCCTGTGCTGCAGTGGTTACAGCTCACTATAGGTTGCTACTATAGTCTGGCTGCAGAGCGAGCTGTTTTGGCTGCTGAGCAGATTAATCACATGAAGGTGTTGAACCGAAGTGGGAGAGCAATCTTACAAGTCAGTTTTCAGGACAGAGCGATGCTCTCTCGGCTTTTCAGGAGATGACAAGCCGTGTCCGCAGCGGAAATGAACGCTGCCTACTCTAAGCACAAAACAAACCGGCTAAGCCCATCTGCACACTACAAACTTCCACTGTCCTTGCCTGCTCTTGCTCCTGAGGCCTCAAATACAAGAGGGAAAGAATAAATGCTTTGCCGTCTTATCTGCAGTGCTTTTAAAACCTTGGTCCTTCAACAAAAACTTCATGTAGAAGAATAACAACTGCTTTTCATAATTCATTCCCTGGAAGATTTCTAGATTTCTTGTACAGGTAAAGTAAATCTCAGATTGTGAAGGCCAGAAGGAAAATCGAACAGCACTAGTCAAAGTGCTAGCTGTTTACATCTGGATGGGATCTAAATCATACCTAACAAATCCCCCTCCATTGGACATGAAGGATTCTTGTACCATCAGCAAGGTTGTAGTATTTTTCACATCTAAGCAGGAACCACACATTATTGGAGTGGGACCCTTGCTAGCACTCAGCCTTTGAGTCCAAATTGACATTTAGCGATGCTGCAGAATGGCCTAATTGTGTCATGCTCCAAGGCAAAAAATGCTGATTACAGTCGGCTGCTGAAAACCCTCAGCTCCCAGTTAAATAATACATGCAAAGACTGCAATAAACATGGAAGTAACATGGGAAAAAAACCTTTTACCTTCTCCTGTCCTCTCCAATGCCAATAAGATATTCAGTTTCATCAGAAAAGGTATTAAATTCTCCCCACTCATTATTTAAATTTGCGGAGCAAATTCTCTTTCACATCTCAGTAGAACAGCCACTGCATAGCCCGGAGTCAGGCGGCCAAGTATATGAGCAAAAAAAAAAAAAAAAAAAGTTTTAAGTTTTAAGTCTCTGAAGTCAAAATGAGTCAAGGCGAGATAAGTGATGTTTGCTGCTTCAGTTTTCTCTGAATACATTTCTGGTAATCTCATCTGGCTTTGCTAAGTGCTATGAAAAGGTAATTTGCCATCTACCAGCAAATAGGGTACCATACAATACATTACAATTCAGTGCTGATGGGCCTAGTCAGTCAAACTAAATAAGAAAGGAAAATACTTTAATTAGTGCATGAGATGTCCATGGTACTTCCAGGGTTGTAGTACTCGAGTCCAGACTCAAGATCTTTTTTTCCATTTTTTTGGATTTGTCTTGGACTCGTGGTGTTTGTACCTGGACTTAACACATTCTGGGCCGATGATCTCACCAAATATGATTTCTGGTCTTGACTGAATCCAGACGCTTTTTAAGATTTTTTTTATTTATATTCATTGATTTTTTTTCTTCCTTTCTTTACATTTAACTGCTACCAGCACACATCTCTGCCCTGTACTCCCTCGGACACAGGTCAATCATTCTACAAAAAAATAATTTGGTGCCTTTGATTAAGGCAACTGGTTTGGAAAAGAGCATCGGTTCTATTAACGTGCCAATTACCAAATGCATTCACATGAATTGCCCCCCTCCTCTAGATTTTGCCTTACCAACAGCACACAGAAAAATTGTAAAACTTCTGTTTTGGTATGCACAACATAGGCCTATTTTCCAAACATGACAATCTTGTAGTGATGTTTTATATGTGCTTAAATCCATCGTCTTAAGAACATCTGCAGGTTGTTTTTTTTGTATTTTTCCCTGTTTCTCCCCAATTGTACCTGTCCAATTACCCCACTCTTCCAAGCCGTCCCAGTCGTTGCTCCACCCCCTCTGCTGATCCAGGGAGGGCTGCAGGCTACCACATGCCTCCTCTGATACATGTGGAGTCGCCAGCCATTTCTTTTCACCTGACAGTGAGGACTTTCACCAGAGGGATGTAGCGAGTGGGAGGATCACGCTATTCCCCCATTACCCGTCCCGCTTGAACAGGTGCCCCGACCAACCAGCTGGAGGTAAAACAGGGATTCGGACCACCAATCCCCATGTTGTTGGTAAGCAATGGAGTAGACAGCTACACTACCCAGACACCCACATCTGCAGGTACAGCTGAGCCTCAAACAACTCTATCAAAGGATTGGCAAATTTGGACTGGAACCAAGTTAATTTCTATAAAGAGTCTGTTCTTAAAAAGGACTTTGGTCTTTTTCTGTCTCGATCTTGACTCAGTTTCGATTTCATTTGGTCTCGGTCTTCACTTAGCTTGGACCCCCTTTAACACCCGGTCTTGACTTGATCTAAACTATTCCTGGTCTTGGACTTGTCTTGAATTTGACAAAGGTGGTCTTGGCAACAGCCCTGGGTACAAGTAATGACCCTGGTAGACTCAAAAAAAATAAAAAACGTAAAGGATAATTATATGGAACTTGCTGAGATTCTATGTTGACATACCTACAGTGTTTTGAAGCAAAAACTATAGTAATATCATTGTAGGTCTGGAGCTTAGCTACTTTTAGGTTTAATACTCTATGAGTCTGACCTGCCACTTCGTATGAGGGACAAAGAGACATGAAGTGAACCACAGCAGTTCATGCTCCCTTGGTTAAATTGGTGATAAAAAGTGAATTACTTTATAAGCATGTGATCATTTATCTTCAATGCCTTATACCACCAAATCAAACTCTCTTTAAAAGTGGGATCCCACTCATTATGCAGTATTTCTTGGATAAAACTAAATGCTTCTATCTATTTGGCAGAACTTCTTAGTACTGCACAGTAGCTGACATGTACAAGCAGATGCAGAGTAAAAATGCCTTTAATATAGAACTAACATAATCCTCAATATGTTCAATTAAGCTTGCACCTTTTAGATAAACGATACGCAAAGGTGCAAGTTATATTTCTGCAAATCCCTTTTCATGGCTCTTACGGGTGGAGCCTATACATCCCCGGTTGTAGTTTCAATTAAGGCTCATCGCCTGCTTCACGAATACAGCAGCAGGGCACAGCAACACTAATGGGTTTGACATGCTAATGTTATATTGCATTCATATGCTCTGGTGTATTGGGTTACTTCCCATATCAAGACAAAAGGTTATTGCCATCAATATAATGAGCCCTATTTTTATGTTACCTATACAATGTTATTATGCTCCCTCCCACAGGCTATACATATCACAGCCATGAGCTGCACCAGAATTAGCATATTTTCAATAAAAAATGCCATTCTCTTGCATGATCCATTATACATTGAAATAATCATTTCCTCATCTCCCAATAACTTTGACATATGTTGCTCGTTGAGTTCTCAATGATTGCAGACAGAATAGTGTAGAGTAGAAAAAGAGTAGTGTATACCAATATAACAACATGTCATTTTATTCCATATCTCCCATTCAATCATTGCCATACACACTGCTTCATTAAAAACACATGGAAAAATGCAACATATTTCATCCAAGTTCTTAATTTCCCAGGACAAAACTACGTTCGATTATTCCCTTAGAAATGAATGCCAGTACAATACTTTCATCCCTTGTGTGTAGAGAATATACATAGATGGTTGTGGTAAATTATTAAGCGTGTAGCGATTTATCTTTCACTTCAGATAAAAGAGAAAGACTGTGGGACTCTCATGCATGCACGCGCGCGCGCGTGTGTGCCTGTGTGTGTCTGTGTGTGTCTGTGTGTGTGTTTGTGTGTGTGTGATGGATTTTATGAAATTGTTAAATTAAAGAAGTAAGACGGAGAGTGAGAGAGAGGGGGGGACGCAGGAAAAAACGGAGTATGGAGAAAAGGGATGGAGCTCAAAAAAGACTGAAAGAGGAAGAATAAATCGAAGATGAATTCCATAAAGTGGGGAAAGGGGGACTGATGTGCTTCTTAAGCAGGCCATTGGATGCTGTGTGCCTTGGGAGGGCTCATTTAAGCATGGCTAACAGATTTTGTTCGGTCCCCCGAGTGGCCACTCCTTAAAGCCCAGCTGCAGAGCGGCACTGCAATGTCAGGATCCCAAGTGGAGCACACAGCTATTAGACAGCTACCCAACAATCCTCTGTCAAAGCAATGGACCTAATACCCATTACTTATGCAGGCTGTTATACTATTCAAATATTAGAAGTACAGTCTCATAGCTTGTCTGTACAAACTGATAAAGACAAATGCCTGCATGTAATTTAAAAGGGGGAAAATAGAAACCCTGTTGGAATATGCTTACATCAAAGCAAAAACTGCACTCCTTTGCTTCTTTGCCTTTCTTCACAGATTTTGAATTTTCAGTTGAATTGCCCTGGCGTGGGAGCTGTAAGTCAATAAATAGCACCATAACTAATGTTTATTATAGGAATCAATTCGTATTTCTGCTCAACTGACAGTATAGACTGAGGGGGTAACAATATCTGGGGTATTCAAGATGTCCTATTGGGAAGGCCTTCATGTCTGCTTTGTGCTATACACACACACACACACACACACACACACACACACACACACACACACACACACACACACACACACACACACACACACACACAAACACATATATAGTATAGTATATGCTGTTTTGACACGGTCAAAGCTCAGCTGTTCACATAAAACTCTGATTGCACAGGCCAGCACATCCACACACTTCACACTGTCATACATACTGTGCCTTGGGGTCTGTAGAACCTGATAATGTAATAAATTCCCAATAATGTAATAACCCCGATAATGTAATAAAAATATGCTCTTGAGTCCATTGAAAATGCAATAAAACCTAATAATGTAATAACTTCCTGATAATGTAATAAAGCGCATTTCCCAATAATGTAATAAACTTTTTACCAATAATGTAATAATGTGTTACATTAACGGGACGTTATTACATTATCAGGTTAGCCTTCATTTCCCTGGTCCTGATAATGTAATAATTCCCCAATATTGTAATAATTTAACAGCAGACCACCCATAAATGGATTCAAGTGTTGATACTGTTTAAGCAACGCAAGCTCGAGAGGTCTAGCGCCACCGACAGGTCAAAGTTGGACGTGCATGAATGCTCTACTCTTCCTCAAAGCTACCTCCAAGCTACTTCCACACATGTTTTTTCTCAGTTGGATCATTTTATTACATTATCAGGAAGTTATTACATTATCAGGTTTTATTGCATTTTCAATGGCCTCAAGTGCATTTTTTTAATTACATTATCAGGGTTATTACATTATCGGGGATTTATTACATTATCAGGTTCTACAGGGTCTCACACATTCAAACACACATATGTATGCACATATGCAAACAAATATATATGCTTACAATATAACGTATTTCTCAAAAATCCTTCATAAATACTCTGTCATATCTTTCACAGGTAAATACATACCCACACACACACACACACACACACACACACACACACACACACGCACACACGCGTGCGCAAACACAATTCAAAGAGTAATACATTGCACTGTGGCTGCCAGTAGCTGCAGGGCTCCATTTTTCCAAATTTTTGTGTTGAGGCAGGATTGATAGAGGTGTGTGTTTCGTGCCAACTTCCATCCACTCTCTGAGGCAGATTGCCTCACTAATGATAGTAATTGTGTTAAGGAAGCCCCCGGTCGTGTTCAATTACCCATTCCCACCCAAGCACACGATTCTAATCTTGCAATATACAGATGGCTATAGATGAGGGACATATTCATCACCATCCTACTGCTGAAACATATGACATCCAATTGGGAAACCATACCACGTTTGAATGAGCCGAGCACATTAACACCCAGGAGAGTTGTCAGAGTCTTCATTATCCCACAGTCAGCAGGAGGGAGCTCAATTGCTTGGTGAGTTCAAATACAACTATTTTTCTCTTTTAAGAATGCAGCTCAAGTAAAAAAAAATTTAAAAAAAACTCTTTCTTGTTCTGGCTGATCGTAATTTTCTCTCGTTTGAATGATGAAGCTGTTTTCCGAGAACCAATTAGACATGGAAATGGTAAAATGATCATTGCCACTCACCCTAGGGGCTTCTCCAGGCGACTGGCAGGTGAGCCCACAATCTCTCCCAGTGTGCAAAAAATCTGCCCCAGGAAGTCCTGCCATGGGAGTAGGGGGGGTGCATAAGAAACATTGTTGGTGGGACCCAGCACGCCGCAGAATGGAGTCGAGCATGGGGGTGTTCATCGGAGGGGTAACATGGTCAGTCAGTGAGCAGTTAGGCATTATTATAAGCATTATACGTGCAGAAATAAAGTAGGACATCTGAGGCAGACACGTACGTTAAAGTCGGTTGGCTTCCGGGGTGGAGGAGGAGGAGGAAGAGAAAGAGGCCAGGCAGCAGCATTGACACAACAGAGCGTATCATGGAACAGAAGGCACAAGACTCAAATACCAGACCATCATCAAACAAGTGCAAGAGAGAAGAGAAAAGGGATATATGTGAAGGAGCAGATTGGTAGAATGGGAACAGAGGAGAGCCGAGCCTCATAGACAGATAAGGAAAGAGAAGAAAGGGAAAGAAGCAAGAGAGAAAGACAGAGAGAGATGAGGAGAGGATAGTAGAGGCAGAAAGAGAAACAGATATTCACAAAGAACAGTTTGTTTTCAGTGAATGAAATGGTTGAGACACTGATGTGAATAATGCAACAAGGAAAGCATCACTGGTGAAAATGTGAATGATCAATATTCTGGTAATATGCAAACCAAGGGCTGCAAATATATTCTCAGTGTGAGCATATTGTATAGTATGAGGGATGTTTTGTTTATCAAAGCTTTTACTGTAAAAGATAATGCTGACATGTGCAAAGGAGCTTTATGAGCTACATGCCCAAGCATATATCTTACAGTAGTCCTTCCTGCTGGCACAATGCATTGCCTTTCATACTCAAGAGTTCAATAAATGTAAATGTACAGGTAATCTTGAACAAATCTGCTGTTTTTGAAAAAAAAAAGAGGTTAAAGAAATTAAGAAAAACACAAAGACAAAACAAAAAAGGGTCGAGTATCTAGGGAATATGTTTGAAAAGCTTTGATAACAATGCAATAAGGAATGTTAATTTCTTATTGAAGCTAGATGAGCACTTCTCATCCTAGGTCTGCAGGAATACAATACTAACGGGTGGAAAGTGAGGAAACATAATGGTACTTTGGGAGGGGGGGGGTAATTCACTGTTGTCATTCTCAAATATATTTGAGCATTTCGGTCTCAAATTCTGGCTTGCATAAAACCAGAACACTCACGTCATGCATTGACAATGACTGTAGGGCAAACAAAACCAAAACCAAGCTGTGCGGATAAAGCATCCATAAACCAAACGTCAGTCACTTACGTGCTTGGCCAGATCTGGGCTTTTAGAATCGATATCGTACCTGAAATCGAAAAGAGAGCACTGATCATGACTATGGTACACAACGGCAAAACATTTGAAGACCCGAGAGATGACCCCCCCCCCAAACACTTCTGTTATGACTTCACATGGCTAGTGGATGTATGGCCTTATGATACGGATGCAACTTTCCTGTCAATTGCACATTCGGGTCACCCAGAAAGCCATGGGAAATGGCCCGGAAAAAAGCAGCAAAATCACAGCTAATCAAGGGGGATGGTTTCATAGTTTAACAATGTAATTTCTCTAACACGCCTTGGGGATCATACTGAAACAATGCAGCAATGCACGGAAAGTGTAGAGCACATGCCAGTCAAACTTAATGTAGAAGTAATTAAACCTCAGGATGCTCTGACTTCCCCCTCCATGATAAAAAAGGGATGGATGTAAATGAGTAGCATTAATTGTGAGGGGACAGACTTCCCCCCCTTCCTGTCACCAGAGCTGCATCATGATAGTGCACCAGATGAATTAATTAAGTGTCTAAAAAGCCCAGGAGACCTTCAACAAGATCTTTGATATAATCCAGAAGTCCACCAGAGGGACTCTATTCAAAGTGTCTTTTCAGGCATGACGGTAAAAGGAGAAAGGGTGGGGGAAATGAGGCTCCTTAAAAAAACATTTTTCGCCCGGCTGAGGAGATGATGATGAGGGGAGAGTGGAGGAAATTATTCTGCTCCCCTCTCGGAGATGACAAAATTAAATCCCACCTTCGCGCCCTCTCCTTTCACTGATGTGGCCCCTTTTTCTAAAAGGAGAGAACCCGCCCTGTGCAAGAGTAGGAGCACGGGTGAAACAAGGGTCTATGCAACTCTTATGGGACTTGGTTTCAGACATTTGCTTTGCATAACTCCAACTATATTGAGGATAAAACTTCATATGAAATATTTATCGCCCCTGTACCAATCTCCTTCCAACACATCACGATTGAGACATTGCGCCGATGAATAATTCCTCAGGAGAGAGCTGGGTTCGTGTCGAGGGAGAGAAGAGAGGAGAACAATGAATTAGGGAGAGATATAATGAGAGAGAGAGAGAGAGAGAGAGAGAGAGAGAGAGAGAGAGAGAGAGAGAGAGAGAGAGGGGGGGGGGGGGCGGGAGAGAGAGAGGAGGGGGGAGGGAGAGAGAGAGAGAGAGGGAGAGAGAGAGTTAGGTAAGAGGGATGGAGAGGAAGAGAGAGTTAGGTAAGGGGGATGGAGAGGAAGAGAGAGAAAATTAGGTAAGGGGGATGGAGAGGAAGACAGTGAGAGAGAGAGAGAGAGAGAGAGAGAGAGAGAGAGAGAGAGAGAGAGAGAGAGAGAGAGAGAGAGAGAGAGAGAGAGAGAGAGAGAGAGAGAGAGAGAATTAGGTAAGGGGGGTGGAGAGGAAGAGAGAGAGAAAGAGAGAGAGAGAGATGTTAAGCCCATGGAGAAAGAAGGCAGAATTCGACACCCAGGTTCGAAGCAAGTGGCATATCAGACACTCACACACTCGGGTGCATCCTCAGAGGACAGGATCAAACAGAATAACTCACACGTCAAAGCGCAGGTTCTGCTTCTCCTCAAAGAAGTAGTCCAGGATGTACTTTCTGACAAAGTCAGGGTTTAGTGTGTTGTCTATCACCTCTGTTCTCCCAAACTAGATCAGAACCAAGAGAGGAAGAGACAGAGAATGAAGAAATGTGAGCAGCAGATAACTGTGAAATGCCATATAATGCAGTCACTCAGCCAAAACAAAAAAACAAAACACATCCATTGCTCTGTTAACCCCCCCCTCCCCCCCGTCTCTCTCTTTCTCTTCACAGCCCTGGGACTGCACACCATGGAGTAAGCTCAGGTTTGATTAATGGGAGTCAATAATCACAAGCAGTCATCTGTTCTGCTCCATCTCGCCTCCTAGTGCAAGCCTGGGGAAACCACTTTCTTGAGACCAATTACACACATTTAATTAATATACAGATTTAATTAATAAGGCATTCACTCCATCACAGCTTTCTCATCCCTCCATGAAGGAGTAAGGGGGTCGTTGAGTCGAGTCGAGTTAAGTTGGGAGGTGGGGGTTGGGGTTGGGGTTGGGGTTGGAGGTGGGTACAAATGACGCAAAAGACGGTGACTTCTGCCTCTGTGACTGCCTAACAGAAACACTTTGTCTGAACACGAGGGGAGCATGCACAACATCGGAGGATGATGAGTTGCATTCTCTGCAGCGGCACTAACAGGAAAATGGGACACTGCACAGATGTGAAGAAAAGAAAAGCTTGGTGTCATTATGGAGTAAGATCTTGAGATGATGCGATGTGCTAATGAGCAGATCAACTGATCAACAGATAGGGAAGAAGCAGTGAAGCCCCCCCCCCCCATCTCTGTCTCTCTATCTCTTGTCTCTTTGTCTCTCTCTCCATCTCTTTGTCTCCTTCTCACACACACACAGTGTCCAAAATGAATAATTCATGCACAGGGGACCGACTTTGAGCTGCATAAATAAATGATCCCCATTAGAAAACGTTGCCATAAACTGACACATTGAATTAATGATGGTCAAGTTAGGGTGTAGAGGGAAGATGTAACAGCAGGATTGTAGTCGATTCAGATCGAGGCAGACTCACACATCTGTGATTACATCACGAGATGGTGAGATTCCCTATGGCCGCTGACAGCGAAGCTACCACCCACCCCGCGCTGGAGTGGACTGTTGGAGACAGGCAAATGCACAATCCCTCAGTTGAACGGATTGTGTAGCCCACATGAAAGTTTTCTGAACCAGGTTTCTGAAATTGTAACCTTCCATCATAAATACAAGTGTGTCTAAGCCTATCAAAGTTTAACCAGTGAGTGGAGCGACTCTCTCTCTCTCTCTCTCTCTCTCTCTCTCTCTCTCTCTCTCTCTCTCTCTCTCTCTCTCTCTCTCTCTCTCTCTCTCTCTCTCTCTCTCTGTCCATGTGCTCCACTTGCTGTCAGAGTCGCTTCATTCCAGTGGATGCAGAAGTGGTGAGATCTTCTTAGAGCAGACAGGCAATAATATCTCAAGGACAGAAGTCAAATGTGATGGTAGCGGGTCGATAGCATATTCAGTGGAGTCTCATAGTCAGACTTCACCAAAGGAAAAGAATCAGCACCACTGCAAAAAATTGCCACCCTAGGAAATAACAGACCTCCGCATCCACATATCATTCTTTCTTTGGCGTGTGCACAGCAGGGCACTTTAGCTATTGCAGCAAAAGCCTTACCATTAGCTGTCGACCCCAAACAAAAACTTGCTGAGGGGATATCTTGGCACTGGCTGTCTGCAGCCCCTGACATCCAATAACTTTAACTAGAATAAATTGTGAACTAGAAAGTCACAGCGCTCAACTTGGAATAAAGATTTATGGCTAGAAAGATATGATTGGGGGAGGAGAGGTCAGACTTGTGGGATTTGAGGGAGTCCATTTTCCAACAGCCATTTCCTAAACAGAATGAGCATCCTTTGGTCACCATGGCACTGCAAATAAAAAAAGGAAGAAAGAGGAGGACGTGTCATTGACTGTGAGTAATTACAGACCCGGGGCTGAAATCAAGACTTGAACGTAATCTTGTGACAGAATGAGGTGGTGCAGCTGCGGTCTTATACATCAGACCTAAAATGCTGCAACGAATTAGACAGGGGGAGCTGGTCTCAAGTGGAGCTGATAAGGGCAACCTATTGCAATCAAAACACAATTCGTTTGGCTCATTACTCATACTAATTGTATTTGCAAAAAAAACAAAAAAAAACAAATCAAAAAAAAAAGAAAGGTGTGGTAATGACGAGCAAGAACTGAGAGGTTCTCCCACAGAGGAGTAATTGGATCACAGGCAGCCGAGGACACAGTGAGCAGCTCTCTGACCAACTGTATCTACTTTGGGGGGGGGACAAAAACACATTACATGACAGAAGGGCCAACGAGTCACTTAGCTTTATCAATTCTTCACAGCTTTACTGTGCCATCAACAAAGCCATCTGCCCAGCGCTAAATGCGCAGCCCCATTGTTCTGTATCTGGGAGCGAGGCCCACTCAGCTCGTAGAGTGTTAGCAGGGGTGGAGCCCAGTCAGGGCTTGCAGGTGTATCAGACCCCTGAACATGCATTGGATCTCAGTAAGGTCAAGGCTTCATTGTTCTTGTACACTCATGTTTTGTTTTGTTATCTCTTGGCAAAAATACTCTTTGAATTTGAAAGGGATTAGCACTGTATAGTTACTGTTTACTTTGCAAAAATACACCCTTTTGATTACAGCCAGAGACAGGCAGGCTGTTGTCCTCGCCCTAGATCTACCATATGATGTCACACCAGTGAACACCAATGTCACACCACTGTACACTGGGGATCACTAAAGACATCATTGCCGATAAATCAACTGAAAGCTCAATCAAATTGGTTTTTGAAAAGCATTCTCCTCCCATTTGCTTTTATTGAAAAAAGGGGGTGCATCTGTTTAGCATTATAGATTCCACATGCTGTGTTCTTGTTTCTGTCAACTGTATGATGTTTTTCAGTGTTCACAAACAGTGCTTGGGCTGCTTTACACAGCAGGGATGTCATTAGTTAAGAATGTCCTAGGTTAATACTTACCTTAAAGGGAAAGGATCACAATTTTCAACACTCCCTCTATATCTCCAAGAAAATTGAATCAGTTCATCTGGATACAATGTTTATTGACAGAAATGTTTCATCATTCATCTAAGTGACCTCTTCAGTCTAAACTGACTGCAGGTATCCCCACCCTTATAAACAATACAGCTGCATAACGACCGAAACCAACGACCAGTTTCATATGCAAATATGGGCGTGACCATTATTTGGGAATGGCTGCAATCACAGCATTGTAAGATGGTGACGGATGTATTCTTAGCCCCCCCCCCCCCCCCGGTTCAGGGATGGTCGGGGAGGGGGGGCTAACAGTGATGAAACGTATCTGACAATTTAGTACCGCCAATTCACCTGACTTACATGTCTTTGGACTGTGGGAGGAAACCAGAGCCCCCAGACGAAACCCACGCAGACACGAGGAGAACATGCAAACTCCACACAGAGGATGACCTGGGTTGACCCACCAAGGTTGGACTAGCCCAGGGCTCAAACCCATCTTACTGTGAGGCGGCCGCGCTAACCACTGCGCCACCGTGCCGCCCACAATTTGGGAGAAAAAGGGGGGGAAATTTTTAAAAAAAACAGAAAAAGAAAAAGAAAGAAACTGGTCATTGGTTTCAGTCGTTGTGCAACTGTATTGTTTATAAGGGTGGGGATACCTGCAGTCAGTTTAGACTGAAGAGGTCACTTGAAATATATCTGTCAACAAACGTTGTACCCAGATGAACTGATTCAACCTTCTTTGATTTTCTTACCTGGATTATTGAGCATGCATAAAGACCTCTATCTTTCTATCTATATCCATCTCTCTCTCTTTCACACACACACACACACACACACACACACACACACACACACACACACACACACACACACACACACATATATATATATATGTGTGTGTGTGTGTGTGTGTGTGTGTGTGTGTGTGAAAGAGAGAGAGATTATATATATATAATTTGCTATAGGGCTAACACTCCATTAGCAGCCATAATAATGAGCAGTCCTCTGTGTGTCTGAAATGCTGCTGAAAGTGTCAGCTGAAAATGTGTCCGTCGGAGATATCGCTGGTGGACAATCCACGAATGTAAACCCTTTCTTCCCGGTTTGCCACTGCTTTCGGTGGGCTACATCGAAATAGGCAACAGAAAATATGTATAACTCTTGTAGTGAATGTCACCGAATGCCATATAAAGACCACGATTCAAAAGATTGTCCATCAGTGACGTCAATGGTGGACACTTTTCATGCAATTTCAGCAACATTTCGAAGACCGATTAATAATACGGCTGCCAATGTAGTGTGACCCCCCCCCCATAACAATCCTATATAAGACCATGTAAGGAGAGAAACTGTTGTTTCTCTTCATGTCTATTCATTTTGAATACGAAGATTAAAGAATAACCTCCAGTAACACTTATTGTCTACCTGCAATCTCTACATGCAACCACTTCCATCTCACTTCCTTCTCTAACTAACATCCAACAGCCTGGGGGGAGATTGTGACACTGAGACTAATCTTTATCAATATGTGTAGATGTCACTTTAATGGCCAATCAGTCACTGCTGACATGGCTTCCACCAGCCCATGAATATTCACAGGGTCAATCAATGGAGGGTGAGTGACAGTCACAGCATTTTCCTTGCGTGTGTGTGTGTGTGTGTGTGTGTGTGTGTGCGCGCGCGAGATGGGAGTGGAGGGGTGTTAGGGGGCATTTGACATTGGGCTGTTGTGGAGAGGAGAGAGAGAGAAAGACAAGTTGATTGAGGTGTATTGATGTACGAACTCCTGAGTTGGCTTACCTCTCTCCACTGCTTGGACTCTGCACCCTGGGTGTACAGCACAACCACTAGGCAGATAGAGAGAGACAGAGAGACAAGGTGGGGGGGGGGGGGGGCAAAATACACAGTTACCAAACACAATCGAGCATCCCATCTTTTGAAATGATGTTTGTTTTCTTCTTCCTTTGCTCGCATTCATCATTAATTACCCTGCCACACTTTGACAGCATGATGAAGTGTCGAGCTTGATGATGCTGCACCGTGTCAAATCTAGCAACAACCTCCACAGGAAAAGAAACAATGCTCTGAGCTAGATGGAAGGCGCCGGGCTGCACAACTGAGCGTGTGCTTTTTTTTCTGTTTTTTAGATTTTTTCCGCCCCTTTTTCTGCCCAATTTTATCCGGCCAATTACCCCACTTTTCCAAGCCATCCCGATGCTGCTCCACTCCCACTGCCGATCCAGGGAGGGCTGCAGACTACCACTTGCCTCCTCCGATATATGTGGAGTCGCCAGCCACTTCTTTTCACCTGACAGTGAGGTGTTTTGCCAGGGGAACGTAGCGCGTGGGAGGATCACGCTATTTCCCCCCTCCCCCCGAACAGGCGCCTGACCAGAGGAGGTGCTAGGGCAGCGACCAGGACACATGCCCACATCTGGCTTCCCACCCATAGACACGGCCAATGGTGTCTGTAGGGACACCCGACCAAGGTGGAGGTAATACGGGGATTCGAACCAGCGACCCCCATGTTGGTAGGCAATGAAATAGACCACAATGTCACCTGTACACCCCCAAGCACGTTACATTTTTAATACAATTTCATAACAGTGGGATTCCAAAGAGTTTTTTTATTGTGTTAGCTCAAACAGCGCCGAGACAAGCGAGGGTAATGTGACCTCTCACATGTCTCAAGGTTCATCCCATCTTCGAGTAAAACAAAACAGAGCAAGTGTGACGTCTCCCCGGTCGCTTATAGACATGAAAGGCTTGAACCTATATACCAATTATGTCAAACATTTCCCCCATTCTTTGTCCCATCGGGGGTATCTTAAAAGATGCCTTTTATAGCAGTGTCCCGAGAGACCTGGGGTCGCTTCTCCCCTGTCTCACCAAAAGGTACCCACCAAAAGAAACGCCAGCCTTTGAATGCATTCAAAGAGGCTGGCGTTTTAAGCCCTGCATGCATTAAGGTACTTTTTGTAGCTCTCACAGAGGAAATGCTGTCACATTACTGTGCTAATGATATGCAGTTATTGAAAGAACACTTTGAAATAGCAGAGTAAACTGAATCACCTAGAAGCTCAGCAAAAAATGAAAGTTAAGAGTCACAAAAATAAGGAGAAGCCTCAGTGCACCACATTCTACTTGAAATTCTCTCCCTCAAGAAAAGGTAAACTGCGTAGTGGCTTGTCTCCTGAATCCTTCAGATCTTTATGATTCTGTTCAATTTGAATTTAATTTGCATGGTAACATTTTATTAGAATGTGATGGCACTTACATGGGTCAGATTTGGAGAATGTATCTTTGTCCAAAAGATTCCTGCAAGAGAATGAAAAGGATATACTTCAGACATATACATCAGATATACATCAGACATCCTTTTGAATCTGTCCATATGTAAAATAACAGTTTGATATGAGTTGTGTAGATTGTGGTGTAAGTGTGGGGACAATGCAGCTCATTTTCAAGGTGTCGCTCTTGTAAACACCTTTTTTTACAGCTTGGTGTAAAGGTTTTATATGCGAAGCCTGACACAATAACAGTAATTTCCAGTTGTGCTTGCTCAAAACCATCCCATAAACCATATGTTCCTTGTCCTTGTTCATCCTCTCTGAGCTACCAACACAGTATGCACACTAAATCTCCAGCTGAAATAATAATTAAAAAAAGGACATTGAGGACAGCGAGGCAGAGCTGCCTGTAAAAACTTGGATGCCACTTCTGAAAGAGGGTTTGCAGTGAGTTAGCTCGTGGCGTGCAGAGGTGGAGGGAGTGAGGCAAGCAGCCCTCAGGGCTGCCAGATGAAGCAGTTGGAGGAGCCAACCACAGTAACAAGCTACAACACAGGCCAACTAGGACACTCTGCTTCAGATATCGCGGCAACCGTCAAATACTTTTCTACCACGATCAACACGTACTTCCGCGTGGAATGATGGCCAAAGATGGATTCAATGGATTCAAATTCAGTCTGACCTCATGTGCGCGTTCTGGTGGCATGGTGAGCTACTGCACATCCCACGTGACCATACTGAGATGAGTTCAAATCCGATTTATCGCTCGCACAGTGGCACAAGTATATGAGTCAAATATACCGAGATTATATGCTATCGTACTCTGGTCAACATGGCCAAAGAGAGCAGTCCTGAACACGAACATGATCACTGACATACATGGAGCACCTGATTATTTTGCAAAACACACAATGCAGAATTTGGGATTTCATCAATAATCACAGTTTACTTTCAAAGATAACATGCAATGCTTGAAGAGTTGTGGAGGTGCTGTTTGTTTACATAACATCGATCCTCACCCAACACTCTTGTGTACAACCAGTTTGATTCGTTCATTGACTCGTTCAAGTTAACATCAGGAGAGATATTTGTCTCATAAGAACTCTATTTTTGGCCTTTAAAGAAAAATCATTTAATATGACAAACCAAGGGAAAATCCAGTAAATCGCTGAGGGCTGGGGACCCCATTCCATTCAGTCTCTCTATCACTCCCCTATCTTTACTCTATTTATTTATTTATTCATCTATTTATTTATTCACTCATTTATTTACTTGTGGTGGCACATTCTTGGCGGTCTATTATGCTGACCCTTTAACTTAAAGAACAGTGTACACACATGCATACAAATGTTATGCACACACAAATATAAAACTTCGTTAAAAGAAACACTTATCGGTAGGAAAAGTGCTCAACAAATAAGGAGCAAAATA
The DNA here is from genome assembly GCF_029633865.1 of Lampris incognitus. NCBI lineage: Eukaryota > Metazoa > Chordata > Actinopteri > Lampriformes > Lampridae > Lampris > Lampris incognitus. The sequence continues at coordinate 26,148,796 of NC_079212.1, read as the reverse complement.
ATCCTTATGGCATGAAACAGGCTTGTACTGTCTCATAAAGAATTTACTTGACTCGCTGGATTATATGATCCAGTGAGTCAAGTAAACTCTTTATGAGACACTAACTGGATTATTTTGCTCTTTATTTGTTGAGCACTTTCCCTACCGTTGAGTGTTTCTTTATATAACTTAAATTTTTCATAGATAGATAAAGAATTTACTTGACCCACTGGATTATGTATTGTAACGTGCACGGATAAGTAGACACGCTGGCCGCTGGTTGGGGGTCTGGCCCTTTAGTCGAACGGTTAGCGACGTCTCCTGCGGTGCGGGCGACACGGGTTCGCTTCCCGGCCGCGGCAGTTCCTGTGGTTGCGTTGTCCCCCGAATTCGCTACAGTATATACCTGCCGCCCGATGCCTGCTGGGAAAGGCTCCAGCATCCCCGCGACCCTGACCGCAGGATAAACGGTTAGGATAATGGATGGCTATATATACATGCAGTGTCTTTGTCCACGCCTGCGTCTAAATTTTTTGTCTGCGTTTGTTGGCTGGGAGAGCTGGCGCTGAATCGGCTGCGAGAGCTTGGTCTTCTGCGCTGTGGGCCCAGGGACCGCGGCCTTGCCCGGAGCTGCAACCGAGAAGGTGACACCGAGGGCGGTCTGACAGGATGCTGAGGCGGGGTAGGCTAAGCTAACTCTAGCCCGTGAAGCAGGGGCGTAACCACGGGTGGGCCTGGCCTGTCACAGGCCCACCCATTTCAAGCCCAGGCCCACCCAATCACACTGGCTTACAAGCACGTAGGCCGGCCCCTTTTACGTACGTAGAACTGCAAAATCTGAGCGCGCATACCATCACGCTCTGTATTTTTCACTGCTGCTAACTAGCCAATAGCCAACAGTTAGCCATAACTTATGGAATGGCGAAACAAAGTTCAATCTTCCGCTTTTTTAAAAAGCCACGGATGGAGAGGAGGAAAGCATACCTGCTCCAGCACCGACTGAGCCGCCCAATGAGAGTGAGATACCGCCGGAGAGAACGAGAGAGGAGGCTACACCTTCTCCGTTGCAGGCAGCTTCTCCTCCCCCCTCTGACGACGGTGAGACGATTCCCTTGACCATGCCACCGTCAGATTTGTCTGCTGTGGATGAGCCACCCACGCAGCCTAAATTAGTGTTCCCCGCAACCAACATTTCAGGAAAATTACGTTCTTTTTCCCATAAGTGGTATGAAGAATTTAAGTGGCTTGAATACAGCTCAGCAAGGAACGCTGTTTTCTGTAAAATGTGTAGGCATTTCCCCGAGCCCCATATGGAAAACACGTTTTTTCGAAGCGGGTTTGTAGATTGGAAGCACCTCCGCCAGGCATGCTCGAAACATCAGGCTAGCAAACCCCATTGTATTGCACTTGGTAAATTTGAGGGTTCGGAATGGACCGTTTTCATTCAGGCACTGCGTCGTAAAGTGGAGAGGGGTCAGTGTTACCCATCCCTCATTGAAGTGCTGGACAGCTGCAACTCTGACGTTTTCCCAAACATTAACAGACTGTTAAGGGTAATGATCACCATTCCCCTGACTTCATGTACTGTTGAAAGACTCTTCTCCACTACAGGCCGTATCAAAACATGTCTAAGATCTTCCATGCTAACTGCACGCCTCAACAATCTATCCCCGTTGTCCTTTGAAAGGGAATTTACTGACTCTTTGGACTATGATGAAATAATCTCGATCTTCAATGCTCGCCCTCGGCGTCTACACATTGTGCTGTAAAACGTGTACTATAGGCCTATAGCTTACATGTTGTATCATGATCTTTTAGACTGTTTTCCTCAGTGATGTTTGAATGGTTGTGCAGAGCCTGGCGAGAATGACCGGGGTGGTATTTGTTTAAGTGGGTTTTTATTAAAGTTTTAGTATGTTTCTTGGTCACGTACTAAAAACCTGTGTTATGTGTTTACTGCTGTAATGTGTTCGAATTTGCGTCTTGTTTGAAGGATTATTGCTGGAAAATTTTGGCCCACCCATTTTCACTCAGGCCCACCTACAAAAATATTCCTGGTTACGCCACTGCCGTGAAGACCGGCAGTTCCGATAACAGAGAGGACGGTCTGGCGGCGGCCTCACCTGGCATTGACTGTTTTTGATGTCGTCGTGTGGAGTGCGGGGAGGTGTGTCAAGGGTGTCTGGCTGGGAGACCTGGCGCTGGATCGGCTGGGAGGGCTTGGTCTGCCGCAGGGACCAGGGCCCCTGCCTGGAGCTGCGCCCGATGAGGAAACACGGGGGGCGGTCTGACAGGACGCGTAATCGGGGCAAGCTAGGCTAACTGCTAGCCCATGTAGACCGGCGGTTCCGGCAGTCATCCTGGCTGGCGTTTGTTCCCTTGGACAGTGAGGGTTTTTTTGGACAGTGAGGTTTTGTTTTGTTTTTTTTTGGTTTGGATATATGTGTTAGCTTGAATATGCGTGTTCTTGTAGTTCTTAAACGGCATTTCGTTTTACATATGTGCGCAAGTACATCGAGGTGAACAAATAAAGTGTTCCTAATTCCTGAAAAAGTCAAATGTCACCACTATTTGATTTTATTCATATATACAACCATACACACAGATATACACAACTCGATTAACGAAATAGAGTAGGAAGAAGAAAACTTCATATACCAGTCCATTGTCTTCTCTATCATAATAAACAAAACCAATCACTGACTAATAAACTAAGTATTGTGTGAAGTCGAGGACAGTGAAAGCAGTTCTATTTATTCGGGTAATTGGCCAATTTAATCTAACTTTCATTTGAGTAATTTTACAAATATGGCCCCATTGATCTCATTGACATATTAACATAATCAATAAGCCTGAGCATTTGTCCTAATCCCGATTTTCAGTAGGGAACAGCATCAATAAATAACTCAAACACATTGTAAAACTATCCATGTCCCTTTGGGGACTATGGGAATTTCAATTAATACATATATGGGTGAATCTTCAATTTTTGGCACTTTCGGGTTTTGAAATTTTGAAAAAATAAAAAATAAATCTCTTTAAAATCTGTTTTTTTTTAAAAGCTCTATTAAGTGGTCTGGAACAAATATCTTAGCATAGCGTTGATCGTCCTACAAAATAAGTTGAGACTTTTTTCAAAGTTGTTACAGCAAAATGTGATGGTAATGACACGTGATGGTATTAATGACAATTTTCACTTTTTGGAGAAAAAGTTGGCTACTTGCTAACCTAACTTGTTAGCTAGCATAAAATGTACAATGAATATACGTGAATAAAGTGAAATTTTTTATTTCTGAACTAAAATATGACTATAAAATATGACTAAAATAAAATATAGTATATCTGAACTAAAATATTCTTATTTCTGAACTAAAATGGCACTGTGTTGCGGCCTGTCCAGGGTGTCTCCCCGCCTGCCGCCCAGTGACTGCTGAGATAGGCTCCAGCATCCCCGCGACCCTGAGAGCAGGGTAAGCGGTTTGAATAATGGATGGATGGATGAACTAAAATACGAACCATATTAGTAACTTGTTTGGTAATGACGCCTAATAAACGTACTCTCAGATCAGGACATACAAATCTTCAAACTACTTACGTTTGTGGACATGGAAAAAGTCACGCTTCTGCCGTGACTGGTCATGCACCTCTGGCACGTCCCATTTCCATGGCAACCATTGTTGTTGTTTGAAAAAACGTTATTGCTCTCTAAAATGTTCGGCGATATTTAACTATAAAGTGTGCAAATTGCACATATATAAACCATATGAATTTGAAATATGTCTTTTTAAATTATTACGAGAAAATGCAAAGTAAAGCTTTCATGAGTTTAACCATTTTTATTACTTTATTATAGAGGGGAAGTTAAAAAGTCTGGGTTGGAGACAAGCCCAAAACAATGAAATTCTGGCACATTTGAATTTTCAACATACTAAAAAAAAGTATTAAAATTTCATGTCATCATTGAGACACAATTTTCTTTTATAGCTAACACAACCTAACTTTAACAAATACAATAATTGTTGTGCCCCCTCCCCCGAATTTTTTTTTCTTGAAAATCTACACTGGGGACAGAAAAACTCCCGTAACTGAAGAATCACCCATATATGAGACTCTGCGACTCAGTCCAAGTCATCATCCATGTACACATAATTCCTTCGACTTGGCTAGAGAAACCCTCCATTACAGGGACGTGTGTGTGTGGATATTTGTGTCATCCTAATACGGCTTGTTGTCAGTGTTTAGCCTCGGGCTGCCCTGACGACAGCGGGAACATTGTCACTGTAATTATCACTGGAGATAACAAAGCCATCCGTGACTAACTGCTGCTCTCTTCCACCTGTAATTGTCTAGCGCTCATTACCCACAGCCAATTAGCTTGTCAATCACCTTGTCCCATCTCTTCACTCCTTCAGCAGAGGAAAGCGTGCCATCCCACCGCGCCCCTCTGGAGAGCAAAAGAAAAAAGAAAAAAAGGAGCAGCCAACATTTCCTTGTAAAATACGTGTCCAATGTTTTTGTTCCCAACTTCAATTCCATGTGACTGAACATACCACACCTGGTCATGTTCCATTAAGAAATGTCTGTCAAGAAACCTGTTACGCCAATGCACTAGCTTGCGTTGCGATTGGCTCGCCAGCTAACACACGTTCAACTGTAGTACTGCGAACCACCACTATCACCATCTCGTACCCATAATCCCTCTGCTCTCAGTGGAATAATACAGACTGTTTCAAGACTCAACCAAAACCCAACGTGACACTTGAAGGAACAGCTTGTCATTGCATGCTATGTATAGTGTATCTTTTTCAACAGTACGACTATGTAATCAGCCTTTATTGTTGGCGATGTTATAGAATAACATTATGGTAATGAGTTTATTCTCACCCTTCTTTAGCTCACCATCTTTGATGAGTAAATTTGTCGGGAAAATTTTTTGAGAGGAGACCTGCAGTCATCCCTGATGCGTGCAATAGTCCATTTGACATGCAGTAGGCTGTATTATCTGATTTATATCAAACGAGGGTGGGAGACGACAATCAATTCCACCAGAGAAATATGAAAAGTTTTTGAGTAAATAGACACAAACTACTAATCCTTAACGTGGTAATGTTGTTTATTCATCGCTGAATGGACCTGACTGTATAAACTCTGTGCCTGGATTAATAAGTGATTAATGAAATGAAGCTGCAAAATCTAAATCCAATCATTAAACAACTGATGCATTTGCCCTGCATTCAGACTCTCTCTGGCTACAAATGTGTGCCACAGAAAGTATTTAGTCAAAAAGTATACTTGGTATGGCCGAGATATTTCTTTCTGCTACAGGGCAAATGTGAGTCCGATGGAGTTAGACACCCACAAAAAGCCCTAAAGAACTCTAGCTGTCTGCTGAACTCTAATTTAGGAGTGTATATTAGCAACATAAGCTCCTTCTCTATCAGAAACCCCTGGAGATATTTTAGTAAGGCCATGGTCCATTTGATCTGTTATTAATCTGGGAGATATGGGAATTAATTCATGTGGCTGAGGACCCCCAATTTCCAGCAATCCCTGAATTCTCTGCCCCGCGCTAAGAGTTGTCAAAATCATAATTTGCACGTTGTGGTGGTGGGAAGGGATTTAAATAACCTTCAGTCCTGGTGGCCATCTTGGCGTTATCTGCTTCATCAGAGGGGTCTAAAATGTTGGGACCAGTGCAAGTTTGAAAGTCAAGTGTCAGACAAAGAGGAAGAGCTTGCTCTAATATTCTCCCCAGTCAGAAACTACATGGTCAGCAGAGGTAGACTTGCTCTAATATGCCCTTTAGGAACATTACAGGGGGCAAAAGGTTACAGGACCAAACAGCAGAGATTCAGCCTACTGCAGAGTCAGGTGGAGTCATAAAGCTGAGGCATCCCTTTCTTCACATGTGCCCTAAGGGGAGCTCATCCGTGTGGAGAAAAAAAATGGAAAGAAAGATGCTCTTAAAGGTCTTCTTGAACATTTCCAGTTTGCTTATACTGGCAACAAATCACCAGCTATATTGTCATGTCTATCTGTGAATCACCAGAACGGTGACAGATGCTGACCAATGTTGCTTTGGTGTCTGTGTCAAAATATCTCTTCCATTACACACAATCTGTTCTTTCCCGTTTTTAGAGACAGATTCATCTGCTGAGTTTCCCTGTGATGGAGCCAGGTGTGTTCTTCCTCCCCTATCTCTTTAATTATTCATTTTCTGTTCATCCCGGGATCTCTCCGGGTCTACAGTACCTGTGTGTTAAGCACTCCCCGGGCAGCCGTGTTGTAAGCAGAATTTCAGTCATAAATCTGGTTTTCTGTTGGTTTCATACATGAGAATACACACACACACACACACACACACACACACACACACACACACACACACACACACACACACACACACACGCACACACACACACACACACACACACACACACACACACACACACACACACACACACACACACACACACACACACACACTTGGGTATACACCACAATTCCCTGAGGCTGTCATGGATACATCACTATGTATGACTAATGTTTGAACTGGGAATAATATCACCACTAATTGCACACTGTGACAGCTCAGGGTTTGTGTGGAGATAGGCTTTTGTTCGGAGCTGAGGAGATGTGTGCACTGATACTACAGCTGTTATTACCCAGGCAGTAAACTTTCCACTTCGCCTAGCGTGAATTCACACCAGTTTTATTTCATCTTACTCTCTCTGTTCCAACAGAAAACATCCAAAATGTGGGAGGCATTCATACACACATACACACACACCATCATCATTAGCGATCACTCGAGGTCGAGTATGATGGTCCTCCTGGGGGGTCTTTATTGTGGGTCTCCAAGTGGCTGAAGAGGCCAATTCTGGAACCGCAAAGTTTCTTGCAGTGTGGGCATTGATGTGAGTTGCTGAAAGTGGAATGTGGGAAAGACTTTTTGGTGGGGACGCTCTCTTTTCTTTGCTGCTGCTTGACTCTGGCAGCTTGTCAGAGATCAGCTTTATGGAATGTTATCCTTCATGTAAACTGTTTCTTCATGCAGTTCTGTTTTGAGCAAGGTCTTCCCAGTTAGAGCTGTTTATGTGGAATTTTTTGAGGTTGATCTTGATGTTGTCTTTGAAACACACAGTGGGCGGCATGGTGGCGCAGTGGTTAGCGCTGTCGCCTCACAGCAAGAAGGTCCTGGGTTCGAACCCTGGGGTTATCCAACCTTAGGGGTCATCCCAGTTCATCCATCCTCTGTGTGGAGTTTGCATGTTCTTCCTGTGTCTGCGGTGGGTTTTCTCTGGGTGCTCCGGTTTCCCCCACCATCAAAAAGACATGCATGTTAGGATTAATACTCCTGTCTACCCTTGACCGAGGTATGGCAAGACGAACTGGAGTTGGCCCCTGGGTGAAATGATGGGTTTAAATGCAGAACGTAATTTCCACACGGGGATCAATTAAGTATCTAAAATAAATTAAAAAAAAACAGGTTTTCTGACCTCTAGTGCTCATTGGCCAGCATTTAGTTCTGAGTGGCGGACCTGTTTTGGGAGGCATATGTCAGGCATTCATATTGCATTGCCTGTCCATCTCAGCTGGTGTTTAATGACGGTGGTGGCAATGCTGTCCATGTTTGCTTCCTCAAGAACACTGATGTTAGTTCGCTTCTCTTTCCAGCTGATACGCAAGATTTTGCATAGGCATCTCTGGTGGTAGGACTCCAGGACTCTTATATGCCTACTGAAGGTAGTCCAGGTCTCTGCACCATGTAAAGGTGTGGGCAAGATAACTGCTTTGTAAACCAGCTTGGTCTTTGCAAATAGGTCAACGTTTTCAAAGACTCTTCTAGTGAGCTGTGCAAAAGCCCCACTGGTAGATCAGATGCAATGGTGAACCTCGCTGTCAATGTCTGCCCTTGAGGAGAGGTGACTTCCAAGGTAGGGGAACTGGTCCACATTTTCAAGGCTTACACTGTCAATTATTGTTGTTGGTGGGGGTGCGGAGGAGGAGGAGTCCGGTGCGGGCTGATGAAGGATCTTGGTCTTTTTTATGATCATGGCCAAACTGAGGCGTGTGTAAGCCGTGGCAAAAGCATCAAGTATGCACTGAAGATATTTTTTCTGTGTGAGCGATGATGGCGTTATCATCTGCATATTGCAGCTCCACAATGGATGTGTGAAAGATCTTGGACTTGGCTTTGAAATGGTTTAAGTTTAACAGCTGCCATCTGTTCTATAGATGATCTGCACACCAGGGGGTAAACTGTGACCGATTAGGTGGAGAATGGCTGCAATGAAAACTGTGAACAGGGTGGGGGCAATTATGCATCCTTGTTTTACACCAGTTTCTACCTTGAAAGGTTTAGTTACACTGCCATTACAGAGGACTGTTGCTGACATGTCATCATGAAGGAGCCTCAGAATCCTGATGTACCTTTACAGGCATCCACAATTTGACAATATTGTCCAGAGGGCCTGACGGTTCACAAAGTAAAATGCTTTGGTAAGGTCGATGAAAGCCATGTATGGTGGTTGTTTTCGTTCTTTGCATTGTTCATGTAACTGTCTGGCGGTGAAGATCGTGTCAGTTGTGCCGCCAGCAGGATGGAATCTGCACTGGGATTCGGGGAGGATTTCTTCAGATCGTGGGAGGGGTCTCTTGAGGAGAATGCGGGCAATAATCTTTCCAGTTGTGGACAGGAGTGAGATGCCCATGTAGTTTCCTTTTTAAAAAAAGGGTGACAATACATCCATCTCTGAGGTATGTGGGTATCGCCTCCTTATCCCAAATCTTCACGATGAGGACATGTATATGCTGAAGGAGGTTAGCCCCTCCAGCCTTCAGGATTTTGGCTGGAATCCCATCAGGGCCAACAGCTTTGTTGTTCCACATCGTTGAGATGGCATCATCAACCTCCAATAGGCTCGGAGGGTCATCCATGCATTCCTTCATGGGACACTGTGGAAATCTATCGAGGACCTCCTCATCAACCGTTGTTCTATGGTTTAACAGTTCCTCAAAATGTTCCTTCCAGCAGGCCTTGATCTCATCATCCGTTTTTAGGATCTTTTGTCTGTCCTTAGAACAGAGGGAGTTAGATACGGGGTAGCTAAGTCCATATACAGCTTTAGTGACATTGAAGAAACTCCTTATGTCACCTGCTTCTGCAAGAGCCAGGCAGAATACCTTCCACCTCGCCTAGTGTGAATTCACGCCAGTTTTATTTCATCTTACACTTTCCGTTCCAACTGAAAACATCCAAAATGTGGGAGGCATTCATACATACATACACACACATACACACACACACACACACACACACACACACACACACACACACATACACACACACACACACACACACACAACGCACGCATGCGTTTCATGCGTTTCACACATTCAGACACACACAAAACCACATATGTCACAGACTGGCAGTGTGAAATAAATGTACACCAACAACAAAGCCAGGTAGAGTCTGGCTTTTTTACAATGACCTAGCTTTGGGCTTTAAACCGAGGCTAATTGAGGTTAGTGTAAGAGGAGATTGCAACAAGAGCACAATATGTGGAGGAATTAGAGAGCCAGCGAGAGGCAACTGTGTAACTGGTCCACATTGAGGCTAGGTAGATGAAAGGAGCATGCAGCAGGAAGGAGGTAATCTGTAACAAGCATGAAGTCATAAAAGTTGATTAGTATTGTGATTTAAACCGAGCGAGTGTGGTCAAAATATAGAGCACGCCACACTAATACCTGAGCTGTGTGATATCTAAATGCATGAGCACACACAACCATGCACAAAACAGCCGCTGGAACATGTTTCCGCAGGATGTGGCCAAGTGCCACTTTGGGCCACAATCTGTTGTTTCCACTGAGCTATATCTGACATGATCTCTGATATGTCTGCGGGTATTGCTATGACCTGGAAACAGTGTACCTGTATAGCCCTTCAGCTGAGGCCGTCAGTGAGCAAGAGACCCTCAGCATACATGTATCATAACATCGGGAAATCTTCCCTGAGCAAAACTCAGCCTGTCAATCCATGCACCGATCTTGCATCAGCTGCCACGTTCCCCAAAGCCCAACAAGCGTCGATGTAAGGTCAAATATCCCTCCACACAGAAAACCCCTGACACACTGTACTGACCCGTAAGGGTTCCCTGGAAATAGGGATGAAAATATCTTGATGTTTCTTAGCTAAGGGAAATGATTTTCTGCAGCGAGCAAACTGTCTGTTTGGAACCCAAACTCAAAATTCCCCTTTTTAATCTCGTTTACATCTCGTCTTCTGTGATATGTTGCATGCCATTTAAGTCTTACTTGTTATGAATGTTTACTTATGTGTACGTGTTATTTTATTGTTTTGCTCTATGCTTCCCAATTTCCCCAAGATCTTTATTGTTGCCTTTTTTATTTTGCGCTACAGGGTTCTACTTTGTTCTTTACTTTGTAGATTTACATTGTATAGTGTCTCTGAGCTCTGTAAGATGCTGTGCAATTTTTTTTAATTGTTTTTTGTTTATAGCTATTATCATCATTATTGATAGTAGTAGTACTATCTGTATAACGACAACAACAACAACCATAATAACAAGATTGCCTGTTGCAATCTTAATATCCCCAAATAATAACATTCCCAATAATAAGTACTATTATCATTACTTTCATTATTATTATTATTATTATTATTATTATGCAACAATAATAGTATATTATTATTATTATTATTATTATTAGTTCTTACTACTTACGCTGAGTTCTTACTGCAGCAGCCTGTGTCATCGCCTCTCTCTCCCCCGTCTCTCCAGTCTCACTCTACTATCACTATCAAATTAAGGCAGAAAATGACAAAATGATAATAGAAATGATTATTATCATTATTGTTGTGGTTGTTGTTGTTATTATACAGGTAGTGCTACTACTACCAATAATGATACTACTATCAATAATAATACCTATTATAATTATAATTGTTACTATTATTATTATTACAACTACATAACACTTGAGAAGGGAAAATCAGCACTTTCAGATAACACAGGCGACACACAAAGTGTCATAAACCACTGGCATTGCACCACAACTGACTCTCCACAGGCCCCGCTCCTGCTGCCACACATCATAACACTGACACCGCCACAGGCCAAGTGTCTGTGATCCAAACTCATTTTCAGTGTGTCAGGGGTTCATGCATAATTATTCGCTTCATCGACCTGTGAGACTCGCCTGCTGCAATCTTAACATCCCCGAAATTGGAGAGAATCTGCTCCCTCTGGGCGCTTTTTCCCATCGTTCAGCCAAAACCCTCCAAAAACAGATACAGCACATCAAGTACTGGCACATGGGAGATGAGAGATGCAAGCTGGCCTCGGGTCAAGGTGTTGAAAAGTACGGCTCGGTGAAACACTGCGATCTGACACAGAGATACCTTCAGCCAATGTTTGACGCTCTGGCACGATGCAAAACGAGTTCAATCCAAGCTTTGCTTTCCTCCACCGGAGGAACAAAAGGCTGTTTCAAGCAGGAAACCAGGTCACAAGGCTTTGTTTCAGACGAGGCTCCGGAGAGGTGCGTGTTAGATCTACAGCACAGCTACACACCACAGGTGGGAACGAGTGGAGATCTTGGTGGAATAATCTCAGGGTTTTTTTTACCCGGATCGAATTCCAATTCCTCCGCGCCAACAATTGTTTTTGACAGATCGAGCCACGCCGCGTCCTAATCGCCCTGATGCTTTCATTACAGCCACCTTCCCGTGTGCTTCATCGATCCCCCTCGGAGCGGAGTTTAGATGGAAAGGCGTGCCACAGGTTTTCAGATTGACCCCGAGAAGATAGCGATCATCGGCCTGGTGCGGGTGGGGCGGATCCTCCCATGCCAGCACTTGTCACAGGGCGCCGGATGCGGCGTGACCTCTGTGATGGAGGCCGCGCGCTCCACCAAGTAATGAATCCCTCGGGACCGGAGCGGCCGGGCCGAGTGAAATCCCCCAGCTATGGAATTCATTGATTGGTGTAGCACTTCTCTAAACCAATCCATCACGCCAAATGAATGGGCACACCAAGCTCGGAGGCAATGGAGGAGAACAATAGTGGATAGAGCCGCATTAGTGTCTCCCTCCGACCATAATAGAAATTGTGGCGTAAAAAAAGATAAGTAGTGTGTCTTCACGCTACTGAAACGAGCCCGAGGCTTCGGCCCACTTCTATATTTAGGCTGTCAGGTGGGAGATGGAGTGCAGTGGTACATGGGGGGGGGGGCTGCTTTGTCAGTGCATGCACTTTTCTCTTTTCCGCTTTTTTGACCAGTTGTTAGGCAGTGATTGAGTTTTGATTGAGCTCCAGAGCTTTGTTTTGCTTTGTTTTGATTTTCATGTCCAGGGAAAAAAAACTTACGAGTTCCTTTTCCAAATCCACACAGAAGCAATCCCAACTTCCTGCATGTTGTTTTTAGAAACACCAAATGAAATATTTTGAGAAACAAGGGATTCTCTATCAGTGCACTGATAAGTGTGTTAAGCTTTGGGCTTGGCATGGTGTCGGTCTCATTAACAAATGCCTACTGCAGGCCTTAGAGGGTGTGATGGGTATACATACTGCCAGATAACGACATGTGTTTGCTGCATCTGGGTCCTTTATTGGCAAGCAACGACAAAAAAAAGGAAGAAAAGGGAAACCAAAAACATGGAATGAAGATCCATGTGTCAAGCCTTCATGGGCTTCATAGGCTAAGCACAGGATTTATGAGCGAGTCAAATTATCCACACACAAAAAAAAAACATAGGCTGCGTTTCTCGGCACTTATTTCGACCCGCCCAGCTGAAATCCCAGATCCCCTCAAGTCGTTTTATATGGGAACTCTGAAACAGCCTGCTATGCTGAGATACAGAAAGGGCGCCTTTGGAAATCTGGCTCGACTCGCAGCAAGTAGTTTGCTCACATCATTAACGGCATGAGGCAGCAAACTGCGCGGAGACAACTCATAAAATATTCAAGGCATTCGCTTAACCATTAACCACTAAAAAAAATACACTTTTTCGCCGCCAAATCGTCGGGATCAAGCGTAAAAAATTGCACCGTGGGACCATTTCCCACTAACCCGCTGAGCTGCATTCATGGGCATCTCTCTCTCTCTCTCTCTCTCTCTCTCTCTCTCTCTCTCTCTCTCTCTCTCTCTCTCTCTCTCTCTCTCTCTCTCTCTCTCTGTCTTCCTCTCCATCCCCCTTACCTAATTTTCTCTCTCTTCCTCTCCATCCCCCTTACCTAACTCTCTCTTCCTCTCCATCCCTCTTACCTAACTCTCTCTCTCCCTCTCTCTCTCTCTCTCCCTCCCCCCTCCCCGGTTCACGCAGCCTCCCATCGCACCACCGGCTTGGAGCGAAGCCTGCACGATTTTGGGGCTCGGTTCATCGGCTAACCCTATGAGCAAACCCTATCAGAGGCGTGGAGGGGGGAAACAATACACTATCACAGCCATACGCGGTTGTTTTGACAAGGGGGGAGGGGGTCTGCCCCAGTCCTCCAGTTTGTGCAATAATAGCAGTGGGTTATGAGCATGCCTGCAGGAGACCAGCGCACGATTCATATTCACATGAGCCGCAATCTCAGAGCACTCCCGATTCAATTACCGGGCCAATTACGCAGGAAGGTGGTGCAGGTGCTTCTCATTGTCTCTGCTTGCTGTCCACCGGCTGGACCAAGGCGATGTCATCCAAATGGCAGAGCACTCGGAAGGTCGGAGTCTGTGTCTTGTCCGTTTTAGTCTTACTCGTTTTCATACACTTTCTGCTCGTGCAGGTTTTGAGCCGTCAAATCAAACGCCCTTTTAAGCGCCCCCTTGCGGTCAGGCGTAAGGTTTAGCAAGCCCCATGAAGCTCAAAGGAGAACAGGCAGGACCTTGAAATGTTGCATCTGAGGCAGACCGTATTTCAAGGCTGAGGGAAGACGCAGACATTTTTTGTTCTACAGGATATCGAACTGGAGCAAGCATTTGTTTGAGAAGACATTAAAGACGGACAGGAATGTGCAGATCAGCATCGCTTCAGGGAATCCACGCAGAAGCCCCACTTACTGTATAAGATCCGAGAGTAAAAGAAAAATAAATCGTTTGTCTAAAAGGAAAAAAACAGAATAATGAAAATAAAAGCCCCAAGTCTAATGACTTAGCACGAGACATGAACGTACACATCCACTTAAAACACACGTACACTCATGCACATACTGTACAGGGTGTGCACACGTGCGTGTAACACGCACTGTCACGTAGACACACACCTTTGCTTTAGTTGTGCATGGCATTGACCTTTACTGTTACATGCAACACACAGAAATACTGAAGACAACTAAGATCTGGCAGAGGGGCTTCACAGTGACCACTGTGCTGACGCAGGACTGATCTGACTCTTACAACTGCATCCTCAATCAGCAGCCTCGTTTAACCCAAGCTGCACCAGGAAACCAGCACCACTGAGATTTGAACCAATTTATTAGGTTTATATATGTATATATATTCTGAAGAGGAGTTTGAGGATAGGCCATACTTAACAGCAAATCTTGCTTTGTCTTGCATCTTAAGTTGCACAAAAAGGACGACATTAACAGCAAGGAAAGAAAATGCCCTCGCCAGCCTATCGCTTTGACCTTACCCAATCCCTGCTCAGAATGATTGAGTCGCTGTTTTGTGAAAGATGCGGATGGAAGAAGAGAGTGTAAGTCGCAGGGAGGCAGCAACATGAGCCTTGCTGATCAATCCCCCCCAGTGGCTTACACATTGACTCCATGATACCTCGGTGACACAAACAGTCTCATTTCCATTCACACTGAAAACATTCTGCTGCAGTCAGCGTTGAGAAACCTGAAGAAGGGTATTCAATCACTTTTGAATTGCATAAGGCCCTTAAATACGTGTAATTATCGGCGGTGATTGCCAGGTGTATATACATACTATAGCTTGTTCAAGCTCGACCAATTCTATCCATCTCTTTATACGACTAGTCAAACATTTATTTATCTATTTATTTTACTTCCAACTGACCAAATTGTGTCGAGGTAGAATATGAGATAGTTTGAAAATCACCCTGCAACCAGTGGACAATCTGCTCTGCCTGTAGTCTGCAAACAGCACCCAGTACGCCCCACCCTTCCAAAACGGTGCAGGAGCCTCCTTTATGTGGCAAGGGGGTGGCTCGCTAAAACTGTGGAGAACTCAAACGGATGCAAGGAAACGATGACTATTAACCGTAAACCGTGTTTGTAGTCTGGCAAAGGTGTATTTTCCGAGCCTGTGGAGCAGCCACATCACAACTGGCACATCGCCTCAAGGGAGCCAACAACTCTCCCAGGGTCGATACCAGCTGTGGTACGCGCCTCTCACACAGGGTGGGAACGCGCTGAACACACGCCCCAATGATTTACCAGCCAGATGAGAAGAAACTACCAAAGATTAAAAATCCGAGCACACAAAATCCGCTTTCACATCCATTTGAAACGAAAACGGTCGTCGCGCCAAAAGCCGAAGTTTTCCGGCTGCTTGGCAACCTCTCACTAAACAAAAGTGCCTTGCGCACGTCAAAATTGACTCAAGTCTGAACATTTTGGGGTGATTTCAACAGTACAACAAACTGATGATTTTATCTTTAAGGGGCAACATGTATTGTTAATATGACTACACTAACCGCAGCAAGCTCTCGAGAGTAAGCGCTGCGCGTGTAAGCGCCTAAAGCGCACGACCTATCCAAAGCAGCCATGGCGCACACGGCGGACAGACGGCGGCGAGCGGGACTTACCTGCACGACACGGTGATCTCCACTTTGGTGGCAGGGATGTTCCCCGTTATAGGGTCGAAGTCACAGACCGTAGCCATAGCCTCCAGTTTGTCCATAACGTCCCCCTCCATGAGGGCGAGAGACGCGGGCCACTTCCCCGGTTCACGCAGCCGAAGCGTCTCTCGACGACTCGCAGCCCAAAATGAACGCAGAGGGCGGACGGTAATAAGAGGACACACGAGCAGGAGACGAGACGAGCGGGCGGCTCTGTGCAGAGTCGGCGGTCACATCTCCTAAGTCTTCTCCATTGGGCAAACAACAGCGGTGAAAGTTTAATGACAACCCGCAGTAACCGTATAATATGGGTCTGACGACAGGAGCGTAGCCAGGACGTGTGTGTGTGTGCGTGTGTGTGTGTGTGTGCGTGCGTGCGTGTGTGTGTGAGTATGTGTGTGCGTGTGTGTGTGTGTAAACTCTGCTGTTTTCAGACAAAGAATGATCTCTTCTGGCGGCGGGAGCACTTGAAAAGTAGAAGCTGTGAACTCCAACCCCCCCCCCCCCACCACACCACCCAACCCCCACCCCTCTGCATTCTTCCACATGCGGGGTGCGAGTGGCGTTCAGTGAAATGCATCGATTCATACAGATCTTTAATGTCAGTGCAAGTGATTTCTGTGCACCACTAGACAGCAACATCTATCCGGAAGTTGAGCTTTGAGCGCCATGTCGAGCTGAGGCGGCGAGTTGCTCCTATATGATCTATCTTTGAACATGTGCAGCCGCTTGTGTCGTTTCTTCAGCGTGGTCTCTTGCAGCGCACCGTTTAAACTGTTATGATTGCATGCGTGAGAGAAGATCTCGGCACGTTTGACCCGTCAATTACACCACACTTTCCTTCCAGAGGAGCCCTATAACTGGCTAACAAGCTGCTTGATGCACTTTCAGCAGTTGGACAGCTCCTCTGGTTTTTTCCCTCCATCGTTGGGGGGGCCGTCTCACAGAAGGGAAACGTGAACTCCTGCTCGGCTATTGTTGGGAAGACAAGTTTAACCAAAGTGGTGACATTCTGGCCGGTCCTCACGTCTTCAAGGGACTATTTTAGGGTTAGAGTTTGAGTTTAGGATTGGGGTTAGCGATTAGGATTAGGCTAAAGTCAGGGTTAGTCAATGACACAAATGTGTGTGGGGTTTTTTTCTCTTCTCTAATACCAAAAGCACTGGTTTGTAGTTGTTTTAAAGTGGCGCACTTTACAGAAAAATAGCCATAGCGCCTAACCCACGTCGAGATTTTCATTTCTGCCTCAACCAGGCAAACTGTTCTCTTGATATAACCTGCTGTGTGCGTGTGCGTGTGTGAGAGAGAGAGACTGAGTGCGCCTGCGCGTATGGTAATGTGTGTTTGTACTTGCATGTGTGAGCTGCCATCAGTCACGGCCACCCAAGGACCAGTAAATCTCTCGGGGATGGAGGCTGTGAGTGAGCGATGGTTTGCCATCTCGGCAGAGAGCACGAAGTGGCGCGTCTACCCGCTCACATAAAGCTTTTCTAAGCTATCACACGCAATCGCTACATTCCCTAAAATCCATCACCACATTTATCAGAGGGCCATCCACCAGCCATACCCCCCAAATGAAAATAAAAAGGAACCACCCTGAGTCACATACACATACGCATACATGTGTATATAGGCTTGCCTTCATATATTATTTGTTGTGCACACAGGAATACAGGGCACATACACGCCAAAACAACGCCTACATATGGGTCATACTGGGAGGCAGACACATACATATGCACACATACATTCCTGCAGTCATATTTACTCTTTCACACACGCACACGCACTCTCTTTCTCTCTCTCTCTCTCTTTCTCCTGGGTCTATAAGATCCACAGGCGATCCATCACACTCCAGGCATTAGTGGGCGGCAGGTATTGTGGGACGGGCCGTACACTATGGCAATGCACCACTTACAGTGCACCTGGGACCGGGATTGGATTGGGTGCCGAGGGAGGGAGTTTTCTGGACACACATCTTCAGCGCGCAGCTTCATCATTTGTCAAATACTCGGTAATTAGGCCCTGTGGTGCTCATCGGTTGGTTGAGTTTGACTTCCCTCAAGACCCCTCCCCTTTTTCCCACCCCATACTGTGAGGGAGCCTTAGTTCCCACCTGCAGCCAGTCCTCTCCCCATTGCTTTGGGTAAAAGTGTAATTACAGTGCCGTGCTTCGGGTCTCTGCAGGGAAACCGTATGCGCGAACAAAGGCACGACCTCATGCTGAAGCTGAGACCAGTTCAGCCTCACCAGGAGCAGCGGGGGGGGGGGGGGGCTGTCGACTGGCGCTCTCAGACCTCACGTGTCACATGTTTCTGCCAATCTGATGACTTGAGTAACATGAAGGTATACAGCATGTGCATGTACGTGCATGTGTGAGGTTGTAAGTGTACGTGTGCGTGTGTGTGTGTCTTTGGAAAGACATTGCCTCATTTGAAGCTCTAATCACAAGGACTAATAATTACAAGGGAAAGTTTTAAGAAGTTTGGTCTACTACGTTTCTGCTGTATGTGAAGGAAGGAACCTAACAGCAAGTAAACAAGGAAAATACACTACCCCACCTTTTGATACACGTATTTATTTTTAATTTTTCACTTGTCTTCACGGTTGTTTGTTTGTTTATTTCACTGTACTTGTAGCTAATTTTATTTGCCCCAGATTTGTTTCGTTGTTTTCTTCCGTTTGCTCTGTCGCTTTTTTTAATCGATTTACTGCAGTCTTGTGTGCCATTGCGTTTGTGTATACTGAAAAAGTTCATAAAAACTTTAATTGCAAAAAAGTGCGCGTCTTTTTTGTTGCCTGTGTTTCCGACGCCGATACTAAGAGTAAAGACTTGTAGAAAAAAAGGGCCTATCGTAATAAAACTCTAATATCTCCTCTGGCTATTTAATAAAGAGTCTCATGCATCTGCTCTCAAACAAGCAGCTTTTAAGACAAATGTGCCAATGAATAATAATGAGGTGCATACTTCAAGTGATTATAGTGTAACATTACGTACTTTCCAAGGGCAAATATACCAGATGTCAGTAGAAAGTTGCAGGTCGTTTTGCTGTTTCTAGTCGTTTGACCCACTGAATAAGTAAACAGCACAGTGGCTTGGTGACTGTCACTGTCGTCTCCCAGCCACAGAGGCTCCAGGTTATGACGGGTCTCTTCCAGATGCTCCTGTTTCCGCCCACGCTCCAAAGATGTCTTTTAGGTGAATAGAAGACTCTAAATTGCCAATGGGCGTGAATGATGGTGTGTTGATGGACTGGCGACCTCTCCAAAGAGTACCCCTGCCTTCTGCTCATTGCTTTACCCTGAACTGGGTTTAAGCAACAGAGGAACATGGATTGGTGCTTGCCGTACGAACAGAAACCGACTGCCGACCAGATCATCCATCTGTCTCCCTTACTAGTCTTAGAGACAGGGGAAACAGCCTGATTTTAGGACTGGATGGCCTGGTGGTGCTCATCCCCCTCCACGACCCTGGAGTAGGAACCACAGTGGTGTGACTAAACGAAGAATTTCTGCCAGGGATTTGTGGTAAATCCAGTCAGGACTTGCATGGTGGGTTTGGCATTGGTTTGGAGGCAGATGACACAGATGACATCGGCAGTGGCTCATTTTGGTCAGTGAGGAACAACTGTGTCTAATAAACCTCTGTGTGTGTGTGTGTGTGTGTGTGTGTGTGTGTGTGTGTGTGTGTGTGTATTCGGACGTGGGATAAAGCCTATGGGCACTATACCATGTTACATGACTGCTGTGCACCAAGCTGCAATTTAATCCTTCAGTACAATAGTGTTCGTCAAATAACGTTTGGTAGAGGAGCTCTTTATTTGGCACTAACGGGTTCAGAATGTCATGAGATGAATCCGAAGAGCCTCACCCACAACATAAGTCTGTATTGTGTAGATGCATCGCTCCATTTCTAACCCGAAGCATAAGGCTCGTCTTTAACTCGCGAGAAGTGAGTTATTATAGGAAGACAACAGTGGAAGCGCGAAGTGTTGGAGAGAAGTGCGGGAGGGAAAAAAAGGAGAAAACATTTAAAAAACAAAAGTCTATCGCCGCGCTAACTGACTTTTCGAGGATTGTGTATTTGTAACGGAAGGTGATTTCAGACACTTCGCCGAAGATTTTGCTGCCGTTAGTGCAAAAGTAAGCAGTTCTTTTTAGCGGATGTTATTTGGCGAGCGCCATTGCCCCGAAGGGTCACAGTGGGCAGACAGAATCGATTTAAAAGATTATGTTAGCCATTGATCCGTTTAGCTCTCAACAGTAGGGGAAATAGGGCGTAGGTTAAAAAATACTCACGTTTCCCCATTAAGTAACTATGCTCCGGCGCTTCTTATGTTGAGGTTTGGGTTAATTATAAAACCCATATAGAGTACCACATCGCTTCTCCATGTACCCGTCTGTAATTTTGTCAGAGGGTTTCAGTGGTCAACATGTCCATCTTTCACCCAGACACCAGGCAGCAGGCCCTCTGTCGGCACGGCTGTAGAGAAAATCACCGCAGTACACACTTAGCAACTCCAGAGATGCTGCTGTTTAACTCAAACTGTGTACTGACCTCTTGGACAGAAGGCGTGTGGTTTCCCAAAGGGAATTATTAAAGTAATCATTACCGTACGATAATGGAACCTCCTACGCTCACAAAAGTGCCTTTTAGTTCCACACAAAGTCTCTAATATAAAGCCTGTGAAGGAGCCGCTTATTGTTGATTTCTTCAGAGGATGGTTTCCTTCCCATTTCACGGCATAAATCAACACTTCCCCTGTGCTGAGCCAGAAACACATTTGTCATTCTCCATTTCAGCGGATCCTGTTAATTTGTCAGCATTGTACTATCTCTGGAGAGCAGGAAATAGTAGGCGCTAAATCCCTCCAGCGAGAGGATGCTCCAATCCTACGGTCCTACTGAGAACAGTCGTGCGTGGGACTATTACCACAAACAATGGTGCCTATAGCAATGTATGGAGTATAATCGATTGGGTGTCAATTGAGAAGCAATGTTTACTCCATTACGATGTGCCACTCCATTGCATTACCCAGACGATAAACATTCAGAGAGCTTTATCCACCGCAAGCTAGATTGATTCATCAGGCGTGCAGGGAAGGTTGATTCTGGCTCATTCATCTTGCACATGACAGAGGACTGACAGGGTGTGACCACCACGCAAAGTGTGATGCAGCCATCAGGAGAGGAAAAAAGGGCATCCTTGTGCATGCTTTTGTTGGTGTGTGTGTGTGTGTGTGTGTGTGTGTGTGTGTGTGTGTGTGTGTGTGTGTGTGTGTGTGTGTGTGTGTCCTCATCAGTGTTTGTAAAATAGGGACTCGCATATTTTACTGGATGAGCAGTGGGAAATGTGATGTCAGCAGCCCCCCTGCCACTGTCACTAAAACAATGAAGCGTGTCCATCTTCAGGAGTGGCAACAGAAAATGGCCACTTAATGTGGTAAGGCACTGCTTCTTTCATATCAGGGACTTCATTATCTTGAAAAAATGATTCACACTTGATAAACTGAAGGCATTTTCTCATGTATCGCTTATGACTTCTGTTGAAATCTTGCTGCAGAACCCATGTGAAGACATGGATTTTTGTAGACTTGTACAGTGTACTGACATCTGTGAGATCGCATCCCTTTACTATATTTTGAATTCCAGTTACATCACATTGCTTTGAAAACCTCAGCTTCAGAGTTGGTTTTCCAAGGTTATGTCTTTAAATGCCATACACATACAATGGGAGTGACTGAGTGATTCATTCTAACCCTTTTTCTTAAGAAAAAAAAAGATTATTGAAAGCTGTCGTGCACGCTGGAATCATCAGCTTTCGACATTTCCAAGTTCTCATTGTGCATATTAGAAAGAAATGCTTGCACATCGCACATTTTAATAATAGAAAAACAATACTGGAGGCATCTCTCATATCCTCAGACAGATCTGTTGGTTAGCCTTATGTGACAGCAGAGAGAACCCAGTTGTGAGGCAGGCTGGTGGTGACAGACGTGTGATTGGCCCAGTAATGACAGGCCTATTCCCACCACACTGTGAAGCCCCAGGAAACAGGTGCCAAAAAGCAGGAGCCAGGAGTAAGCAGAAGAAGCCTCAACTTTGAACTCAGCTACACTGCTGCAGCCTGCAGCAGTGTAGCTGAGTTCCCAGGCTTTCGATGAATAATCAAACAAGACAAAAGTTGCAACTCGAAATATTTAGTTATTGTCAAAAAAACACAAAATAGTGCACTTTCACTATATCGGGCTCAATACAGTTCAAATACAAAATTAAAGTAGGTACCTTTTTCAATATTCCAAATCAAACACATTAAACATTAACCAAACTAAAGCCGGCATCTATCAAACTAATAAAGAGGTCCTCGAAAACCCACCCTGGTTGCAGGCCTGATTTCACGTGTCCAACCGATGTTATCTTCACTCTTGCGAGCTAAACGGACAAACGTACCCACTCAGTTCAGGAGAATGGCAGTTCCAGGATGTTGAGGAAATGGCGGTGTGTGCGAATGGTCCAGGCGCGGGTGAAAAGGAGGCGAAAGGCTTGCTGCTGGTGACTTGTCCCAACGTGAGAATCCCACGTAGCCAGAGGAAGTTTGAGCCAACCCTGGTGGCTCAAACCCCATCTGGGGTGTCTGATCCCGCCCGAGTCTTCTTTTAATAGCTGCGTTATGTTCACCAAACTAGCAAACAAGGGTACTACGTCAGCTAGCTTAGCTAACTAGCTGGCTAACGACAGTCACGGTGAACTGGAGAATGACGCAGTAACATCTAACCAACGTTCACTTTACATACTTTGCAATACTTACCACCTGAGGGCAGTAGCCACAAACGTACCTACCTGTAAGCTATACCAGTATTGTCTTTAGTAGTCTGGGATTCCGACAGAAGACACCACATGATACTTGATGCACATGTTAGCTGAGTTCTCACAGTACCTTAATAAATAGTTGTAATTGTTCAACCCAAGTTTGTTCATTTATAATCAGAAACATTACATGGTACCAGGAGTGGTCCAGAGACAGCCATCATAGAAAGTTTGAGGCCGCCTGATGCTGTGAATTGGACTGAAAATGTGGACTACGAGTGGCGGACGTTCAAACCGCGATTCATGCTGTACCTGCAAGCCCTCGGACAGGATGACACACCGGACGCACGGAAGATTTCGCTGCTACTTACCGTCGCGGGACCTCAAGCATTGGAGGTATACAACACGTTTGTTTACCCCGACGCAGCTGATAAGGACACGTTCGTCAAAGTTGTCAACAAGTTTGATGAACATTATTCGCCAAAGAAAAACGAGACATTCGAACGGTACGTGTTTCGCATGCGCACGCAGCAAAATGGTGAGAGCGTTGACTTTTTTTTTTTTTGACGGACTGGAAATTGAAAGCTAAGACGTGCAATTTTGGAGAGCTGCATGATTCAATGATCCTCCGGGATCAATTAGTGTTTGGCATTAATGACAAGAAAGTGATAGAGAGATTACTACGAGAAACGGACCTTACCTTAGCTGGAGCTGTGAGGATATGCCATGCTAGTGAGGTGGCCCTGCAACATGCTAGAACGTTCGGTGGTGGCGCGAAGGAAAGTGAAAACGACAGCGCAGCGATAGTCACTGTGCCTGCACGGGCACAGAAACAGAAAACATAATGGCAGTCGAAACAGCAAAATGGCTTAGTCTTTTAATTGTACAAGATGTGGCACTCGACATGCACCAAAACAATGCCCAGCTTATGGCAAAGTCTGTAATAAATGTAAAGGAGAGAATCACTACTAAACGATGCTTTTCCAAGGGGAAACAACGCCGAGGTGATCGTGTGCGTGCAGTGGAAGAAACTGATCTCTGTGATTCATTCTTCGTGGGAATGGTAGCGCAGGAAGATGTCACGCCTAAAGCGACCGAACAGTCAAGTGTGAACAGAGTTGAGCAGGACAAGTGGACTGTTCTATTGCATATAAACGGAGCTGTCATTCCTCTCAAGCTGGACACAAGAGCAAAGGCTAACTTGATGAATGAGCTCGACGTCAAAGCCATGAAGGTAAAGCCACGCATTCATCCAAATTCTATTCCACTCAAAGCCTACAATGGACAACTCATCAACACCAAAGGCACATGCAGACTCAAGGTGAGAGTTAAAGGAAAAGAACAAAACCTCATGTTTGTAGTAGTTCCAGAAGGACACGACTCACTGCTAGGTGACCAGGCATGTGAAAATCTAGGTTTAGTCAAGAGGGTGTACCACATCAATGTCAGTGCACAGAACAGCATAGCGTCAATAGTGGACCAGTATCCAGACAGCTTCAAAGGGTTTGGTGTCTTACCATTCACCTACAAGATACAGCTAAAAGATGATGCACAGCCAGTCGTCCATGCTCCCAGGCGGGTTCCAGCACCTCTACGAGACAAGCTGAAACAAGAACTTGACCGAATGACGTCACTGGGAGTCATAAAAAAGGCGGAGGAGCCCACAGAGTGGGTGAATTCGATGGTGTGTGTCAAGAAACAGAACGGCGACCTACGTGTGTGCATGGATCTGAAAGACCTGAATGCCAACATAAAAAGGGAACATTACCAAATTCCAACCAGAGAGGAAATAACAAGTGAGATGGCTGGTGCGAAGTTCTTCAGCAAGCTGGATGCATCCCACTGCTTTTGGCAGATAAAACTACCTGAGTTTAGCACAAAGTACTGTACATTCAATACACCGTTTGGCCATTACTCTTTCCAAAGGCTGCCTTTTGGAATCTCCTCTGCTCCTGAAGTGTTCCACAGGACCATGGAGCACATCATAGAAGGTATTGATGGGGTACATGTGTATGTGGATGACATCATGCTATCGGGATCCACACTGGAGCAGCTCAATGAGAGGTTCATCAAAGTGCTACAAAGCATCCAGAAGTATGGACTAAAGCTGAACAGAGCAAAACGTCAGTTTGGTGTGAACAAAATTTCCTTTCTGGGAGACAAGCTGTCAGAAACAGGTGTGGAGCCAGACAAGAGCAAGGTGACAGCAATACTGGAGATATCCAGGCCCGAGGATAAAAAAAAAAAAGATGTGTTGAGAGTGCTGGGAATGTTCAATTTCATCAGCAAATTCATACTAAACCTGTCCTCAAAAACTGTGCACCAGAGAGAGCTGTTGCACGACAGAACTGAGTTCAAGTGGACTGAGGATCATGAAAAGGAATGGACACGACTGAAAACCACTCTCACAAGAGAACCAGTGCTGACGTTCTTTGACCCATCCAAAAAGATAAAGATATCCATTGATGCATCGAAAAATGGGATTGGAGCGGTGTTACTACAGGCTGATGGAGAACAATGGAGGCCAGTCGCCTACGCGTCAAGAACAATGTCCATGGCTGAATGTCGCTATGCACAAATTGAAAAGGAGTATTTGGGACTGGTATATGGCTTTGAGAAATTCCACAGTTATGTCTATAGCTTACCAACATTCATGGGAGAGACAGACCACAAGCTGTTAATAGCCATCATTAAGAAAAACCTCAGCGAGATGTCACTGCGAATTCAAAGACTGATGATGAAGCTACAACGCTATGATTTTGACCTGATCTACACACCGGGTAAGCAAATTGTGCTCGCTGATGCTCTGTCCAGGGCGACGACACAGAGTGAAACACGCAGCGGGAGCTCCACAGAGATGGATGTGACTCCCCACGTGAACCTGATTACTGAATCACTACCCGTGTCTGACATGAAATCCAAGCAGATTGCAGCTGAAACAGAAAAGGACACAGGCCTACAGAAAGTCATCAAGAATCTGAATGAGGGTTGGCCTAGAGGTGAATGTCAACAGTATTACAACTTCAGAGCTGAGCCGAGCGTCGTCAACGGGCCAGAAAAAAACAGAATTGTCATTCCTCAGTCACTGAGACCAGAGATGCTGAAAAGGCTGCACGAGGGGCACCTCGGTATGAAAAATGCAAGAGAAGGGCCAGAACAGCTGTTTATTGGCCAGGAATCAATGCAGACATCAATAGGCTGGTCTCAAGCTGTGAGAGACAAAAAGCAAACTATGACAAGTCATCGAGAAGCTTAGTGCCACTGTCAGAAGTATCACGCAAAACAGCCAAAAGAGCCAATGGCAATCACAGACCTACCAGATGAGCCGTGGCAGAAAGTTGGGACTGACCTGTTCCACCTGGATGGAAAGAACTACCTGCTGGTGATCAACTACCTGTCAAATTATCCAGAGGAGTTCACATAGTCAAACAGCTGCTCAAGAAAACACAAGACAGCCGCTCAGATCCATATCTAGCTCTGTTGAGTTACTGAGCTTCGCCGCTTGAACATGGCAAGTCTTCTACTGAGATTCTGATGGGACGTAGGCTACGCACCATGGTTCCCTGCACTGAAGAGCAAAAGAAGCACAAAGAAGTGAAACAGAAACAAAAGCATCTGCAAAAGAGACAAAAAGCAAACTATGACAAGTCATCGAGAAGCTTAGTGCCACTGTCAGAAGTATCACGCAAAACAGCCAAAAGAGCCAATGGCAATCACAGACCTACCAGATGAGCCGTGGCAGAAAGTTGGGACTGACCTGTTCCACCTGGATCGAAAGAACTACCTGCTGGTGATCAACTACCTGTCAAATTATCCAGAGATGGCGCTGCTTCCCAGCATGTCTGCTACTTGTGTGGTTAGACACATGAAGTCAATATTTGCAAGACATGGAATCCCACACATCGTCTACAGTGACAATGGACCATGCTACAGCAGCAAAGAGTTCTAGGACTTCGCCAAAGAGTATGACTTTCGACATGTGACCTCAAGCCCCCTGTATGCCCAGTCAAATGGTAAAGCAGAAAAAGGAGTTCACATAATCAAACAGCTGCTCAAGAAAACACAAGACAGCCGCTCAGATCCATATCTAGCTCTGTTGAGTTACTGAGCTTCGCCGCTTGAACATGGCAAGTCTTCTACTGAGATTCTGATGGGATGTAGGCTACGCACCATGGTTCCCTGCACTGAAGAGCAAAAGAAGCACAAAGAAGTGAAACAGAAACAAAAGCATCTGCAAAAGAGACAAAAAGCAAACTATGACAAGTCATCGAGAAGCTTAGTGCCACTGGCAAGACATGACAGTGAGACTCGAAAATTCCAACAACTGGAATAAGAAAGCCACTGTTCTGGAGGAAGTAAGTCCAAGATCCTACAGTCAGAACAGAGGTTTGTAAATCCTGAGGCGGAATCGAAGCAGCTTGCTGAAAACACAAGAGACACTGAAAGAACAAACAAATGAAGACGATCCAACCTGCACCGCATCCGCTGAACCGCCAGCTGAGCAGAGACACACATATCACCTGCACACTCACCTGTGCTGAGAAGATCCACACGCAAGGTCAAAGCACCTGACCGGTTGAATCTATAAGTGTTGTAAAACAAAAAACAAACAAAAAAACTGAGCTGTATCCTTGTGAGTTGTCTTGAAAGACTGAAATCAAACATGAACACTTAGTAAAAGGAACCTGGTTATGTTGCTAAATATATATATATATATATATATATATAGTGTGTGTGTGTGTACATACACACAGGGTGTTGTGATGCGTCTAGTGCAGCAGTGTGTAGTTGGAGGGAAGGTGCATGTGTTCTTCCAACCCGCTTGTGTCCTTCCTGCCCTTAGCTTGCTGCCGCTGGCTAGCCTTTGTGGCAAATAGGGAAGCATGCTAGCGTGTAAGCCTTCCCTTGCCAGTACATAGCCTCTCCTTCACCAAGACTCCTGCCAGGCCTCCCCATGGCCACACGTGGTAACTGGGGTCTTGCGGCCCCAGGCTAACTTGGCAGGGGATCTCGGAGCAGCAGTGGGCCCCAGAGATATGGTGTGCAGGCCCACCCTGGTGGACACGCCCTGGCACCTATCAACCACTGCCCCGCTGCCTTGTGGGTGAGTCTGGAAGACATAAGGCTAAGGGCGCTTACCCCAACAGAAAAGCAAGCTGTGGAGGCACGCTTCGAGGCGGTTTCCGAAAAACTGGATTTCCGGCAGCCCCCTGCAGTTGTGTGGAGGTGCCGGTCGTCTAGGGATCCCCCTTGGCATCGGAACCATCTCCTCTACAATCAAGTCATGTGGCGTTGGGAGAAGCGCACCCCCCATGCCACTTTAAAAACCATCTCTGCGCAGGTATCTTCTGCTATCTGAGTCCTCAAAGGACCCACAAATAGAAGAAGATGGTCATCATCGGGCACGATGGACAACCAGCAAGCAAGCGAATATATATATATATATATATATATATATATGCTTGTTTATGCTGTTGAAAAAATAGATATATATGTTTGTGTATGCTGTTGAAAAAAAATGTTCATGCTTGTGGATGACAAGAATGTTTTTATTAGTTTGAAGTTGCTACTAAGGCTAGATGAATAGTTTGTTTGTGTAAAGCTACATCTAAAGGAAAGGGGTGTGGTGATAGGAGTTAATACTAATATACTTACCAATACTTACCACCTGAGGACAGTGGCCACAAACGTACCTACCTGTAAGCTATACCAGTATTGTCTTTAGTAGTCTGCAGGATTCCGGCAGAAGACACCACACGCACATGATACTTGATGCACATGTTAGTTAAGTTGTCACAATACCTTAATAAATAGTTGTAATTGTTGAACCCAAGTTTCTTCATTTATAATAAGAAACATTCTTATCTTCACAACCGCTTGCCCCTCCCTTCGCCGTGACCCTTCCCCCTTACTCCTGATTGGCCTTACGTACAACAGGTAAGTATAATAAGAAAGGCTCGAGCATCCCCGCGACCCTGAGAGCTAGAATAGCCTACCAACAGGTCATGTGACATACACCTGACATAAACAGAAAGAAAAAAAATGAGTAGACACTTAGAATGACAATTAATAAATCGATCAATGCAAACCATAATCACCAAGAAAAGACAGAGTTAATCACCAAGCACACATATATCAAAAATAGGGCATAACATGATGATATTGTGGCCAATAACATCATTTGGCCCAAATTCGCCATTTGAAGACTAAACACAGGCATTTTGAGGATCCGTCATTGCAAATCCATAGTAAAAGCAATGTAAAATGCACGTATTTTGGTAGTATAGAATCACATTTGAAGAGGAAACTGGTAAGAGCATGGCAAAGGCTCCACTGAGGCTCAAGAGACAAAGCCAAAGGAAGTTATTTTCACTCAAATAATGATTGGGGTTTTTTTCCGTCTCGGGTGAAGACAATTTAATTTACCGCTATGTTTTGAGCTTCAGCAACTCCATTTCAGTAATACTTGAGTTAAATCTGAAACATCGGGAACAAACTACAAAGGATTACTTTTCTAGAGAGATTGTGATTGTGCGTATTTCCAAAAGAAGAGAGCTACAGACATTTATAGTTGGGGATATGCCGGGGTTTTGTTTTTGTTTTTTTGTTGTTGTTTTTTTTTGGCCTCAGAAATCAAGGAACATTTTAACGTCGGGGAAAACCATGCCCATAAAGCAAGATCGTGTTTCAGTGTCCAACCCTAGAGAGAATGCAGACCGGGTGAGGGCACTGAACGTAATTACATGATGAGAGACCAGAGAAGCATCCAAATAAAGACTCATGACTCTGCAGCAGTCCCCCTGGTAGCTTGGTCATTTCCAAGAATTTGCAAAATAAAATTTGATTAAGGGGATTGCTTACATTTTCGAGTCAAAAAAATAAACAAGGAAGAAGTCACACTGTTAATCTTGTGTTTCAAATGTGTCTATTAGCAAACACTGGTTTCCTTCAGCCGTCTCTATGTTCAGTATACCAGGACTTGTCCTAGGGAGAATTAAGCTCCTATATGCCAAAGGGTCAAACAGCCAAAATTGGCATCTAGCCTCTATCATCTCCTTCATGGTGTGCATCTGTTTTGAATTCAGTTTGCCAAACGAGTAGAATGACTAAACGATTAATTCAATTACTTCATTTAAATGCCAAGCTGAAACCAACAGTAATTAATTCCAAGTGAAGTCATTTGCCTCAGCTGAATAGGAGCGAGCTCCTGATGAATACCAAATACCCATAAACTTATTGGAGGGATGATCGCGAAAGCCGAGGCCTTTCACCTCGACGTATGCCTCGTGAGGGTGTCTCTGAATGGTGTGGCATAGCGACACATCTTCTTGCTTCGCCTCACAAGCAGCCGATCATGCACGAGCAGCCTGACCTAGATCCGACATCCCTATACTCACATCACATCTACATATTCATCACTCCCTCTTCATCAGGGCACGGCCCCTAGAGCTGAAGAGAAAACTCCCTAATTAGTTTCTATCATCTCATGGCAACTCATTGTGCTGCTCTTGTCTTTTCTGATTTTTTTTTTGGTCACTGTCTACACTGCTATTGCTGTAGCTGTGTCAGGCTGTCTGAAATGACAAAGCTGCCTTTGTTGTGGCCAAACGTAGATTAAGGGCTGCAATGTTTTACTCTTACATGACTTTACTGCTACTGTCACATCAAGGTTTTCTAAATCTTTTTTTTTTCAATTTCCCCCTTTTCTCCCCCAATTATCCCATTCTTCCCGAGCCGTCCCGGGCGCTGCTCCACCCCCTCTGCCAATCCGGGGAGGGCCACGGACTACCACATGCCTTCTCCAATACATGTGGAGTCGTCAGCCACTTTTCACCTGACAGTGAGGAGTTTCGCCAGGGGGACGTAGCGTGTGGGAGGATCATGCTATCCCCCCCCGAACAGGCGCCCTGACCGACCAGAGGAGGCGCTAGTACATACCCACATCCGGCTTCCCACCCACAGACACGGCCAATAGGGACGCCTGACCAAGCCAGAGGTAACACAGGGATTTGAACCAGTGATTTCCGTGTTGGTAGGCAACGAAATAGACCGTTACGTTACCCGGACTCCCAGTTTTTCTAAATTTAACACAATCTCAAAGATCAGAGAGACAAACATTTTTAAAACAAAAATTATCACTTGTACACAGACTATAACTGAACTGTCCATTATGCAATTTGAGCGTGTGAGGTGTGTCTGCATAGAAGTCTGGCTTAGATATCAAAGGAATGATTGGGAGACTGAACGACTCCTGAAATTTGACTTTGAAACAGTTTAATCAGCAGTTGAGAAACTGCAGTGCGCTAACATAAAAAAGCTAAAGGGCAGCTGACCCTGGTGCACTTGAAATGACACACTGGCATTCCAGAAGGTTATTTGCATTAATTGATTGCATATTGTTGTTGCTTACAATTATAGTAAGAAATGTATCCAGCTGACAAGCCAGTGGCTTGTGATCGTCATACTGAGTTAGCGTTATCCTTACTCCCAATGATTTGTATGCACACTCATGGAAATGGTTTGCTGAAGACCTCAACTCTAATGGGCTGTCATCCAAAATCCATCCATAGTCCAGACTGTCTGTGTCTATCTACAATACACAGAGTGACTGAAAACAATGTGATTGCACGCTGCACTGACAGCTAATTTGAATAAATTCCAACAAATTGCAACCAGATTACTTATGTCATAATAAATGGTCAACCTGCGGTTTCTGTGGTGATTGAGTCAGAAACATCCAAAATGACTGGTTGTCTTCTCTGTGAGGAAAACCGTCATGCTGTACCAACATTGAATGGCAGGTTTTTGTGCAGTGTCCGGGAATGAGGTCAAACAGTAGCTCATCAATATGAAAGAAATCATCAAGGAATAAATGAAGTACCATGTCGACCCACTTTGTAATCCTCTGCACAACAAGTCAGACTCGGGCTTCAACCAATTCATAATTCAAAATGTCAACCTCTTGGTGGGTAGATGGTGTTTGAGAACATGCAGATCCATCAAAAAATGTTGATGTCTAAAAGCCAAGCACTCCCAGAGAGAATCTTAAAAACCAGACAGCTCGTAAATCCACAAAAGAAATTTAATTTGACTGAAGTAGTGGCAAGAAGGTGAGAAATAATTTCTCAACCGTTAATAAGCTTCAAATACATTTTGTGTTGGGCCATCTTTCTAGAACAATAACAGACAGCACTAATCATTTTCCACCAAGATCTCACTTTGTGTTGATTCAGGCTACACTGATTTATACACTTGATAGAAATACTTTACTCGGAAACGTTATTATGAATATTACTAAGACTTGAGTGGAATCCAACCTTTGGGGAGAAAAGATCATGTTTAACTGGGTTTTTACTGGTCCATCATGGCTGCAAGTCCCTGTCCCAGTGCTGTACCAGCAATGCCAAGGAAATAAAAGACAGTTCTCTCCTACTCTTGACCAAAGCTTGCTTTCATGGTGGGAGGGAGGGACTTTCATCATGCTGTTTCCTCCAAGCTATATCCATGCAAATCATTATATTTATCCCCTGTGCACCCTGTACAATTTGGATGGAAATGAATACAGAGCCAGTAATGCGGGAACATTGGCACATAAAAACCCACAGCAAGTAAAGTGCACCATCAATGGTTTGCAGAGGACAAATGGTGGGATTCTGCCCACACATACACATTAGAATCAGGTGCAGGGAAGCACCACTGAGACACAGCTGTAGATGAGGGCTACCATTAAGCCACATATTGCCAAATATGATCAGCCATCATCCTGCTGCTAGGTCAAGAAATATAGCTTTCCATACCTTGCTATAGGTGCATACCACTGGGATGCTGTGTAATGCAATCCTGAATGGGGGCACAACTTTTTGTTCTCTTCAGTGCTTTCTGATGGGATATAGCATGAACACCTGTCTCTGGAGTGCAACTATATATGTTTGACAGAATGATTCATGTGAGTCCAAACCCTGGGCAGTATTGCACCCATGCGGTGCTCATATCTAGATAATGAGAGGGCCTGCTCACCAGCTGAAGCATCCCCACTGTCTGTGCACATGCCCGCTGGTAGAACCGTCGCAGTGAAAGGGCGCTCCAAGCAACATTTCCCATTATGGTTTTCCTCATTACAGCGCCAGCATGAAGTTAGGATTTGATGGGCATCCATAATGCCCACAAGGGCCCTGGGATGTCATCACTGGCTAAAAACCCATCAGTAGTTATCTCTGCCAGTGGCATAGGCCTGTTGCAGTGTCATTAACAGCGGTAGTTTTTAACCCCTCAAGCTGTCTCTCAAGACCCCCACCGCCAAAAACTGCCATAGGCAGTTTCCATAGCGAAGACAGCGCTCCCTTGCTTTAAGTATATCCAACAATCAAATTGGTATCAATCAGATCAATCAATTCAAAAGGCAATGCAGCTTGTGTGTGTGTGTGTGTGTGTGTGTGTGTGTGTGTGTGTGTGTGTGTGTGTGTGTGTGTGTGTGTGTGTGTGTGTGTGTGTGTGTTCTTGTACTTCTATCTGTATGAAGACCAATTTTAGTTTTTAACCATCAGAGTGAGGACATTTTTGCCAGCCTGCATTTCTTTGTCTATTTTAGGGTCAGAACTTGTACTTCTATCATTGTATTCACAAAGATAGAAGTACAAGAATGTGTATGTGTGTGTGTGTGTGTGTGTTTTGGGGGGCGAGGGTTCTACTTACAGACCTTACCATGAGACCTTCAGCCACCAATGTGCACTCACAAGTTCACACTTTTTCTTCACACGTTAACCCAAGAGGCGGATAGATTCATGAGCAGCGCTGCTGCAATCAGTACCCTCAGACTTCATCAGCCTTTCACCTTCTCTTACGCGGTGATCCCTTTTTGCTTTAAAAAGTAAAGTTTTGGGTTTACATGATAAAGAGACAATATTCTGTATATCCATCGTGTTTTATAAATAACAGCCAATTTGGGTGAAAATAGATATCCAACACTAAAACAGATAAATAACCACTGTGACACAGGTGAGGAAGACAAATACTACAAGGAAGGATGGTTTGGGCCTTCAAGTTAACTTTATCAGATTACCAGCAATGCTGTCCAGCATCTAGCAACAGGTGACAAATTGTCTCCTGTGTCCTCTGGGGCTAAAAGAGGAGTAATGAACAGCTTAAACACATGGTGTTGGTGTGTAGTCATTGAAAGCCATGCTTATTTCTCTGTGCTCCATGCCTCTTGCCCCTTCGTCATGGCAATGACTGAACTCAGAAGGCTTGCACAAAGCAGGAGTCCTAAGAAAAGTGGTCACCAGCTGAGAGAAAAGGTGTTAACTTTCAATGTTATTTGCTCTTCCTTTTATATTAAAGCACATTTGCACAGCTGAAAGGACAGCTTCTTCAGGGGTGCTGCAGTCTGCGAAGAGCTTTGAAGCTTGATCAAACCCCCCGGCATTCAGGTTTCACTCCAGGTTTACTAGCAGGTGTCATCACCTCGTCGTCAATCATTTGTTTTAACAGTCTCTGATGTGTTTTCTTCTACACTGCACATTTTGGTGTGGGTCTGTGTGTGTGTGTGTGTGTGTGTGTGTGTGTGTGTGTGTGTGTGTGTGTGTGTGTGTGTGTGTGAGCAGTGCACGTGCATATGAGCATGTGTGTGTGAGAGAGCAAGAGAGAGCGAGAGAGACGGAGGGAGAGACTTAAGGCCTTTGAAAAGCCATTGTGTGAATGACAAGTGGAGCAACAGCCAAGTGTAGAATGGGCTGAATACGCTTTAAGAATTCTTCACAATCCAATTAACAGCAGAATTTCCTCACAGCTGTGACCACATCGCTTCCTCAATTTTCATTGTCAGAGGAAAATCCCACTCCCCGTTACTTTGTCTACAAGGTTATATAACCATCACATCACACTCACACTCACACTCTCTCTCTCTCTCTCTCTCTCTCTCTCTCTCTCTCTCTCTCTCTCTCTCTCTCTCTCTCTCTCTCTCTCTCTCTCTCTCTCTCTCTCTCTCTCTCTCAATTCAATTCAATTCAATATGTGCTTTATTGGCATGACATACATTTGTGTACATATTGCCAAAGCATGTAAAACAACAACACAATACAACAATGATTATAATAATAACAAAAACAACAATGATTATAATAATAACAGCAACAACAACAATGATTATGATATTAAATAACAATAGTAGCAATAGGTGCCGTCATCCACTATCTCTCAGGTTGTGGCAAGATAATATAAATCTTGCTGCAATGTTCGCCGCTGGCCCCCCTCCCAGGACCACCCGCAGCTTACCTGCGTCGTCCATTTCCTGGTACTCTGGAATCACATGTTCCAGTTCCTTGACAAAAGCCCGGCGCTGTTTTTCAAATCTGTCACATTTAAGGAGGAAGTGCACCTCTGTCTCCACCTCATCTGTCATGCACTGACCACATGATCGTTGCTCTTTTGGCAACCACGTCTTTTTGTGTCTCCCCTTTTCAATGGCGAGACTGTGGTCACTGAGCCTGTATTTGGTGAGGATCTGTCGCTGCTTCCTGTCTCTGACAGTTAAGAGGTATTCTTCCAAATCATAGTTTGTTTTTAGGGCCCGATAGACTTCTAGTTTGTTTTGAGTTTTGATTTCAGCGTTCCAATGTTTCAGATAATTGTTCTTGCTTTGTTTTATAGCCTGATTTATCGTAAACTTTGTTTGGGATGCAGTGCTGGCCTGAGGTTGGTTGGTCTTAGTATTTATTACAGGGTTAATGAGTCTCAGAGCCAGCTGCTTCAGGGGACTCTTTTCGGGGTTCAGTTCTTGGGTTTTCAGAGCTTTAAAGTGCAGTGTATTTGTTGGGCTTGTATTTAAGTGCATCCAGAAATTTAGAGATCTTTTTTGTACATTTATCAATAATGGAAACCGGCCTAATTCTGCCCTACATGCGTTGTTTGGTGTTTTCCTTTGTATTTTCAGAATCATTCTACAGAATTCAGCATGTAGGGTTTCTGCTGGATGCTTGTCCCATCTAGTGTAGCTGGAAAGACTGAGTGGACCCCATACCTCACTTCCATATAGTGCAATGGGCAGAATTACACTATCAAACAGTTTGCACCAGATGGAGATTGGTATATCAATGTTAAAGAATTTATTTTTAATTGCATATAGAGCTCTGCGAGCTTTTTGTTTTAGGTTATTCACTGCCCTACTGAAACTCCCTGATGCTGTAATAATTAGACCCAGGTAAGTATACTGCATCGTATGCTCTAAGGTGATGCTACCTAGAGTCAACTGGTATCTATTTTCCTGACATCTGGGCTTCTTCTGGAAGATCATTACTTTTGTCTTTTTTGGATTTATTGCCAGGGCCCAGTGCTGGCAATAGTCCTCAAGCAGGTCTAGTAGTTGTTGCAGCCCATCTGCGGTTGGTGACAACAAAACTAGATCATCTGCATAAAGCAAAAATTTCACTTCCATGTCATACAGGGGGAGACCTGGGGCTGCAGACTGTTCCAGCTGCACCGCCAGTTCATTAATATATATATTAAACAGTGTCGGGCTAAGTCCACAGCCCTGTCTCACCCCTCTATTCTGAGTGAAGAACTCAGTGTGTTTGTCTCCAATCTTAACTGCACATTTGTTGTCCGAATACATTGACTTTATTATGTCATACACTTTACCCCCTACACCACTTTGTAAGAGTTTATAGTATAGTCCTTCATGCCAAATAGAGTCGAAAGCTTTTTTGAAGTCAATAAAACAAGCAAATATTTTTCCATTTTTGGTTTGATTCACATTTTCATTTATGAAGGTGTGTAGGGTGTAAATATGGTCCGTAGTCCGGTGATTTGGGAGGAAGCCAATTTGACCTTTGCTCAGGACATTGTGTTCGTTAAGGAGGGTTAGAATTCGATTGTTCAAAATGCTATTAAACACCTTCCCCAGACTACTGCTCACACAAATGCCTCTGAAATTATTAGGATCCAATTTGTCTCCATTTTTATGAATAGGAGTTATAAGCCCTTTGCTCCAGATGTCAGGAAAAAATCCCGAACTTAGAACAATGTTGAACAATTTGAGTACTGCCCTTTGCAGCTCAGGTGTGCTGTTTTTAAGCATCTCGCTTCTGATGCTGTCAAGGCCACAAGCTTTATTGGGTTTTAAGGATTTGAGCTTCTGTGCTAATTCTTCTTGTGTTATTGGAAAATCCAGTGGGTTTTGGTTGTCTTTTATAGTGCATTCGAGCAACCGTAATTTTTGTTTGATCAGATTGTAATTGGAATTTGAGTGTTCTTGTTGGATTTCCGAATAGATATGTTCAAAATGACTTTTCCAAATTTCTCCATTTTGGATAGGCAGGTCTTGTGGTTTTGTAGCGCTCAAATTATTCCACATTTCCCAGAATTGGTTTTGATTCAGGGAATGTTCTATTTCCTGTAGGGTTCTATCTACATGGCTTTGTTTTTTCATTCTTAATGTATGTTTATATAGTTTTAATGTTTCGCTATATTTCTTTCTTATATCCATATCTTGAGGTTGGTAGTGTTTCAGGTTTGACAATTTACGCAGTTCTTTTCTTATATTTTTACAATCGTTGTCAAACCATTTTTCATTTTCAGATTGTTTCTTTTTTCTGTTGTGGGTCCTTGGTAGGACCATGTTTGCTGCCGTCTGAAAGATACAATTGATTTCATTGACAGCTTGGTTGGTATTGTGCTTATTAGTTTCAAACGGTTTGTTAATGAAGTTAGTAATCATATTAAGTAATTTTGATGAATTCAGGATATTGATAAATTTTTCTGCACTGTCTGGAGCCCATCTGTAGGTCTTATTAATTTTGAACAGCTTGCTGGGCTCCTCTATAGGCATTTGAGTCAGGTTAATAGTTTTGAAGAAAATCATAATTTGGTTATGGTCAGAAAGAGGAGTTTGTTGTCTGACAGTGAATGCGTTGAAGGAGGTGGGGTCCATGTCAGTTATTGCATAGTCAACTACACTAGCTCCAAGACCTGAACAACATGTGAACCTTCCCAAAGAGTCTCCTCTGATCCTACCATTAAGTGTGTACAGGCCAGAAGCGCGACAGAGGTGCACTAGCTCCTTACCAGCCTTGTTCACAGTACAGTCGAGGGAGCTCCTTTTAATGAGGCTTGGTGAGAGGTACAGGGAATGTTGACCAAACACATGTCTGTTACCCTGAGGGTCAATGGTATCACTCATTGAACCTGTTCTTGCGTTAAAATCTCCGCACAGCAGCACATTTCCCTGGGCCTGGAAAAGGCTTACCTCTTCATGGAGATTAGTCAGGAAATCCTCATCGTAATATGGGGATTCAATTGGGGCAGAATATAGAGCACAGAGATAGATATCTTTGTTTGATATGCCAATTTTATTGCTGAGTTTCAGCCAGCAGTGGGATGTTCCAATTTTAATTTTTGAAATGTGGTTGGTTAAACATCCTCTGCACCAAATCAAAATACCTCCAGAGTCTCGTCCACGATGTACTGAGTTAAGTTTATTTGACGGAATAATTATTTCTTTGTAACCTGAGGGACAGTGGGTGGTTATGTCTTCACGACACCAGGTTTCGGTTAATATGACTATGTCGACATTTTCGATGTTTTTTAAGAAGTCAGGGTCTCTACTCTTCATCCCAAAGGAAGATGAGAAGAGACCCTGAATGTTCCAACAAGAGACAGAAAAAGAACGCATGAAAAGAAAATATACAATGAGTCTCTTTTGTGAGACAGAGAATTATCAAGTTACAGTGGAAGAAGACATATATGAAATATTCTGATAACACTTACCAAATACATCACTATCGATATAGTGGGCATTATTATACACAACCAGAGCCAAATCAACACTCAGGATTTCCCCGTGTAAGTGGTTACCCCATTAAGATCTGATGGCACGTAGAGGTTGTCTTAGACGCTGCCATGCAGGAGTCTGGAACACAAGGTGTGGAGCATCTCCTTTATCTCTCCAATCTCAGTCTTGGCTGGGGCGGTGGGTGTGGGAGGGGGCTGGGCTACTGCAGCAGCATAGCTTTGTGGCCTGTGCTGTGGGGGACAGGCTCTGTCAAGTGTTGTTGTCTTTTTGTTTTTTGGAGGGGTTGGGTGCACAGGTTTCTTGGACCTGGGGGAAGCAGCACGTAGGTGTGGGTGTGTGTAGGGCTTTCGGCCCAAAGGTGAGTATGGAGTATGGGGCTGTGGGGGGGGAGGGGTCCAGGTATTGTGTGCTCTGGGGGGGAAAGGGGGGTATCTGGGGATGTGGGAGGGTTCTGGTCTGTAGTCTCCTACTGGTGGAGGATAAGTGGGTGTGGTTGGGTTGCGGCCCAAAGCAACATCTTTTAGGGTCCTCGCAAAAATCCGCACCCTCTCCTTGTGAAGGTGCAGTCCGTCGTAGAGGTCATGGAGGCTGATGCCTGAATGGTGAGCCAGGTGGACATTGGGAAGAGAAGCGCAGCCTCTGCTGATGTCTGTGTTGATTCCATGGATTATATGGGGTGGGGTGTCACGCCGTGGCAGGAGTGTTGACACCACAATCCGAGCCTCTGGGAATTCTCCACTTGCTCTCTCTGCCACTCTACACACCGCCACAGCCGTGTCACTGCGCAGATAGTGCAGGTCATTGGTCCCGGTGTGGATGATGATGCATTGTGGGCTCCCAAGAGATTCCTTGTTCAGGAGCTGTAGTGCATGGCCAGTAGTGCTGCATCGTTTTGCTGTCACGTGATATCCGGGGAATAGTTTCTGAGGGTCCATGAACTTCTGGTTTGAGTCCATAAGCAGGGCTACGTGTGGGCGCTGTTTGTTTGTCTTGGTGGGAGGAGATTGGTTGGGTGGCGGGGGTTGTGTGTTTTGTGTGAGGGGTGTCTGTGTGTCTGTGTGAGTGGTCTCTGTATCATGTTTGTTGGTTGTTTTAGTGTCAGGGGAGGTGTGATGGTCTGTATGGGTGTTAGTGGCATTGTTTTGGGAGACTGAAGCCCTGGCCCTGGTGTTCTCTTGGAGCTCTGTCCTAAGATCCTCCATCTGTTTCATGAGGTTCCTCTCTTTCAGTATCGCCTCCTTCTCTAGTTGGGCTACTTGGGAATGTAGGTTTTGGTTTTCCACCTGTAGCTGCTTCATGGTCTCTTGTAGCTCTAAGACAGTCAGTCTGTTCTCTGTTCTCAGCTGTTCCACCTCCTCCCTTAGCTGCTGGATGGAGCTGGTGGTGGTGTCAGAAAACCTGGCCTGGGTGAACTCCCTAAACTCGACAAAGTCCAGTTCCAGCAGGGCCAGACTCTCCCTCAGCTGCCTGTCAGTGGCAGAGAGAGAGTGGGAAGGGGAAGGGAGAGGGGCTGCTGCGTGTTGTGGGGGCTCATTGTCAGAAGGGGGAGGGGGAGGGGCTGCTGCGTGTTGTGGGGGCTCTGTAGGTAGCTGGTCCTCAGCCGTGTCGCTGTCTCTGTGGTTGTCTACCTCTGCCTTAAGCAGAGGGAAAACCTCTTCAAAAGAGTTCAGGCTCTCCTCGTTTCCCTGCAGCAGTATAGCTCCTTTAGTGTAGTATGTGATGGTCAGTATCGCATTATCGGTGTCCAGATTTTTATCCGTACACACTGTGAACCGTCCTCCACGGCCGATTCCCTCTTTAAATACGTGTTTAT
Source organism: Lampris incognitus (assembly GCF_029633865.1). Lineage (NCBI taxonomy): Eukaryota > Metazoa > Chordata > Actinopteri > Lampriformes > Lampridae > Lampris > Lampris incognitus. Next base: position 26,108,596 of record NC_079212.1, on the reverse strand, counting down.
AGTGTTGGCAGATGGCAGCTTTCCATGCTGACAGTCGTGTGGTGTGGAAGATTAAGTTGTTTTTTATCGGTTTTCCATGCATACAGATAAAGTCCGCGTATAGTGTGTCTGGGTTGTCGTTTAACACTTTCTCCTTGTGTTTCTTCCTAGCCTGCGTGCTCTTGCAGTCCGCCGGGTAATTCACCACACTAGATTCAGTTGGCTTGGTTTCCATGACGATCGGTAATATTTACCACCACCAACGGTTTATTGTTTTGTTTTGCTGGCTAACGTTAGCTAATTTAGGATACTTCCGGTCCTACGTTACGGTTCTTACGTTTCGTTTTTTATGCACGTCGGATTCAACTGTACGTGTCCTACCTTTCCCTCTGTGTCGGCAGGTAGCGTGTTTCTTCGGGTTGGATCCGTAACGTTAGACCAGGTCACGTTAGACCAGGCCACGTTAGTTGTTGGGTTGTTTTGCTGGACGGTTGGCTAGCAGGATAGCAAGCTAACAAGTTAGCCAGCTTGCTGTTTGCGAACTCCTCCGCGAAGATTTAATCTAAAAACTTGGTTTCCTTGTCGGATTAGAGGGAGGATTTTCTGTTAGAAAACGATTTACGATGTCTTCTTCTTTTAGACTGTTTTCTAAATTCTCTGTCTCACTAGAGACCCAATGTTTGATATATTTTTTTTAAGAGCTCATCTCGTGCGTCCTCTCTCTCTCTCTCTCTCTCTCTCTCTCTCTCTCTCTCTCATCTCTCTCTCTCTCTCACACACACACACACACACACACACTCATTCACCTCTCTCTCTCTCTCTCTCTCTCTCTCTCTCTCTCTCTCACACACACACACACACACACACACACACTCATTCACCTCTCCTCTCTCTCTCTCTCTCTCTCTCTCTCTCTCTCACACACACACACACACACACACACACACACTCATTCACCTCTCTCTCTCTCTCTCTCTCTCTCTCACACACACACACACACACACGACACACACACACATACACACACACTCCCCTCTCTCTCTCTCTCTCTCTCTTCTCTCTCCTCTCTCTCTCTCTCTCTCGTCTCTCTCTCTCTCTCTCTCTCTCTTCTCTCTCTCTCCTCTCTCTCTCTCTACACACACACAGACACACTCATTCACCTCTCTCTCTCTCTCTCTTCTCTCCCTCTCTCTCTCTCTCTCTCTCACTCACACACACACACACACACACACACACACACACACACACACACACACACTTCACCTCTCTCTCTCTAGTCCATGGGCCAGAGCCCAAAATTTCCTATTTCGGTACACTCAAGGTGGCAAAACTTACTTATAATTTTTGAAAGGATCCATGTCTGTAGATGATATTTTGGTATGATAACCATTCCTGAGTGGCAGCTGTATCACAGTTATCAGCTCATGAAGTTAACCACCCGCTAAACTAAATTGCATTTTAGACGCTGGTGCATATCCTGGTTTAGCCTCATGGTCAGGACATTTTTCAATGTTCTATAATATTGTCTTTGGTATCATTTTAAAGGGGACCTTCTTAGCTTTCATTCAAGCCCTGTTGTGGATATTTCTCACAAATATAGAGGTCACTTGAGCTCTTCACCCGTCAATAACACACATCTTTCTGCAATGTTCGTCTAAACTATATACTTTCTTTTAGCCCTGTGGCATCTAGGAATATCAGGGACACAAAACACAAAAACTGGAATACTCACAGGACTGTAAAGATTCAGGAAATGTATAATATACCCATACTATTTCATTGTGTGAGGTGATTGTGAACCTTAAATTAGAAGGGCATTATTACTAAGAACTAACTAGACCAAAGCCAGTTAGTCCATGGGTCAGACCAGATATCGATATCACCCAAGGTGACACAACTTCACTGGTGCCATTTATTTGGTACACTAACAGAAGTAAAATAATACATGATAACCTTTCCAAATGAGCAGCTATTTCATTTTTCTTTCAGGAAACCTGTTGCTGTGCCTCTCACGATTGTGTATTTGCCCAGATTTTTACAAATATAGCATTTCAAACACCCCTGGTACTGATTAGCCTAGCTTAAACTCTGGGACAGTTCTTAGTTGGCCAACAACCAAGGATAACCAGTACTGTGTACTTCCATTCATTGTGCTAAGCTAGGCTAACGTGCAGCCAGATAGCTTTCTACTAAACACATATAGAGGAAACTGGTATCTATCTTCTTGTCTCACTCTGGAGAAGATTGTAAGCTAATTTCCCATAATGTTAGCATGTTCTTTTAATGTATATGTTAATATGATTAGTTAAAGTGGCTACGAGGGAACTTTCATCTTGTGTTGATTTTAGCGGCCTCATGTGGACAAAATACAGCTGTTGCATAGCACTAGGTAATGTATCTATTTGTGGCTATGTAAGATAAATAATGGTAATATGACGCTGGTGAAGCAAAGTAAACTTTGTTTTAGTAGTGTTCATACACCTAAGTTACATGTATTTGTTTGTATGTGGCAGGTGAAAACTGACTGAATATGGCCACTGGTGAACAAGCAAGTTTTTACCCAATACCAAAGCGCCCACGGGTGGAGTGCATTATCCACTGTTCTGATGATACAGATAAGCCGGTTTCACTACAAATTGTCGACTCATGGAGAACTCTGCTCAGGGCAGCTCAGATACGAAATCATGCACCAGTTTTGAAAACTGGCAAAAGACATTCCTGAGGGACAGATTCCAGCAATCTACTACCACAGAAAGTGTTGCAGTATCTTCACTATGAAGCAAATTCTTGATGGCCTCCTTGCAAAAGAAAAGAAAAGTTGTGTCTCTGCTGAAGAGAAACAATCTAAGAGAGTAGCTCGACATGCTCCAAGTACATCTAGGACTTATGATGCAGAGTGCATATTTTGTCAGAAAAACAGCAAATATTCCAAGAGACAGAATACGAGAGAAGTACTGGTGCAGTGTCGAGAACTGCGAGCTGATGCAAAGATCAGGAGTGCACCACAAAGAAAAGGGACAGCAGAATCCTTGCCATTGTGAGTAGAGACCTTGTAGCAGCTGAAGGGCACTACCACAGGTCATGCTATAGACTTTACACCAAAGAAGAGGTTTCCAAAGGAGAGGTTGCCAGCAATGAAGATGATGATGCTGCAGCCCAGTATGAAGCTGCTGTGAATAAGGCATACAATGAGCTGTTCCTCTTCATCAGGATGGAGCTTTTTGGCAATCCTCAAGTGATGACAATGACTGATCTCTCTTCTAGACTGGTAGCTTCAATGAACTCCCAAGGCATTGCCCAAGTCAAGGAATCAACCAAGAAGCACATAAGGCGAAACCTTGAGAGTGAGTTTGCTGGAGCCTTGCAGATATTCCCTGATGAGAAAGGAAAATTCCTCCTCTATCCCGATAACTTGTCCATGAGGGAACTTGCCAAAGAAAATCAGTCTCTCAAAAGGGAGCTGCAGACCCTGAAAAGTGTCAGTGCACAAGATGTTATAGCCAAAGCAGCCATCAAATTGAGAGCAGACATTAAAAGTCAAGATGTTCCTCAAACCTGGCCGCCTAAAGTCAAACCAGAAGCAGAATGTCCTACCATTCCAGAGTCGCTCATTATCTTCCTGTACTCTCTACTCACAGGCTCAAATGATCCTGATCATGCATCCCAGAGAGTGCAGTGCCTTCTGCAGTCATTTGGCCATGACATAGTATATGCAGTGACATGTGGAAATACCAAGCCTTCCAAGCACATTGTTCTGCCATTCAGTGTCAAATCGTTGACAGGAAATGTAGAGTTGATAAACATCCTCAACCGACTTGGTCACAGTGTGTCCTATTCACAGATGGAAGAGATCAACACTGCCCTGTGTCTCCAGAAACTCTCATCATCAGGGAGTGGCATTGCCCTTCCAGCTAACATCCATCCTGGCATATTCACAACTTTAGCCTGGGACAATATCGACCATCTTGAAGAAACTGTCAGTGGTGAGGGAACATCTCACAGAGTCAATGGGATTGCTGTGCAAGCAAAGCCAGTTAACCCACTTCCTGTCCAACCCATGCCCACTGTTCCCAAAACAAAGAAGAGAAGCATTGATGGACCCCCACCAATGTTACCAACTTACAATGCTGGACAACGGGTAGGGCCACCACAAAGCAAAAAGTCAGATGCCGATACTGCAGCCAATACTAAGCTTGCCAGAGAGAAAAACCTTCTTTGGGTCCTAGCACGCATGTCACAACAAGAAGAACAGTCAGTCAGCAGCTGGACAGGCTTCAACATCCTGACTCGAGGAGAGATGACGGTCATCCCCGACAATATAGGCTATCTGCCTACCATCAATGCTCCAGCGACACAAATGTCTACTGTCAACGAGGTGCTTAACCAGTCACTGAGCATCATGCAGTGCTTAGGCCTGACGAAGATTGTCTGTGTCTTTGACCAAGCCCTGTATGCGAAGGCTGTCGAGATCACATGGAAACACCATGACAAGTTCCATGATATCATCGTTAGGCTTGGGGTATTCCACACCATCTGCACACTGCTGGCAATAATAGGAAAGCGTTTCCAAGATGCTGGACTCAAAGACCTCTGCACTGAGTCTGGCATGATTGCAGAAGGCTCAATTGCTGGTGTTATGGATGGCCGCAAGTACAACAGGGCAGTGCGACTACACAAGCTCCTGTATGAGGCTCTCATGCGACTGACCTTGAATGGTTTCCTGTCCTGGTTGGAAGAAACTCACAGGAATGACATGGTTCACCTGAATGAGACACTGAAGACCATTGACAGCCTTGGGAAAGAAGTCTCACAACATGCTTTGAAGGAGATCCTCGAGAACAGCTCTTGTACACGCATCATGGATCTATTTGAAGTCTACCGTGAGTTCCTTAGAGGTGGAAACGGCAGCCTCTCGAACTTCTGGATGTCCTATTTGGACATGGTTGAAATCTTGTTGGGGCTCATCCGAGCATCCAGAGAGGGAGACTGGATGCTACACTTGGCTAGCATTCGAGCAATGATCCCATGGTGCTTTGCTTATGACAGGATTAATTATGCACGCTACCTCCCCTACTACTACGCCCAGATGTCTGAGCTGCCCATCACACACCCAGATGTGTACACAGAATTCATGGAAGGAGGCTTCTCAGTCCAACTGGGCTCCACCAATCCCTTTGGCCGAGTCCCTGTTGACCAAGCTATAGAAGAAACGGTGAACAAAGACACCCAAACAGCTGGAGGGACAAAGGGATTCAGCTTGAAGCCAGGAGCTGTGACCAAATATTATCTCACAGCTGAGTATAGAAGCATGTACCTCAGACAGCTGAGAGACCTGACAGGTCAAGGCAGGTGCAAATGGTCTCATCCAGATCTACAGAGTCCAAGGATCAAGAGAGATGAAGCAGATGTCCAGTCTCTCATGGACCTTATGGAGAATAACTGGCTCAATCCTATGTCCCCTGATGAGATTGATTTGGTTAGCCTCTCCACTGGCAACATGGCTCCACCTGATGTGACCATAGATCTCTTGAGAGCTCTTGAGAAAGGAGAAGAGGCCTACCAAGCATTCCAGCAAACAAGGTTAGATGCAGACCCACCACCTGTGAAATTCCATGACAAGATGACCAAGCAAAGTCTGAAAACATTCTCCAATGTCAGCACAAAACAAGCTCATGGAAAGAAAGCACAGGATGTGGTTCTGAAGGCAGATAGAAACCTTTTCAGTCACATGATCCTGGTGGCTGAAAGCAGAAAGGTGAATCTGAAGGATGTCCTTGCCTACCCATTGGGCCCACTACCATGGGCACTGGCAAATGCTGATGGGTCCTTACGAAAAACAAACAAGGCTGCACTTGCCAGAGAGCTTGAAAAGAATGTATCTCCTGCAGAAGACATCCCAATCCCATCTACTTCCATCATGGATGGGATGAGCCTGGTCCAAAAAATGAATGGCAACAACAAAACCTTTGCACAGGTGGCAGAGTCAGCCTTGACCCAGGTCCTCCATGAGGGAGCACAGAGTGGGAGGATTGATGTTGTTTT